>NC_064850.1:80450381-80762881 GCF_024139225.1 Suncus etruscus
TTGTTAGGCTGTTCACAAAGCATAAGAAAGGAATAGAAGAGAACTCTTATAAGGAACAAAAACTATATGAGAAAACTGACTCAAAATGACTGAAATAAAAATATGAGTACTGAAGAATGTAATGGAGAAAATAAGCATAGATTGTTTGAAGCAGAAGTTCAAATTACCTTGCTCAAGGACACTATTCAAAAAATCACTAAAAACAGAGATGAAGAAAATGAATTAAAGACAATGAAAAGTGTAAGAGATTTATGGTATAAAGAACCAATATATAAATTTTAGGAGTTCCAGAAGGGGATAGAGTTTTGGTGGGTGAAATTATGTCTCATAACTTCCACCAATTTGAGATGAACCCCAACACCCAGAAGTGGGAAACACAGAGGGTTCCAAATGAAAGAAAACCAATCAGAGAAATACCACGATACTTTGAAGTGAGAAATGTCAGGAGACAAATATATAACTCTAAGAACAGAAAAACTATGGGGGAAAAAAACCCTGCAAATCTATTAGGACAGAGCTTTTAAAGAAATCTAAGAAATGAGAAGGGAATGGTATGTTATAGCCAAAACAGAGAATGCAATAGGCATTCTATCAGGAATAATTTATCAACTCCCATTCTTATTTATGTTCATAGGAGCTGTACAACACCTTACTAATAGACTGGACTGTAGTGCAGAGATAGGGCACATGCCTTACATGTGGCCAATCCAAGTTAGATTTCTGGCAACATATTTCATTCTCTGTATCCTACCAGGAGTAATTCCTAAACATAGTGCTAGGATTAAGTCCTGTTCACTTCCTGGAAGTATAGCCTCTCCCACCAAAAAGGGGGAAGAGATCACTTTGTACAGGGTTTGGAAGATTCATATGTAGTGGGAGGGATAAAACATGTTGACTGCATGAAAAGTAAGTGCTTTACTTTTTATACTATTTCTCTAGACCCTAGTTTTTAAAATAAACTGAGAAAACTTGTCTTAGACCCATGTTTGATAAACACGAGAATTGGAATGATAGGGATATGAGGGTGGCAGTAATAACAACAACTGCTCTTTCTCTTTGTTGATTTAAACAAGATCAATTTCTAGGCAAACTTCAGTGACTTTTCTTTTTGAAAGTGGGGAGGTAGGCCAAATTACTTTGGGAATCTCTAGTTTTGAGACTTAAAGCTTTGGCACTTCCAAAGATACACCTCTACTAAATGGCAGAAACCAAAACTGTTTCCTGACAGAAAAACAATTTTAGTCACAATGGTATTACTTTAGTGTGATCTTTATAAATATACAATAAAATTGACATAAATTTAT
This sequence comes from Suncus etruscus, assembly GCF_024139225.1. Lineage (NCBI taxonomy): Eukaryota > Metazoa > Chordata > Mammalia > Eulipotyphla > Soricidae > Suncus > Suncus etruscus. The sequence goes on from NC_064850.1 coordinate 80,451,686, forward strand.
AAATCTTAGTATCATATAAAATATTAATGTCTTTGATCATCTCTTTGATAGCCCTTTGGAAATTTTAGATTCTCTCTGACTAAAAGCTACAAATATAAATAAAATTAAAACAAGAAAAAAAGAAAAAGATAGAAAAAACATTTAAAAAAATAAGGAAAGAAAAATAAAAAAATAAATAAAAACATTTATTTAATAAATAAATTAAAAAATAAATTTAAAATATCTGTGGCAGATGTGGCAAGTTGTTATTTCTTTTGCATAAGTGCATTAATTATTGGGGAAGTTAGAAAGGAAATTCCCTTAGCCTAAGAGATACAAGAGTCTCTAAACTAGAAGCATACTGTCATGAGACTAACAACTTTCTGTGGGGAGTTTGATTCTTGGTGATGGTGCAGAAAACTGCTCCAGTTCTAAGGTTGGGATCCGGGATTCAGGATTGGGTGGTCTAAGTCAAGTCCTCATGTCAAATGTTTAGGGTAGAAGGTGCCCCTGGGTTATAAAATTTATGGGTTCTTATTTCTATTAGATAAGAACATTTTTCTAAGCATAAGATTTCCCCATTTTAGTGTACCTATGCAAAAAGGAACGATTCCATATTATATAATTGGTGTTTTGGGGGTTAAAAATAAAAAAGCTGTACAGTCTCTATGTCCTGGTTTTGACCTGAGCTCTTATTCCAAGCAAGAATTTTCTACTAGAATTTCTTACAAAGGAGAATCAAAACAAGCAAAAAAAGTAAATAAAAAAGTGTGTGTGTGTGTGTGTGTGTGTGTGTGTGTGTGTGTGTGTAGGAAGCTACATTTAGATATAGAATTAAACATACTCAAGTTATAACTATTAATAAAATAAACAAAAAGAAAAAATATATATCCTATTAAGTCTTTTGAGATGATCTGAGAAATGTGGGATAAGATTCAGGGCACATTTTCGTCCTGCACTTTGGTCTTGCGGAGTCTTAAAAATGGTTTTCAGAAGTAAGGGATCAGATAGTGCCATCATGTTGGGGGTTCTTCTGGAGCTGAATTCAGTAGCAAGCAACAGTCCACATTGAGGGGAGCTGGAAGAAAATAGGCCACATAAAATGAGTCAGCAGGAGTGGTGGCTGCAGCTTCTTGCCAGGGGAGAGATGGTAGGCTGAGAGGTTGTCCTTTTGATTTGAAAGCCAGATGGCAACTTACTGGGACAAGGAGACAGTATCAGTTCCTGAGGAGTTAAGAACTGAGGGTAGAGATGATTGAATATAATAGATCAGGATTGAGAGGGTGAGAGGATAGAAGGAGTTCTGTGAGGTACTGAATGGGGGTGGGGATAATATATAAGATGGGCTATATACAATATAAGCATGAATTATTTGCAATGCAGATTGTAGTCAAAGATAGAGTAGTCCATTGCATAAACACACAAATCCAGTTACAGATGGACATTAGATATCTTGTCATAGCTTGCAGCTGGACGCCAGACCCTTATGGGATGGGTCAAGTGCTTAAAAATAATAAAGTAAAATAAATAAAATATTAATTAAGGTCTGAAGAAATAGAAAAGTGATAGGGTGTTCGCCTTGTATGCTGTGGATCTGGGAAAGACCCGCGTTAGATTCCCAGCATCCCAGACCTGGTCCCCAGAGCCTGCTAGGAGTGGTGTGTGTGTGTGTGTGTGTGTGTGTGTGTGTGTGTGTGTGTGTGTGTGCTTTCATTTGTTTTTGGTTTTTGGGTTATGCACTCAGAAATTGCCCCTGACTTGGGGGACCATATGGGATGCCTGAGGATCGTACCAATGTCCATCCGGGTCAGCCGTGTGCAAGGCAAATGCCCTACTGCTGCAATTGCTTAGGCCCCCAGGAGCGATTTCTTAGTGAAGAGCCAGGAGTAACCCCTGAGTGCTGCCAGATGTGGCCAAAAGCAAAAACAAACAATCACGCAAGCAAAAATTTTAAAATGAGGCCTGCACATTGGAGAGGAAGGTTTTCGAATGAAGCTTTTTGGGGATGATTATGCATTTTTACGATAACCATAATTTTCATGTCTAGAGTACCAAACAATAAGGTAGTAAGCATTATAACACTCCTCTATGTATATAGAGGAGTCTAATCTATATAGTATCATTCACAGTGTCTTGTGTATCAAAGTTCCTTTCCTGAAACGAAACTGACAGTGTGGGTATTATGATATAATAGTAAAATCTTGAATTGGGGAAAAAGAAGTTATCTTATATACTCGAGCATAAGTCCATCTGATTATAAGCAAACCCCACCTAATTTTACCCTAAAAACTGGGAAAACTTAGTGACTCGAGTATAAGCCAAGGTGGAAAATGCAGTGGGGTGGGGAGGAGGGAGATTTGGGACATTGGTGATGGGAATGTTGCACTGGTGAAGGGGGTGTTCTTTACATGACTGAAACCCAACCATAATCATGTTTGTAATCAAGGTGTTTAAATAAAGATATTAATTAAAAAAATAAAAATAAACAAAAATATATACCCAAAACAATTACAATAATCGAGAAATCAGTAAATAAATAATTACATTTACAATACATGATTGTTTGATATACTATACCATTAACATTCCATATTAATTCATAATATTTAATGGCAACTTTAATAAAGTGAATAAATAATTTAAGACAGTAAAGCAATGTAAATAAATGATTAAAAATCTTAAATCCTTATAATTTAAAACCCCTGATTATACGGATTTAGGATTTATAAACATTTATTTACACGACTTTACTGCCTTAAATGGGTTTTTCACATAATTAAATGTGCCACTGTATATTGTGGGTTAACTAGGCCAGTGGCATACAGTTCAGCCGCCTACCTCTTCAGTCTATGGACTGAGCTGAAGCACCGCCCCCTCCAGTAGATGGCAGAAGGCAACTGGAGACAATGTGCATTTGATTTGGTGCACCCCACCTCTTCTGAGCTAGGGTCCACAAGGATGGGATACAAGGGTGTAGGGCTATTTTTCGCCGTCCTCTCTTTTTTGAGTGGTCATGGGGCTATATGGGACACCCGGAGATCTAACAGAAGTCCGTCCTGGGTCAGCCACATGCAAGACAAATGCCATATCTCTGAGCTATTGCTCTGGCCCTTACTTCTTTATTTTTATAATAATGTTAACATTTATAAGTACAGTTAACTCACACTACTACCAAATTGCCCAAGATGCCTAACCAATACCCTATGTTACTTCTAGTCCATTCCATCAATTCTGTTTACAAGTACCCACCTTCTTGGTACTCTTAGTAATGTTATCCAGAACCAAGATATTATTGTGTGATACTGTTCTGTTCTGATTCTCTGTTTCCGACAGGTGAGTAATATCATTAAGCATTGCATGTTTTTTTCATTTAACATATTACCCTCTAGTTCCATCAGAATGTAGAAAACTTTAGGGTTTTATATTTTCTATGGCTGAATTTTGTTAGAATGTTTATATATGCCACAAATTCTTTTTTTGTTTTGTTTTTTTTAGGCCATACCCATTTAATGCTCAGGGGTTACTCCTGGCTAAGTGCTCAGAAATTGCTCCTGGCTTGGGGGGACCATATGGGACGCCGGGGAATCAAACAGTGGTCCTTCCTTGGCTAGCGCTTGCAAGGCAGACACCTTACCTCTAGGGCCACCTCGCCGCCACCCCCCTTATTTATTTATTTATTTATTTATTTATTTATTTATTTATTTATTTATTTATTTTTGCCACAAATTCTTAATAAATTTATCTGTGATTGGACCTTGGGTTTGAGAGACAAACTAAACCTGACACTATTCCCATAAAGTAAATAAGAGTATCATAAAATGGACAAACAGCCTATACTCTTTGGAAGAAATAGCATTTTTAAAATAACCTATGCTATCTAACGCATTATCCCAAGTCAATAAAATTCCCATAAAAATTCTAAGTTTTTTTTAAGACTTGAAGATAATTCTTTAAAAAAATGAAATTGGCATTTATATTGCCTGGGTACAAGTTTTTGAGCACATATTGCCTTCATTTTCCCTCTTGAGATTTGAGTTTTCTAATTACATGCTGGGTTGTGTACCAGGGCTCTCTGCATCTTTGGAGAAACCTGTGCTCTCTCTTGAATATGTTGCTCTCATTCTTTCTTATCCTTTCCCTGCTCTTTCTCATAATTTTCAAATAAGATCTGATTTTACTTTAAAAATAAACATGGATTAATGAAGTTGGGGAGAGAGCATATTGGCTAAGATGCTTGTCTTGTACAATAAATGGCCAAGCATCCATGGCAATATTGGGTCCCCTGAGGCTGCCAGGTAAACGCTGAATACAGAGATAAGAATAAACCCTGAGCACTACAGGGTGTTGCTCCACAACCAAAGGCAGCCAATCAAGTAAGCAAAATTAAATTCAACTACCTAAATAACCAAAACTGTTTGCATAAAAAAGTTGGGAGATGGGGCCGGGCGGTGGCGCTAAAGGTAAGGTGCCTGCCTTGCCTGCGCTAGCCTTGGACGGACCGAGGTTCGATCCCCCGGTGTCCCATATGGTCCCCCAAGCCAGGAGCAACTTCTGAGCGCATAGCCAGGAGTAACCCCTGAGCGTTACTGGGTGTGGCCCAAAAACCAAAACCAAAAAAAAAAAAAAAAAAAAAAAAAAAAAAAGTTGGGAGACATCACATTTCTTTTTCTTAAATAATACTTTAAAGCTATAATAACAAATACACTGGTTTCTGGAATAAAGAAAGGCTTTCAGAATCTGTGGAATACAATCAAATGACCGAGAGATAATTCTTGATATATATAGAAGTTAACTTATGACAAATGAACTGGCATCATGAAATTGAACAAGGAAAGAGTGTATTTCACAAAATTCAAAAAAGGTAATTTAAAGTGGATTCAATAACTTAAGATGGATCCAATTGCATTAAAAATGCATTGAGAAAATATAGGTATAATTCTTCAGGAAATGGACCTTGAAGGATTTTTTTTCCCGTGGAGGTGGGGGAACACACCTGGGATGCTCAGGAATTAGTCCTGACAGGTTTGAAAATCATATAGGATGCCAGGAATCGAACGCAGGTCAGGAGCACACAAAGTAAATGGCCTATCAGGTTTGTATTGCCCTGGCCCCATGAAGTTTTCAATAATTTCAGTGCATGTAAAAGTAAAAAGAATCAAAATAGACAAATGTAACTATTTCAATCAAAAACTTTTGCTTAGAAAATAAACAAATTAAAATAAAAAGACAGCTTGTAAATTTATGAAAACATATTTACACATAATATGACAGATGAAATCTAATATCCAAAATATATAAAGCACTCACAAAGCTCAGCAACAAAGAAGTCAATGACACTTTTAAAAAATGGAAAGAAGAGATTAAAAGATACATTGATGGGTAATAGGCAAATGAAAACATGGTTATTTCTTGTTACTTATCAGAGAAATGTAAATAAAACAATATTAAGGTATCAGAATAGTAATTATGGTTACATAAAAAGTCTAGAAACAGCCACTATTAATGGATATAAAATAAAAATAAATAAATTGATTTATTTCTTTATATTCCTTATATGAACAATACTGATACCCTTCAACTATATTTGTGTATAGGAAACTGTGATTTCATCTTTTCTCATAGCTTAGTAGTTTTCATTGTTGGTATATAATAGAATTTCATTTCCAATTCTAATTCTTTTATGTACTTATATCATTTCTGGAACTAGGCTATTATGAATAATATTTTGATAAATACTATTTTTAGGAAACATAAGCAGAATACACCATGATACTTATCTCAAATGTAACTTCAATGTCACTAAGCAACTGACAAAGAAATTAAAAACAGGCAAAAACAAATGAGACTGCATCAAACTGAAAGAGTCTGAAGAGTGAAAGAAATGTTGTCAAGAATAAAAGGACATCTACTGAATGGGAGGAAATATTCACACAAACAGTGGAAAGAGGGAAATTTTTCAGGATTTTATTATAATATATTCACAAAGCTCAATAATAAAAATAAATAATCCAATTAAAAAAGAAAAAATGTACCTCTTAAACACTTCCTAAAAGATGACATAAAAGATGACCAACAGAAATATAAAAATTAGGGGCCAAAGCAATGGCGCAGCGGTAGGGCATTCACCTTGTACGTGGCTGACCAGGACAAACCGCAGTTCAATCCCCAGGTGTCCCATATGGTCCCCAAGCTTGGAGAGATTTCTGAGCGAATAGCCAGGAGTGACCCCTAAGTGTTACCGGGTGTGGATCCCCTCCAAAAAAAAAAAAGAAATATAACCATGCTAGTATTCTGGGTAATAATCATACACAAAAATATAGCATTTCACATTAGTGAGAAATGCTCTTATCAAAAAGACTGGGAACATTATTGTTAGTAAAAATGTAATGAAAATATGCTCTTACCTTTTTAATGGGATTTTTTGTCTATTTCAGTTTTACTGAAGATTTAGAATAGAACTTCCACATGACCTAATGATCCCTATCCTGTGTATCTATCGCAAGAATAGGTAACAATTGCAAAGATTTATACAAGGTGTCTTATGTTTCTATTTTTTATGGAATTCATTTTTTTTAATTTCATAATATTAAAATTCTTAACATGCTGCTCACGTTCCTGACATGTTACTTAAGGAGAACAAGAACAGGATGCCAATTGTTTTCCCTGCTGACACTGTTAAGAATTAGAACCAAAATTCAAGTCTCAGATTCAGTAACAGAGGTTAATCTTTATTTTTCTTTTATCTTTCCATTTCTGGAATAGCCAGAATCAGAAAGTAACAATGTTGAAATGCTATGGGAAAAAATGTTTTCTCTATATTGCTGCTTGATTGAAAGCCAAAGTACATGGACTTTTATGAGATTTTGTCCAAATGCTACCCTGTAAAATTTCATGAACCCTTGAGATGGAATTAAACTGGGAATTAGATCTTGAGTTTCCCCACTAGAATTATTATATAATTATTGACATGATATTCTATCTTCTATACTAATATGTGCCTTTTCTTTGTATTAGTTGTTCCCATGAACTGTAGAATTGTATTATTGTGAAAAATTCTACTCAGCTTAAATTCCTATTAACAGTTATCATTTTATTGATCATTACATAGGAAAAATTATTGTTTTATAAAATGGTTTCCAAACTGTGACTTTTTGAACCTTTATTATATTAAAATCTTATTAATTTAAATATATGATTGGTGGCAAAAATAGGAGCTAAAAGAAATAATTTAATGAAGAGTAGTTTTAAAATCTAGCTTAAGGGGCCAAAGTTGTGGTGCAGGGGTTTTTGCCTTGCACGCAACTGACCTAGGGCGGACCACAGTTTGATTCCCAGGCATCCCATATAGTCCCTCAAGCCAGGAATGATTTCTATATTTCTGAGCACATAGCCAGGAGTAACCCCTGAGCATCACTGGGTGTGGCCCAAAGCCAAAAACCAAAAAAAAAAATCTAGCTGAAAATGTTTAATTGTATTATTTTATTGTGATATAATAATTAACTAGGTTTTTATAATACATCTATACATTATCTTTCGCTGTCTACAGCAGATAATAATGCAGAAATGGCTTTGGACTAGACTTGAAATTTCAATGTACTAAAATTTCCATATCCTGTTATGGTTCATTTAACAAATAATTCTTTTAACTATCTTTTACTGAGTGCTACATTTCCTCATCTCATCATGCCTTAAAATAATGTTTTTTATTATGTGTTTTTAAGGGTCAAAATTAAGCCAAAATTTAGAAATTTAGAAATAGATAGTATTGTCTCTCAGGGGGTTCTGTTGACTCTTGGTTCACTCTATCATTTGATTCTATCCAATATTTAATGATCTGCTTCTAAGTTCATGTGAGAATACTGGCAGATGACCTGAGTTCCTTGTCATATGGACCTTTTCACAGGGCTATAACATTTAGATTTCCTTCTGATTCAAAAAGTGATACCATACTGTTTTTTTTTATTACCTACATTGAATCACATTTAACTTTTAACTTTTATTCATTCTAAGAATGTCATTAACTCTGTCAGAACTTGGATGGAAGAGGCAGTGATATTTAGTCTATCTTTGAGGCTGCTTATACAGAATTTTCTTGGATTCCTATTCTTCACATCCCTCCCATAAACTCTACAACTAGCTTATCTCAGATTTCTGAGTCATACAAATTTAGTATTGAGATAATCCTCAATCTACTGTATTTCTATTTAAATAAAATATTTTCAGTAATAATAATATTCATATTCTGAAACAAGAAAGTATATACTAGGAACACTTGTTTACAAAGAAAGGGAAGGTTAAAAGTTGCACAGAAGTGTCTTTGGAAAAAGGAGTTCTCTTATTCCTAGTTATTCATTCTTTAGAGTTTTTCTTCATCATCCCTAATTTTTCTTCATTCCTAATTCTAGATTTTTGGCTCATTTGCTACTTTCATTTGCCATTCATTTGCTATCTTTCATTATCCCATTCCCATGAAAGGTAGAATGTTGCATGATAATGAAAAAGTTGATGATGAAAGTTTCATGGACAATGTTAATAAAGAGGAAAAGTTTGTGCCTAGAGAATTTTAGGAGTCAGTTTATATTGTATCATTCTTGCAGTCTAAAATTAGTAGTTTCCATTGACATAGTTTCTTTGAAAAAATGGGGTTGGAGTTATAGTGCTAGAGTGCGGTGGATAAGGTCCTTATCTTGTATATAGCTGACCTTAGTTAGATTCCTGGAATAACATATGATCCCCTGTGCCGACCATGAGTGATGTGTAAGTAGAAGAGCCAGGAGTAAGTCCTGAGAAAATCTGGATATGGGCCAAAAAATAAAAGAAAAAGAAAAAGAAAAGAACATGTTTGAGTCTTTTGTAATGGTTATTTAGACCCAGCACATATGAATTATGAATTAAGATTTAATTTACACTTCTTAGTAGTTTAAATGACAGTGGTTCATTAGTTTTATGTTAAAAGTTAGAGGGATTTTCTCTTTTTTTTAACTTAATAGAGGTAAAGGCACCACGTTTTGCCTTCTACAGACTTAAGAAATCCCCCCTCCCCCCGACTTAAGGAATTTTATAGTAACATCTTCAGTATCACGTTCAGACAATAATTTTCTGAAATTTCTTTGTATTTTCCCTTTACTCAGAATCCATCTCTTACTCTTAGCATTGTTAAACCATCTGGAAATACTAAGAATTATCAAAACTACTCAGTTTTTGTTACTGTTTTGCTTAACAATGCTTCTTTGGACTTGTATATTGCCTTTCATTATTAGTAGCATAAAGAAACCAGATGGCAATTTCAACACTGTCTGTATGGAACAGCCTATCTCTTTAACAAGATCACAATTCCCAACTCAATATTCAAATTATGTAGAGTTATATTAGTTTAAGATGATAAATTAAAGTGGTGAAGTTTATACTTTAGATTTTACTTGGATCCCTAGTTCCACATGGTGTAGAAACCCAAAGTCTTTAGCCTAAAATACCATCCACCAGAAAAGAATCACCAGGAATGATTCCTGGGCACCCGGGACCTTTGTAGAGGTTCATATGAATAGCTAAAACTATATTTAGATATAATTAGATAGATATAACTATATATATTATTAGGTATAATCATTAGATATGAATATAAAGTGTATATAAAGATACAAATAGAGTTATTCCCAAGACACTTTAAATTTTCACTAATACTTTCTTTTTTCTTTCTTAATATCTTTATTTAAACACCTTTATTACAAATATGATTATAGTTGGGTTTCAGTCATGTAAAACACACCTCCAGTGCAACATTCCCATCAACAAATCCCAAATATCCCTCCTCCCCACCTCAATACTTTCTTTAAAATTATTCATTAAAAGATTTTTTAAATCACTTAAAATAATTAAAAATTATTTTTGGCTTTTTTCACTCTGGAGGCCATGATTTCTCTTATATATAAATTCTTCTATTCCTCTCCACATATCTTTCTAAGTTTCTTTCAATAAATCTTTTATACTTCACACACAGAGCTTTCCAGTTTTAACACTATTTGATTCCAAAGCAATTATAAGTGTGGTAGGGGATAAATTAGTTTACAAACTGTGGTGCTTGTAAGGTATCCAGATTTGTTAATTTATTGTTTAGGTATCTGTTCTTACAATACTTGGTGGATTATAGAGTACTACATATTGGACACTGGCATATCATGCAGTCTAGTCCTTTAAAGGACTGGCTCATATATTTACTTATATTTTTAGAATCTTCAACTATCAAAAGTAATATTATCGATTGCAATCAAATAACTTAACATCTAATAGTTTATAACCATCAAGATTTATTATTTTACATGTTGGTGAAGATTAAGAATACATAGATGATTGGTTTGGACATTCTGCTTTAAGGTTGCTCATAAAGATGTGCCCAGATCCTGGCTAATGCTCTAGTCACTCACATGATATTTTTTCCTTAGAACTGTATAATATTATTTTAGACTCAGGGGAGATTGACAAAAGATTTTAGTTCTTTATCACCTGAAACACTCCACTAAGTGATACATTATATAATAGTTGACTTCCATCAAAACAGAAACCAAGTAGCTTCTCAATACCACCACATTGTCGTTTATAACTTAGTTTCTTCTTTAGCTGCTTCTCTTCTATTTGTTGTAAATGCATTGAGTAAATACAGCCTACACGATTTTATATAGAATATCTAGACCAGAAGGTAAAAATTTAGGACTTTGTTTTGGAGTCTGGTTATTTCAAATGGAATAAAATAGCTTTAATTACTTGAGGAAAAGGATTTTTTTGTTTTTTTCTATTGAATCATGCTAAGTAGTGCTCTGATGATAATGGATGGTACCAGGGATCTAACTGAGGTGGCTACATGAAAGACAGTGTCTTAGTCACTATACTGCCTTTTCAGTTCTATATTCATACTTATTGTTAAAATTATATTTAAGAACTTGGAAGAAAAGCTCTCCATAAATACCTTAAGGCACATATTATAAAATGGAAAATCATTAACAAAATGAACCAAAAATAGGAAGAAAATAATAAAACTTAGAACAAAAATAAATGAACTAGAAATCCAAAAAACAACCCAAAGGTAATGAATGAAAGCAAGATTTGATCACTTGAAAAAATAAACAATATCGATAAATCACTAATAAGACTCTGAAAGAAAGAGAATATAACTTAATAAATTGACTTATAAATGAAAAGAGAGAGGCCACTAAAGATACTACATAAATTCAAGGGTAATCAGAGATTATTTTTAGAAACTTTATGTCACAAAACAAGAGAACCTGGAAAAAATGGATAAATTCTTGAACTCTTACAACCTTCCAAGGTTAAACCAAGATGATTTGGAATATCTGAACAGACTAATCATTATGGGGGACATTGAAATGTTTATACCAAAAGGCTTCCCAAAAACAAAAGCCCAGGTCCTGATGGATTCACTAGTGAATTCTTTCAAACCTTTAAAGAGGATCTACTGCCTATTGTTTTCAGGCTCTTTCTGGTAATTGGAGAAACAGAAGCACTCCCACATACCATATTTTCCGGCGTATAAGACTACTTTTGAAACAAAAAGAAGTCAACCAAAAATCGGGGTCGTCTTATACATGAGTATATCCCGAAAAATATTTCAATATGCCACTAAATGAAAATTGTCTGAATATTGCCACAAAATAAATTTTCCAACTAGATCCTGCACCAGTCACTGCAAGGCTGCTCAAACTGCCTCTGTAACTCAGCCAATTCAAGTAGCTTTTTATGCATCCAAATTAGACAATGTTCTGAACCCGAATCTATACTGTAAAAAACCTGCTCTGATAAGCCAGAGTCAGAGAGAAAGTTTATTACAGTATAACCTTTGAACCTTTTCTTTGCTTGTTGTGATTGGCTCACTGTGGTATATACAGTTGCAGCATAGGAACGTTCTGTCTGATACAGCAAATATAGGCCTAAACCTATGTTTTAACTGCAAAATTAGGGGGTCGTCTTATGTGCCCAGTCGTCTTATATGCCAGCAAATATGGTAGTTTATGAAGCTACCATCAACCTGATACCAAAAGCAGACAAACATACCATAAAAAGAGAACTAGAGTCCAATATTCTTGATGAACACAGATGCAAAGTTCCTCAACAAAAGTCTAGCATAGAGAATCCAATAAATATTAATTTCTAAGCAAATTCTTAGAGCTAATATTTCATTTTACTACTTCAATTAACTAAGATTAGTATGATGAGTATAATATCCCATTTTTAGATGAGAAAAACTCATAGACTTTAAATTTTTTTCTATTCATATGGAATGAGAACCAAAATTTTAAAAATATTTTCCCTAAAATTTTTCACAATAATACAAAATTATATGCATTTATGCTCTTTTGCCATCATACTCTATCCAAATGAGTATGAACAACCTGAGAATGAAGGGTAGGTAAGATTTCTAATAGTATGACTTTTCTTTTTTTTAATAATTATCTTTATTTAAACACCGTGATTACAAATATGATTATAGTTGTATGATTACAGTCATGTAAAGAACACCCCCCTTCACCAGTGCAACATTCCAACCACCAATTTCCCAGATCTCCCTCCTCACTACCCCCCCACATCTGTACTCGAGACAGGCTTTCTACTTCCCTCATTCATTCACATTGTTATGATAGTTTTCAGTGTAGTCATCTCTCCAACTGCACTCATCATCTGAGATCATCATCTCTGAGATACTGTTAAAAATGTCTTTCATTTTCCTTAAAGCCCATAGATGAATGAAACCATTCTGCGTCTTTCTCTCTCCCTCTGACTTACTTCACTCAGCAAAATAGATTCCATGTACATCCATGTATAGGAAAATTTCATGACTTCGTCTCTTCTGACGGCTGCATAGTATTCCATTATGTATATGTACCACAGTTTCTTTAGCCACTCATCTGTTGAAGGGCATCTTGCTTGTTTCCAGAGTCTGGCTATTGTAAATAGCGCTGCAATGAATATAGGAGTAAGGAAGGGATTTTTGTATTGTATTTTTGTGTTCCTTGGGTATATTCCTAGGAGTGGTATAGCTGGATCGTATGGAAGCTCAATTTCCAGTTTGTGACGGAATCTCCATATCGCTTTCCATAAAGGTTGTACTAGCAGTGAAAAAGAGTTCCTTTCTCTCCAAATACCCACCAGAACTGCTTGTTTTCCTTTTTGTGATGTGTGCCAATCTCAGTGGCGTGAGGTGTTCAACTAAATTTTTAAAAATTACGAATAAATTTGGGTGAATATATAATGTAGTATTCTTAACTCTTATTAAATATATAATACATTTTGTCATTAATGCTATTACAGGCATGTAAAGTAATTAGTTAATAAACTCTTTATATTTATAAAAAATATGTCTCCCTTTTTTCTATCAACATTCTCTCTTTTTTTTTTTTGTTTTTTTTTTGTTTCGTTTTTTGTTTTTTTGGGGGTCACACCTGGCAGCACTCAGGGGTTACTCCTGGCTCTATACTCAGAAATCATTCCTGGCATGCTCAGGGGAACATATGGGATGCCGGGATTCGAACCACCGTCCTTCTGCATGGAAGGTAAACACCTTACCTTCCTGCTATTGCTCTGGCCCCAACATTCTCAATTTAACATTTCTATCCAATATCTTTAATTCATTCTTCGTAACTTTGTAGTGTCTTGATATTAAAGGTGGTTTACTGCTTCTATTAAAAAACCCCCAACAGACTTTGAGTTATAAGTTTAAAATACAGATCAAGATTTCGAGATGATTTTTATATATATTTATTTTGACTCATTTCCATACTGGCATTCTAATGTAGCTATATGAAATAGGTAAGTAATAGAGTATAAATTTAATGAATATTATTTTATATAATAAAAGCTACTGCATTATTTTTTCTCTAGTACATATATAGCCCTAAAAATTTATAATCAATTGAAAAAATATTCCCTAAATTCCTCAAAGAGCTAATAAATCATGTATTACATGATCATTTAAGATTATTAATTTCTTGTTCTGATTCTCATTTCTGTGTGTGTATGAGAGAGAGGAAAAGAGAGAGAGAAAGAGAGAGAGAAAAGAGAGAGAGATAGCATGATTGATTAGAGTGGTCATCTTTTGCCTGATAAGAGACTGACATTTTTTCCTTGATTTGAAAATGGTATAGAGGTGGTGGGAGGCAATTGGTGGTAAGTCAATTACAGATGATAAGACCAACAAACTCATATTTGCTTATTCCATTTATGCTGAGGTTTACACAGACTGAATGGTATGCAAAATTTTGTTTTGCCTGTTTTTATCAGTTTTGTTCTGTCAAGTGGATGGTGTATGTGTTCATTGAATGGTTTATATTCATTAAACATATTTAACAAATGGTTTGTATCTTTATCTATGTTGTAGATTACAAATTATTTTAGGTTTTTAAGTTAAGATCAAAACATTTCCATGTTTTTATAATAGGACTAATATCACAGAACATTGCAAACAAATATTTCCTGTCACTAATGTTGCTGCAGTAGAAAAAAATATAAGAATTACCCCCATCTTTGGGAAAATTGCCATTTCCTCTGACATATATTTTATGCAGGATAAAAAGTTTTCTTAGAGATATATGAATAAAGTTCTGAATTGCTCCGCTGGGATAACTCCCACTGGTGTTAAGGGACCATGTGGTATTAGAAATTGTACCTTGAAATTCTGTATGAAAGCAAATGTTTGAATCCTTTAAGCTTTTTCTCCTGTCCCTCCAGAATATATCTATTAATAGAAAATTTGTCTGCATAAAAAATAGAGAGAGAGAAAAAAAGAAAAGAAAAATGTATGCCCCAGAGACAAGAAGGGTAGAGGGAACAGAGAAGGGTGACAGGGAAATTCGAAACAATGGTAGTGGGAAATGTACACTGATAAAGTGTATTGTGTGACTATTTTTTGTATGACTGTAACTCAATCTTGAACAACTTTATTGGTGAAAGAAAACATCTATATTGTGAATAACCTTGTAACCACGCTGTTTAAATAATAATATATATGTATCTTGTTTACATAAATGTGCATATACATAATATTCTATTTTTACATGTATTCCTTGAAATACATATGCATATAAAATATAATGTGTGCATCATTAAAAATTAAATATGTAAACATATATTTACATAATGAATTTCAAACACTAAATTATTAAATTATATTTTATAATTTTATACAGTTAATGTTTTAGTACATAATATATTTAGTCATCACATAAAATATCAAATTGCATTAATTTTATATATAAAATATTTAATATTCAAATATATAATATATTAAGTATATATATTTAAATTTAAAATAAACATAAAAAATATAATGCAGAGTATTTAACTGATTTTATTATACAATTAAATGTAAAATATAATGAGATAATCATATATATTTATTAAATATTATAATAAACATATAATGATAAAACTGTTAGTATTCTTTTTATAGTTTGGTGTTAATGTTTTACTATATATTTATTAGACATTAATTGATATTTCCAAAGTGAGCAGTTGTGCCCATGCCAAAATTTGAACTTGGGTATTGTGTTTCTATATTTAGTAATCTGTTAACAATATCTTATATTTAAAAGGTGTTGAATAGTATAAATATACAAATGTATTTTTGTCTAAATTATGCTGGTAGGAATGATGCCTGGCGCAACCCCCATGAAATACAGTTTAAAAGGTTCTCAACAAACTCAATATTGTGCTGCCGTATAACTCAGAAATTCCTCTCTTGGGTATCTATCCCAGGAATAAAAAGCATTCATTCAAAAGAATGTATGCACACCACTATTCATTGCACCACTCAGTACAATTGCTAAGATTTGAAATTAACATAGATGTTCAACAACAAACGAGTAGACCAATGTTCCTCAAACTATTTAAACAGGGGGCCAGTTCACTGTCCCTCAGACCGTTGGAGAATCAGACTATAGTAAAAACAAAAACTATGAACATATTCTTATTCACACTGCATATATCTTATTTTGAAGTAAAGAAACAGAGTGGGAACAAATACAATATGTGACCCATGGGCCGTAGTTTGAGGACCACTGGGGTATACCATGAAGATGCAATACATATATACAATGGAATACTACATAGCAGTAAGAAATGACAATATCATGCAGTTTGCAACAACATGACTGGAACGAAAAGATATTTTGTTAAATGAAGTAAGTCAGAGGAAGATGGATAAATACACAATATTATTACTTATATGTGGTGTTTAGAATAACTGCATGAAGAAACACACTGGTCTAAAATGGTAGATGTCTTGAAAACCTTAGGCTTCTGAGTATACTGAATATATTAAAGAAAAGGAAACAAAGTGGTAAAGGAGAAACACAAAAGCCTATATTGTTTTTTTACTTCAAATAGACCTGCAGTAATAGATACAACTGTTTATATTGAGCAGGTGTTCAATCAACTGCTCTTTATAGATATTTATAATAATGTTCTAATACTTTTATTCACAGAAACAGGTGCAGAATGCTTTGGAAAGCCACGGTTCCTACTGTTTTAGTGTCTTAATATTATGTCTATAATAACTCTAGCTTTTTGTTCACAGTGGTTTTTGGAAATATAGGTTGGCTGTCCTATCTTTGCCTACAGTAATATATCATATTAGACTCCAAATACAGTGCTCAGTATGGTAATGTCTTGACAAAATACTTTAACATTCATTTTCCATTTGACTATGCCTGCTATATAATCTAATGTTTATGTCTATAGAAAACATTGGAATAGGCAACTGTACACCATAGACTCTTGCTACAGTACTCATTCATTGAGTATGTATTTGAAATTTCTTTTTCTTTTTCTTTTTTTTTTTGGGGGGGGGGCACACCTGTTTGGTGCTCAGGGGTTACTCCTGACTAAGCACTCAGAAATTGCCCCTGGCTTGGGGGAACCATATGGGACGCTTGCAAGGCAGACACCTTACCTCTAGAGCCACCTCTCCGGCCCCTGAAATTTATTTTTTAATAGAAGCTAATTCACAATTATATCACAATGCCCATGTTATCAGTTTGCTTTCAGGAAAGAAACCTGGATGCTCAACATATGGCAGTCGATACTTCATTGGGTAGACCCCTCCTACAGTGCTCACTACCATATGTCTTAGTACTTTAGATGTGAAAATGATTGTTTTAAGAATGCTCCATGCGCAATCTAACCCAGGAGCTTTTATTTAGCAAAATTTACCCTCATCAATGATAATTTGTCTAGAAACTAGAAAACGTTTTATCCCTGATTTGCTGGCCTCATATTTTTTTTGTTTTTGTTTTTGGGCCACACCCAGTGACGCTCAGGGGTTACTCCTGGCTATGTGCTCAGAAGTCGCTCCTGGCTTGGGGGACCATATGGGACGCCGGGGGATTGAACCGTGGTTCGTCCAAGGCTAGCGCAGGCAAGGCAGACACCTTACCTCTAGCGCCACCGCCCGGCCCCAGCCTCATATTTTTTAAGCGCTTTGACCTATTCCACATGAGTTGGTTCTTCAACTGGATTGATCTTCAATGTCTATCTATGTATGTGTGTTTAGAGTTTGTATGTGCTGGACATCTCTATGTCTGTCTAATCTATATTGTACATAATCCCTGCTTATATTGTATATAGTCTCTATTAAATATAATCCTTCCTTTCCCTCCTCTTCCACTTACCACTTTACAAATCCTCTTCTATTCTCTCACTCTCTCACCCCTGATATGTTATTCCTTTCTATTTAATATCTTTACTCTCAACTCTTAACTCCTCAGGAACTGAAACCTTTTTCTTGCCCAGACAGCTTCCAGTCAGCTCCCAAAGTGAAAGTATGGCTTCCCAGCCCACCTTGTCTAATCCTGGGAAAAAGCTGCTACCACTTCTGCAATATCCTCTATGCAACCCCTTTTCTCTCACCTCTCGTCACTGTGGACTGTTGATCACTATGTATTTGACACTTGAGGGAACCCACACCTAAAGATACTACCTGATCTCTGACTTCTGCGAACCATTTTCATACTTCACAAGAAGTATGGCAGGTTGAAACTGTACTCTGGATTTTACCCTACTCCAGAGTATTTCAGAAGATTAAAGGGGATAAGTATATTTTTCTTTGCATATTTTAGATGTATTTCCATAATAGTTATAACTATTAGTGTTCATTTCCTTATATAGAGGTAGCTTTCCCCACCCCTCTTTTGGATCTGCTTAGTAGAAATTCTAGTAGGTAAGTTTCTCTTGGGATCAAAGTTTAAGTTAAAATCAGGTTATAGGGAGTGTTTAGCTTTTTTTTTTTTTCACTCCCACATGTATCATTATTATCATATGACATTGTTCTGTTTTTCATCATCACATTAAAATGGGAAAATCTTGCATGTAGAAAGTTCTTATCTAAGATAAATAAGGAATTAATACATTTTATACTGCAGGGCTGCCTTTCACCCTGAACATTTGTAATAGTGGTTCAACTTAGGCATCAGTTGATCAGATATCTAATGTCCAACCCTGAATCTTGAACCAGCATGGTGTTCTGCATCAGCATCAGGAATCAAAGTTACACCTAGGTTGGACCCTAATGCCACCCTGGCACCAATTTAATTCAGTGTGGGCTCATATAACACCCTGATGATTAGGAAACAGCAACAACTTGTTTTCAGGGCAAGTTGCTTTTCACTGTCTAATGGTGAGAATAAATCAGAAGATACTCTGTGACACCATAGCTTTGACATAGAAGCTGTGAAAAAACCAAGGTCTTTTATTACAGAAGCATGGCTGTGATGACTGTATTTGAGGAGAACTTTATCCTGGAACATGAAGAAATACCTTGGGGCTGGACAATTAGTATGCCCAGAGTCTGTAATTGGTCTTATGACAAGATGCTTTATGGGTAAGAACACCTATTTTTTAAGTCAAGGTTATTTCCCTTCTAATTTCCCAATGTTTACTGTGCCTATGCAAAAAATACCTGCCACCCCCTTTTTTTAAATTTTTATTTTTTAATCTCTAGATAGGGGCTCCCACAGTTTTCATAGACCTTTTGGGAAATAAATTACTTTGTTTTACCTCAAGTTTCTGCACTTTTTTTTTACAAACTGAGAAAAAAAAAGAGGACAAGGGCCAGGGCCAAGTGGTCTCAGGTGCATTGGGGAGATAAAAAAAAATTAAAGACAATTAAATACCAAAGCCAAAGTCAACAAAAATAGAATCAAAAGACCCAATCTATAACAATCTAAACTTCAAATGGGACTGATACACTGACAAGCCAGGGGACTAAGGGTGGAAGTTTAGGAAGCCTACTGGGAAATTTGGTGGAGGGAGGTCAACATTGGTAGTAGGCATGGCCCTAATATCACTGCCACTGTAACCTGAAATCCAGGTAATCCATTGTAATTCACAATGGTTTTAATAAACATTAAAATTAAAAATAAAAATAGTGGTTCCATATGTGCTTAAATAAAAGTACATTTTTATTAAAATTCTTTTGCATTCATATGGCAAATTTCTAGGAAGCTATTTAATTCATGAAATATAACTCTGCTGTTACATAGAGCAACAGATTAAGAATACACATCTGATCTCATAAAATTATTGGCATAATGTGAGAAATATAAAAGCACTTATGAAAACTTTAGAAAATGTTTACAAATGCCAGTTAGAATTAAAACAGTAATGGTAAAATCAAACGACATATATTAGAGGGCAACAGTATCAACTATTCAATAAAACAATCTTTAATTCTCAAGCAAACTTTATAGATTTCTCAAATTCAACAGACTTTTTAAATTTAGAAGTATTCATGGAGATAATTGTCTCTCTTTTCTTATTAAATATAAATTAAATGCTAAAATTAACATTGCAATGTACAAGGAAACATTGGTGTATATTCTCTAATGCAAAGCTAAAGCATTTTAAAAATAATCAGTATAACCCATCACTTCAACCAATTAAAAAAATAAATATCTCATGAGTGTAGCAATTGAAACAAAAATATAAAAGCATTAGACAAAATTCAACATCCATCCATAATATAATACAGCAAAATGTAAATAAAGCACTGCCTCGAATTGATTTTAAATATGAAGTTAGGGGCCAGCATGCTAGCACTTTGGTAAGGCATTTTGCCCTGTACGCAGATGACTTAGGTTGGACCTGGGTTTGGTCCTGGCATCCCATTTGGTCCCTCAAGCCAGGAGCAATTTCTGAACACAGAGCCAGGAGTAACCCCTGAGTACCACTGGGTGTGGCAAAAAGATGAAGTTAATATTATTTAATGTCAAAATACTGTCTTTTAACATGAAATATATAAGACTTCCTCTAATTACCACACATATTTAACCTAAAAGTGGAAATTATAACCAGCACAATAAGATTATTAAAAAAGAAATAAATATAGTTAAGAGAGACAGCAAAGAGACTTGGGGTGCTTGTTTTTTATTCTAACCTAGGTTGATCCCCAGAAACAAATAATATCCTTCTGCCATCACCAGTAGTTCTTCCTGAATGCAGAACCAGTAGTAAACTATGAATATTTTCAGGTAAGTCACAAAGACAAACAAAACTGGAGATAGAAAAACATTTTGACTTCCAAGGGAGGATAAGGAGAGGTGATTATATCGCTAAAGGAAATACACATATTTTAAATTGGTATTATTGATGATGGACATTTACAGCCACTTTTTTAAAAAAATAATACAAAATGAACTATATAATGATGTTTTACAATTTGTTTTACCCAAAGACCTTCACTGGCATTCTTGCCCCTCTTCTTAACTACTCCCTTTCTTTACATGCCAAAGGCTTACCTAGAACCAGACTAGCTCAAGATAAACCTTTTGTCTAATGGTCTCACCCAGTGTGGATTGAAGTGCAAATAAAGTACTGCTGGTTTGGCTGGCAAATCTCTCCATTAGGCTGGAAAATCTCTGACTACATATGTTTCACCCTCTACAAGTTGGCCTGGTGTATATCCTGCAGCGACCCCTATTCCAGACCTGTCTTCCAGGGAGAGTCACAATGCAGATTTTTTTTGTTGTTTTGTTTTGGAACCACACCCAGCAGTGCTCAGGGATACTTCAGACTCTGCATTCAAAAATCACTCCATAGGCCGGGAAGGTGGCACTAGAGGTAAGGTGTCTGTTTTGCAAGCACTAGCGTAGGACGGAAGGAGGTTCGATCCCCTGGCGTCCCATGTAGTCCCCCAAGCCAGGGGCGATTTTTTAGTACATAGCCAGGAATAACCCCTGAGCGTCAAACAGGTGTGGCCCAAAAAGCAAAAAAAAAACAAAAAACAAACAAAAAAATCACTCCTGACAGACTTGGGGGGCCATATGGGATGCCAAAGATCAAATCCAGGTCCAAGCCAAATGCCCTACTTGCTGTGCTATGGCTCTGGTCTCGTAATTTTTGAAATGATTCCATCAGAGTAAATAAGGATGTTAACACAAATGGCTAAAACAACTAGTGGTTTTGGTGTTCTTGGGTAGGACAAGAATAACACATCTATTACTGGATGTCTTTTGGGAGGTTTGCTGGTTTTAAGGGTCCACCCAATCAGGTGCAATTACTAGCTTAATCTGAGCGCTGTACTCAGGAATCACTCCTAGTGGTGCTTGCTTGGGAGACCAGATGGGTGCTGAGGATCAAATCAGGTGTACAGTATGCAAGGCAAGCATCCTATCCTTGTAACTATATCTCCTGCCCTTTAGGCAACAGCGAAGGAGACACCAGTAGTTATTCTACCAGCAGCTTCTCTGAGTTTCCCATAACAGCAATATTTCTCCATCAGCTCTCCAGCAAGCTTTAATTTCTTCACCTCATTTTCTCAAGGAGAATTTTCTTTTCCAAAACTGTAATTTCCAGCACTCAGAACCTTTGCTTATATACACTTTACATAGCCTCTCCTCTATTGTCTTCTTGGTTATGTTTAATATTAACAAGGATTTGAAAACCCACCAATATGACTGGTCACACAAAAGAGACCAATCAGATTGACTAATTAACAACTTGCAAGCAAATTACTGTAATGTCATTTGTAGAGGTACCTGTCTCCTTCATTTCTACTCTAAAAATACTATGACAAACTTTGCGCTAACATAGAGTCCTGACTCTTGCAATATCAACAAAATAAAATATTCCAATGAAATAATAGTGGGATTCATTCTAGAGAATGAAGTCAGAATAACATAAACTTGAAACTGTATAATAAGATACTTAGAAAGAAATATTTGAATGAATATTTTTTATTGGCTTTGTTTTGTGGCCATACTTAGTGTGCTCAATAATTACTCCTGCTTTGTGCTCAGGGAGCATTCCTAATTGTGATCATGAGACCATATGAATCGGTGGGGTTTGAACAAGACTTATTACCATTACTCTCTCTCTCCATTCACTCTAGCCCCTATTAAATGATACTTTGATAATATTTGGATATAGGATACTTTTATTAATTATAATCTACATAAGGCATACAAAAAAGTAGAAAAATTCTAACCAAAGTTTGGAATAATATATTAAGTTCCATTTAAAAGGCAAAAGATAATCTAGGATTATATGTTTGAAATATATAAATAAAATTAAAAAGATTATTATTACTATTATTTTGGTTTATGGGTCACACCCGGCAGCGCTCAGGGGTTTCTCCTTCTCTAGGCTCAGAAATCGCCCCTGGCAGGCACAGAGGACCATATGGGATGCCGGGATTCGAACCACCGTCCTTCTGCATGAAAGGCAAATACCTTACTTCCATGCTATCTCTCCAGCCCAAAAAGATTATTTTATTAAGAAAAAGTATTAAAAACAAAAGCAATAGAGATAAAAGATGTTGATTTACAAAAATAGCAATATTAGAAAAAGAATAATATAAAAACAGACATAAATGTCATTAGGCCTGCTCCAAAATCAGTTTGATTTTGAAGATTAGTCATCTTGATTCTATGATTAAAAATTTTCCTATGTATTTTACTAATTCAGCAAATAATAAATGAAGTGCAATAATTTCCATAGTCTCCCCTAGTCAGCAGGGTGATTGACTGCTGGGTCAGTTATAGAGATAACATATCTGGAAAAAAATATCCACTTCTTTTTATGATAATGAGACGAACCATAGGCTTAAATTTTTACACTGTTTTGTTAGGAAAATATTTGACTACAGTAGGGCATTTACTCTCTGACAAGATAATGTTTTATTGTCCTCATTTCTAAGGAACAGAACCTACAATCAAAACAGTCATAAAAAGAAAAAAGAAACTCAGGTTAATAGAGAAAAGAGATTTGTGAGAGCTATTAGTATATTAAAGCAAGATTAAGATGACATAATAATAAAACATGCCATACTAAAAACAATATAAAACCCTTTAATATTAAGACTTTGCAAGGGCACACTGAACATACACATTATTGAGGAGAGTAAGTCAATAAAATCAAGTTTAGATGTGGTATGTTTATTTTTGTTTAAACATTGTAGAAAAATAATTGTATTTAGTAATCTTTTAACCCTAAAAGCCAATAATCATTGTAAGTACCTAACGATCAGTTTTTGGAACACCCTATTAAATAGCTAGCTTAAAAGGGGGTGACGTTTCTAATGGTGACAAACTGAGGAGTTGAATAAAAAGGAAGATATTTTATGTTTTCTTTTCTTGATACTGTGTTAGATGTCATATTGTCTTCTCTACTCTAACATATATGGCTATCAAATGCAAGAATTATGATCCTATGAATTATTTTTTATTATCGCCTTGAGTTGACACTTCTGGGACGTGATGCAGAATTTATCTTCTAAGATATGGATGGAAAACTTAACCAATAACCTAATTAATATATCTCAATGCTAATTCTCAAGTGTAAAGCAGAAAGAAAAATAATAAACAATATACTAAGTTACACTATCTGAGTTATTACCTTGAGAGCATATTGTGTATGCTATGTCTTATTACCTGGTAATTTTTTTCTGGAGGGGATAAGGGTTTGTGGGGTAGATCCAGCAGTACTCAGAAGCAATTTCTGGATTTTTCTCTGGTGTGACTCCTGATAGTGCTTGGCATGGATATATGTAGTACATTTTATATAATTTCTTAGTACTATCAAATAAAATCAGAATCAACTGCATGGTAGGCAAGCTTGTTACTTCCTTAACTATTCCTTGGCACTAATTAAATTAGTAGTAGTATTAGTACTATTGAAGATTAGCTACTATTGTTTACTTGTAAATTTCAGAACAACCTTTTAGTTATGAGAGATGAAAGAAAGGGAAGAATTCAATCCAGAACAACTCTTGGAGCTGTGTACTTTTCTCAATATTTAACTATGGTGGAATATTTAGGAAAAGTTAAGCAATGAGTTGACAAAGTCAAGAAGAAATTAAAGATATATACAAGGTATGAAACAATTCTAAATTAGAGATTTTCCAAAGAAAATCATTATGGGACAATGATTCAATTTCTTCTTCCTTCCTTCCTTCCTTCCTTCCTTCCTTCCTTCCTTCCTTCCTTCCTTCCTTCCTTCCTTCCTTCCTTCCTTCCTTCCTTCCTTCCTTCCTTCCTTCCTTCCTTCCTTCCTTCCTTTTTCATTTTTCTTTCTTTCTTTCTTTCTTTCTTTCTTTCTTTCTTTCTTTCTTTCTTTCTTTCTTTCTTTCTTTCTTTCTTTCTTTCTTTCTTTCTTTCTTTCTTTCTTTCTTTCTTTCTTTCTTTCTTTCTTTTCTTTCTTTCTTTCTTTCTTTCTTTTTTTCTTTCTTTCTTTCTTCTCTTTCTTTCTTTTCTTTCTTTCCTTCTTTCTTTCATTTCTTTTTTCTTTTCTCTTTCTCTTTCTTCCTTTCTTTCTCTTTCTTTCTCTCCTTTCTTTCTCTCTTTTCTCTCTTTCTTTCTTTCTTCTTCACTCCCTTCCTTTTATATTTTCTTTCTTTATCTTCTTTCTTCCTTCTTTTTTCAAATTCTTTCTTTTTCTTCTTTCTTCCTTCTTTTTTCAACTTCTTTTTTCAAATTCTCTTTTGCTTTCTTTTTTCTTTCTTTCTCCCTTCCTCCCTCCCGCCCTCCCTCCCTTTCTTCCTCCCTCCCTCCCTCCCTCCCTCCCTCCCTTCCTTCCTTCCTTCCTTCCTTCCTCCCTCCCTTCCTTCCTTCCTTCCTTCCTTCCTTCCTTCCTTCCTTCCTTCCTTCCTTCCTTCCTTCCTTCCTTCCTGTTTGGGTACAACACCTGGTAAAACTCAGGGTTTACCTCTCATTCTACATTCAAAAATTACTCCTAGAGGACCATAGAAGATATATCATGGAGTGTCTGGTCATCTGCCTGAAATGTAAGCACCTTGCCTGCTATATAATCTGTAGTCAATTATTCTGAATCCCTCATTCTCACTGGCAAATAATAAAGTTTGGGTTGTTAGCTGTTCAAAATCACTTTAAAACTAATGGAACAGATCATAGCTGCATGAGGTTGGATATCAAAATACATTAGAAAAAAGGACTGAAGATAACATGTTAGGCAATAAGTGCTATTCTTGGGTGAGACCTTTTTTGGTTCCTCAAAATTCTCAATTTGAGACTCAGTAGTTTCCTTGGAAATGAGAGCATTTGTAAAGATGAAAACCTTTGGGCGTGGGTCATGAGTATAGAATAAAATACTGTAGAATCTCCTTTTTCCCCTATTTTTTTCCAAGCCTAGAAGAAAGCAAATGACTAAGATTCTTGAGAATCTCTTCAACCTTTCTGTAAGTGAACTGAAATGGACCATTTTTTCTTCAAAGATTTAGAAGAATTGGAAATTTTCATTGCGGCTTACTCTGTATTTCTTCCCAATCTTACATAGATGTTTCAGGAAAAACATAATCTATAGCTTAAAAAATACATCTATAACTTAAGTATAATAATCCTTAGGGCAAATGAAAAATTCAAGGTAATGATTATTATGTCATCTTTCTCAATTTAATTCCAGCATTAAATAATAACTGTATAGTACTTCATCTTCAGTATACAATTTCTAGTTTAGCAAAAAGACTAGATGTTACTACTTTGAGCTCATCATCACAGTACAGTTCTGTGATCTCTTTGGTTTTATGTACATTTTCACAGTTTTTCTAAAGTCACATATCCAGGGAATATGACTGTATCAGAGGTGAGTAAATCCAAAGACATTAATTTTATTTAGATTTCTTCTACAATAGCTATGCATACACTAATAGCATTGTAAGTACCTTGGGTAGTCACATATCAAACTATAAATATGTAAATAGTTATATTGCAAAAGAAGTGTTTTGTACTAACTCCTGAATAACACCACCTTATAGAAGAAATTTTCTTATATCAAACTCAAAACTCTAATTTCAAATTGGAAAGATTGATTTTCATCATATTTTATGTGAAGACATTTTAATATCATATTTAAGTAATTTCAAATTAAAATACTGATTTTTCCAAATATACAATAGGATTCTTTTTTTTTTTTTTTTTTTTTTTTGGTTTTTTTTGGGCCACACCCTGTGACGCTCAGGGGTTACTCCTGGCTATGCGCTCAGAAGTTGCTCCTGGCTTCTTGGGGGACCATATGGGACGCCGGGGGATCCCGCGGTCCGTCCTAGGCTAGCGCAGGCAAGGCAGGCACCTTACCTTCAGCGCCACCGCCCGGCCCCTACAATAGGATTCTTAAACTGTTTTTAAAATTCTACTTAAATGTAATCTTTTTGTTTGCTTGTTTATGAAGAAATTTAAGATAAAAGCTGATTAAAGAAACAAAGTCACCTGTTATCTTACTTCTAATATAACGGGCTCTAAAATAAATGTCAGTGGTTACTTTAAGGTGTTTTACCATAGACCTATGTGTTCATTAGATCTTTCGTAAGTAGCAAAGATGGAGAATGTCTTTAATATTGAAAATTATATCTTAGGATACTTTCTTATAATTTCACACAGAAAAAAATAAGTCACAAAGAAGACAACTTTGAAAGAAACTTTGAAAGAAACAAATCAGAAGATAATGTGCATATAAATTTGAATATCTTTACTCTATATTAACCATGTGACTGTACAGATACAGGAATATATTTGAAATTTTTCTGTGAACTTGGAGTTATTTTGAGGTGAAATAAAGTCAACATAAAATGCAGAAATACTTTGTAGGACCATTTTCTGAACTACAGAAAAACAGTAAAATGGTTTACTCATATTAAAGAAAGGGTTGACATTTATTGCTCTATATGATATTCGATTGATATGTGAATTTTGAAGAGTTACGATTTATTTTATGGAGACTGTGTTTTTATAGTATTGTGAGGGAACTTCAGGTGCAACATAGATTGTCTAATAACACCTTATTTTTAAGAATATACTAGTTTTGACTATAATTTATTTTGTGTTTTCTTGCATGATTATTAAAATATATAAAAACAACTTGGATCCTTTGCTTGGGGCTGAGATTGCCAGGGCTACCTGAATTCATGATCCTCATGAATAAACTTCTTTATCTTCCATCCACCTTTGCTGCTATTTGGATTCTTAGACTATTCCCTAATAGAACCAACCCTGAAGGCAAGGGAAGTTCCTCTGCTCTGAGAGGTGACTCTTAATATAGCCTGAAGTGTTTGTGGGAGCTAGTGAATGAAGGTATTGGAGAAGAGGAAGTATAAAGGGATGTTAGGGATAGAATTCAGTCCCTCATACCTGTTATATATGTGCTCTTACATTTTAGCAATCTCTCCTGCCTATCTTTTATCTTTTTTTCTATTATACTTTTTTTTATTTTATTTAAACACCTTGATTACATACATGATTGTGTTTGGGTTTCAGTCATGTGAAGAACACCACCCATCACCAGTTCAACATTCCCATCACCAATGTCCCAAATCTCCTTCCTCCCCACCCAACCCCCGACTGTATTCTAGACAGGCTTTCCATTTTCATCATACATTCTCATTATTAGGACAGTTCAAAATGTAGTTATTTCTCTACCTAAACTCATAACTCTTTGTGGTGATCTTCCTGAGCTGAGCTGGAACTTCTAGCTCTTTTCTCTTTTGTGCCTGAAAATTATTATTGCAAGAATGTCTTTCATTTTTCTTAAAACCCATATATGAGTGAGACCATTCTGCGTTTCTCTCTCTCTCTCTCTCTGACTTATTTCACTCAGCATAATAGATTCCATGTACATCCATGTATAGGAAAATTTCATGACTTCATCTCTCCTGACGGCTGCATAATAATCCATTGTGTGTATGTACCACAGTTTCTTTAGCCATTTGTCTGTTGAAGGGCATCTTGGTTGTTTCCAGAGTCTTGCTATGGTAAATAGTGCTGCAATGAATATAGGTGTAAGGAAGGGGTTTTTGTATTGTATTTTTGTGTTCCTAGGGTATATTCCCAGGAGTGGTTTAGCTGGATCTTGTGGGAGCTCGATTTCCAGTTTTTGGAGGAATCTCCATATTGCTTTCCATAAAGGTTGCTAGATATCATTCCCACCAGCAGTGGATAAGAGTTCCTTTCTCTCCACATCCCCGCCAACACTGTTTATTCTCATTCTTTGTGATGTGTGCCATTATCTGTGGTGTGAGGTGATACCTCATAGTTGCTTTGATTTGCATCTCCCTGATGATTAGTGATGTGGAGCATTTTTTTATGTGTCTTTTGGCCATTTGTATTTCTTCTTTGTCAAAGTGTCTGTTCATTTCTTCTCCCCATTTTTTGATGGGATTAGATGTTTTTTTCTTGTAAATTTCTGTCAGTGCCTTGTATATTTTGAAGATTAGCCCCTTATCTGATGGGTATTGGGTGAATAGTTTCTCCCACTCAGTGGGTGGTTCTTGTATCCTGGGCACTATTTTCTTTGAGGTTCAGAAGCTTCTCAGCTTAATATATTCCCACCTGTTAATCTCTGCTTTTACTTGCATGGAGAGTACAGTTTCCTCCTTGAATATGCCTGTAGTCTCAATGTCCTGGAGTGTTTTGCCTATGTGTTGTTCTATATATCTTATGGTTTCGGGTCTGATATTAAGGTCTTTTTTTTTTGTTGTTGTTTTTTTGTTTTTTTTGGGGGGGGGTCACACCCAGCGGTACTCAGGGGTTACTCCTGGCTATCTGCTCAGAAATGGCTCCTGGCAGGCACGGGGGACCATATGGGACACCGGGATTCGAACCAACCACCTTTGGTCCTGGATCGGCTGCTTGCAAGGCAAACGCCTCTGTGCTATCTGTCTTGGGCCCGATATTAAGGTCTTTATTCCATTTGGATTTTACCTAAGTACATGATGTTAGCTGGGGGTCTAAGTTCAATTTTTTGCAAGTGGCTAGCCAGTTGTGCCAACACCACTTGTTGAAGAGGCTTTCTTTGCTCCATTTAGTATTTCTTGCTCCTTTATCAAAAATTAGGTGATTGTATGTCTGGGGAACATTCTCTGAGTATTCCAGCCTATTCCACTGATCTGAGGGCCTGTCCTTATTCCAATACCATGCTGTTTTTATAATGATTGCTTTGTAGTAAAGTTTAAAGTTGGGGAAAGTAATTCTTCCCATATTCTTTTCCCCAATGATTGCTTTAGCTATTCTAGGGTGTTTATTGTTCCAAACTAATTTCAAAAGTGCCTGATCCACTCCTTTGAAGAATGTCATGGGTATCTTTAGAGGGATCACATTAAATCTGTATAATGCCTTGTGGAGTATTGCCATTTTGATGATGTTAATCCTGCCAATCCATGAGCAGGGTATGTGTTTCCATTTCTGCATGTCCTCTCTTATTTCTTGGAGCAGAGTTTTATAGTTTTCTTTGTAAAGGTACTTCATATTTTTAATCAAGTTGCTTCCAAGATATTTGAGTTTGTGTGGCACTATTGTGAATGGGGTTGCTTTCTTAATGTCTATTTCTTCCTTATAACTATTGGTGTATTGAAAGGCCATTGATTTTTGTGTTTTAATTTTGTAGCCTGCCACCTTGCTATATGAGTCTATTGTTTCTAGAAGCTTTTTTGTAGAGTCTTTAGGGTTTTCTAAGTAGAGTATCATGTCATCAGCAAACAGTGAGAGCTTGACTTCTTCCTTTTCTATCAGAATTCCTTGATATATTTTTCTTGCCTAATCGCTATAGCAAGTACTTACAGTGCTATGTTGAATAGGAGTGATGAGAGAGGATAGCCTTGTCTTTTGCCAGAATTTAGAGGGAAGGCTTTCAGTTTTTCTCCATTGAAGATAATATTTGCCACTGGCTTGTGGTAGATGGCCTTAACTATATTGAGAAAGGTTCCTTCCATTCCCATCTTGCTGAGAGTTTTGATCAAGAATGGGTGTTGGACCTTATCAAATGCTTTCTCTACATCTATTGATATGATCATGTGGTTTTTATATTTCTTGTTGATGTTGTGTAATATGTTGATATATTTATGGATGTTAAACCATCCTTGCATTCCTGGGATGAAACCTACTTGATTATAGTGGATGATCTTCTTAATGAGGTATTGAATCTTATTTGCCAGGATTTTGTTGAGGATCTTTGTATCTGCATTCATCAGCGATATTGGTTTGTAATTTTCTTTTTTCGTAGCATCTCTGTCTGGTTTAGGTATCAAGTTAATGTTGGTTTCATAAAAACTATTTGGAAGTGTTTCTGTTTATTCAATTTCATGAAAGAGTCTTGCCAGGATTGGTAGTAGTTCCTCTTAGAAAGTTTGAAAGAATTCATTAGTGAATTCATCTGGGCCTAGGCTTTTGTTTTTGGGCAAACATTTGATTACTGTTTTAATTTCATCAATAGTAATGGGGGTGTTTAGATATGCTACATCCTCTTCCTTCAACCGTGGAAGATTATAAGGTCCAAGAATTCATCCATTTCCTCCAGGTTCTCATTTTTATTGGCGTAGAGTTCCTCAAAGTAGTTTATGATTACCCTTTGAATCTCTGTCATATCAGTAGTGATCTCTCCTTTTTCATTCCTAATACGAGTTATCAAGTTTCTCTCTCTCTCTTTCTTTGTTAGTTTTGCCAGTGGTCTATCAATCTTGTTTATTTTTTCAAAGAACCAACTTCTGCTTTCGTCGATCTTTTGGATTGTTTTTTGGGTTTTCACTTCGTTTATTTCTGCTCTCAACTTTGTTATTTCCTTCTATCTCCCTATTTTTGGGTCCTTTTGTTGAATGCTTTCTAGTTCTATGAGCTGCATCATTAAGCTACTCAGGTAAGCCCCTTCTTCCTTCCTGATGTGTGGAGAATGTGCCATGTACATTGGAGAAGAATGTGTATCCAGGTTTCTGGGGATGGATATATATATATATATATATATATATATATATATATATATATATATATATATATATATATTCACCTCTTTCTTCCATTTCTCTTCTTAGGTCTAGTATATTCTTGTTTGGTTTCTGTCTGGTTGACCTATCCAGTGTTGACAGAGCTTTGTTGAGGTCCCACACAATTATTGTGTTGTTATTGATATTATTTTTCAGATTTGTCAACAATTGTATTAAATATTTTGCTTGCTCCTCATTCAGTGCATATATGTTTAGGAGAGTGATTTCTTCCTGCTCTACATACCCCTTGATTAATATAATGTGTTCTTCTTTGTCCCTTACGACCTTCCTGAGTATAAAGTTTTCATTATCTGATATTAGTATGGCCACTCCAGTTTTTTTATGGGTGATATTTGCTTGGATAATTTTTATCCAGCCTTTTATTTTGAGTCTATGTTTGTTCTGACTATTCAGATGCATTTCTTGTAGGCATCAGAAGGTTAGCTTGAGTTTTTTTTTTTTTTTTTTTTTTTATCTATTTAGCCACTCTGTGTCTCTTAACTGGTGCATTTAGTCCATTGAGATTGAGAGAAAGAATTGTCCTGGGATTTAATGTCATCTTTATATCAAAATTTGGTGTGTCTTTTGGTTAGTCTTGTCTTAAATTAGGTCTTTCAGTTTTTCTCTTAAGACTGGTTTTGAGTCTGTAAAGTTTCTGAGCTGTTTTTTGTCTGTGAAACCATGTATTCTTCCATCAAAGCGGAAAGTGAGTTTTGCTGGGTACAGTATTCTAGTTGAAGCATTCATTTCATTCAGTCTTGTCACAATATCCCACCACTGCTTTCTGGCCTTGAGTGTTTCTGGTGACAGGTCTGCTGTAAATTTCAAGGATGCTCCCTTGAATGTAATTTCCCTTTTTGATCTTGCTGTTTTCAGAATTCTGTCTTTATATGTGGGAATCGTCATTGTGACTAGGATGTGTCTGGGGTCTCTTTTGGTTGGTACTCTTCGAACATGCAGGATTTGATCACATATATTCTTTAGCTCTGGAAGTTTCTCTTTAATGATGTTCTTGACCATTGTATCTTCCTGGAAATTTTTTTCCTGGGTCTCGGGGACTCCAATGATTCTTAATTTGTTTCTGTTGAGCTTATCATAGACTTCTATTTTCATCTGTTACCATTCTTTGACTAATTTTCCATTGTCTGTTCATTTGCTTTAAGTTTTTTTTCCAATCTCTCCCGCTGTATGGAATTGTTATTTATCTCATCTTCCACAGCACCAATTCTATTACCCTGTCCCAGAAGTTATCCATTTTGTCATTCACTTCATTTACTGAGTTTTTCAGGCCTGTTAGTTGACATGTTATTTTAGTTTTTTAGTTTGGAGTTTTGTGATTTCTGTCTTCATATTTTCTTGGTTCTTATTAGTGTTCTGTTCAACTCGATCCATGGTTTCTTTGAGTTCTTTGAGCATCTTCCATATTGCTTGTCTAAAGTCCTTATATGAGAGGTTGATTAGTTGGTTGGTCATTATCTGGTCATCAGAATTGTCATCTTCATTCTCTATATCTGATGCTAGCCTGTGTTGTTTCCCCATTGTCACACTTGTATTGTGGGTTTTTCTATGTGTTGTGGTGGTATTCATTGGCTAAATGATGTACGCAGCCATACTCCCATGGCTCCACCCTTTCTGAGTGGATCGACTTGCCTTCAAGGGAGAGGAGTCCTTCGTGAATGAAGCCTCACACAGGATCATATCTTAGGCCCACACATGCAGCAGAGAAGACAGTCCAGAGTGAAATGCTGGGCTTCGGTGATCCAGCACAATTCTTAGTGTGATGTTTTCCTCTTGTTGCGATGGTGTTCTTTCCTTAGAGTTTCCCAAGGGTTTCATGCAACACGACAGAAGACAGACACACACAGGCAGCACTCACAATTTTTCACAGTCGGGCCCCATTGGGTAGGTGTAGTTTTGTAGATTTTCCCAGCCTGATGTCACAAACAGGGGACCTGGCTTCTGCAAAATACAGCTTATAGCCGGTTTTCACGTTATGGAGCAGTTCCTTGGTATTCCCGCCCTAGAATGGGCCTCTGGGAGAGCGAGTTTTCTGGAGTCTCTTTTCGGCCCACTCCCAAGAGGTTCATGTGAGAGGACAAGAGACAGACACACACAGGCAGCACTCACATTTTTTCACAGTCGAGCCCCACTGGGCAGGCATAGTTTCGTAGATTTTCCCAGCCTGACGTCACAAACAGGGGACCAGGCTTCTGCAAAGTACTGTTTATAGCCAGTTTTCATGTTATGGAGAAATTCCTTGGCGTTCCCACCCTAGAATGTGCCTCTGGGAGACTGAGTTTTCCGGAGCCTCTTTTTGGCCCACTCCCAAGAGGTTCACGTGTGAGGACAGGAGACAGACACACACAGGCAGCACTCACAATTTTTCACAGTCCTATCTTTTATCTTCTTATTTATTTATTTATTATTTATTTATTATCTCATTAGTTGAGGAAACTTAGAAAGACCATAGGAAGAAAAGTGTGGAATACAACCTAGAGCTTGTTTTCAACTTTCCAAAATGGTTTGTCTAAGGAAAGTCCTCTGTAGCTATTTTGATCCATCTCAGTTTGTGAAAAGTTTCCAATTCTAAAAATTTTAAACAAAGCCAATAATAATGGAAGTTGGGGTTCAATTTATAAGTTCACTTACAGATAAATATTTCTGTTAACATTTAAAGAAATTTATTGTGCCACTATTGTGGTTGAGAAGTATGAGAAATGCAACAGCTAGTTTCCTTTGACAGTGGAGAAAACAAAGACTCATCACTCAAAGAACTAAGTGTTCCTATACTCCAGTGCAAAACATGCCTGAAAGATCCATCTAAACATTATAAAATCCAAACAAACTTATAATGTGTCTTTTTCTTTCTTTTTTCTATTTTTTGGGGGGTCACACCTGGCATGTTCTGGGGTTACTCTTGGCTTTGTAATAAGAAATGGCTCCTGGCAGGCTCTAGAGACATTATGGGATGCCGGGGATCCAACCCGTGTCTGTTCTGGGTCAGCCACATGCACTGCAAACACCCTACTGCTATGCTAACACTCTGCCCCCAGTGTCCTTTGTTTTGTTTTGTTTTTGTTTGTTTGTTTTTGGGTAACAGCCAGCAGTGCCCAGAAACCACTCCTGACTTTACACTCAGAAATTGCTCCTGGCAGGCTCAGGGGACCATATGGGATGCCACCAGGATTCAAACCACTGACCTTCTGCACACAATGCAAATGCCTTATCTCCATGCTATCTCTACGGCCCTGCCCCAGTGTCTTAAGAGGTGTCTCCACACATTTTGTAAGCAAGTCAAGTCAGATCCATGGAAAGCATTTCTATGCAAATTTTACTCACCCCCTTTTTTAATAAATAAAAATGTCTTTATTTTTTCCATAATTTTTTCTCTGCTTTATGTCTTAGGCTACATCAGAATATAAAATACCAAAGCTTTGAGCTAGCTACAGGAAGTAGCTACTTGTTATTTATCTCTTTAGCTGAAACAATCACATATGCTCAGGAGACCAAAAGCAATTGGTTTTTGTGTGACAACATATTTTGATAGTAGGTAAAAGACGAACAGGACAAAACCAAGGGCAATGTACTTAAAAACAAAACAACTGCAACTACAACAGAAATATGTCTGGCTCTCTGCCATGATTTTTACCCAAAACCAACTTATTAAGGTGTTATATTAACACTGCACAACAGTAGAAAGACTAGCTTAGTTTTATATTTAGCTCAAGAAGCAATTAAAGACAGAAAGAAAAAGAACACCCAAGCTGCACATGAAGGACAAATTACAAGCTGCTAAACACATTTGTTACCACACAATCTAAACAATCCACCTGCAAATTGGAAACTTTTCTCACTCTTGGATTGAAATTTTGAAAAGTTAAAATAATTTATTAATTTGATCAGTAGAAAAAAAATAAAGTAAGAACTAGCTATTTGGCAATATGTCAAAATACATTATGAGAGAGAAAAATCTCAAACTGATAAGTTGGCTGAAATTTTCATTTAATTGGTACTTTGTTTTAAGTCAGACTTTATTTTTTCAAATATTTCTTTTTTTATTATATGTAGATCACATGTCTAAAATGTGTTAATAAACATGCCTTTGATTTCCTGTATTTAAAAGGGTAAAATGTTCTATATTATTTCTAATATACCTCTTCAGGCTCTCCTATACTTTTTCGCCTCTGTTTGGTAAAGTTTTGTAATCCAAGAGAAAAGTATTGTTCATGTTTTGTCTAGTTTCATTTTTGTTCCTTTATGTACCTAAACATTGGCCTTCCTTTTTTTTGGTTTTTGGGCCACACCCAGTGATGCTCAGGGGTTACTCCTGGCTATGTACTCAGAAATCACTCTTGGCTTGTGGGACCATATGGGACTCAGGGGGATCGAACCACAGTCCGTCCTAGGCTAGCATGCAAGGCAGACTTTTAAGGCCCTGCACCACTGCTCTGGCCCCTGGCCCTTCCTTTCGTTTATTTTCCCAACATGTTACCCTTTTGTTTCTTTCAAGTAATAGTGAATAGAAAGATTCCAACTTTCATAGCTGTGTAGTATTCCATCATGTATATACTTTTCGTTCACTTATTACTAGAGACTCAAATAATTTTTAGTCATTAAATATTTATGTTACCCAAATATTCTACCTATTAGTATCATCAAGAGCATTTGTATTATATCTTAGGTTCACATCAAAATTAAAAATATTTTTAAATTAGTAAATTTAAATTGAAAATAGTTTAAATGAACTATTCACAGAGTTTTTTATATTTGATAGAAATATTGGACAGAAAATGAGTTAGGTGGGTTTAAATCAGCATAGGAAAACATGAGCCTAAGTTTGTTTAAATATTTTATATTTCTTAATTTCTCAATATTTAAAAACTGTGATTGGGAACTAGATAGATAGTAAGGAATTGCGTTGCATTAAGCCTACCCAGGTTCCATCCTAGGTTCATCATATTGATTCCTACTCCTGCCAGAGAGAACCCTGAGTACAGAGCCAGGAGAAAGCCCTGAGTACTGCTTGGCATGGATCCAAAATAACAACAATAGTATCTCCTAAAAAGATAATATTTGGGAAAATTTTAATCAAAATATAAAATTTGTATAATTAAAAATTAGGTACTAATTTGA
This sequence comes from Suncus etruscus, assembly GCF_024139225.1. Taxonomy (NCBI): domain Eukaryota; kingdom Metazoa; phylum Chordata; class Mammalia; order Eulipotyphla; family Soricidae; genus Suncus; species Suncus etruscus. The sequence continues at coordinate 80,488,053 of NC_064850.1, forward strand.
CATAGGTTCATGAGTAATTTTCTGTCATTCCTTTCTTATGATTAAATTATCTAAATATATCCTACCTTTGATTTAAATATACCAGCATATACTTAAATACAGATTCTTAATAACAAAGTAATAATATTAGAAAATATGAATTAAAAAAAGAATAAATTAATAGGTCATTTTTATATATATTCTATATATATATAAATCTATTTATGTGTCTGTCTGGATGTCTATCATCTCTTTTTTGTTTGTCTTTTAGACCACAACTGGCTATGCTTGGGACTTATTCCTGGCGCTGTGATAATTACTCTCGGTAAGACTCAGGGGCCTATATTTTGTGCCTGGGATTGTATCTAGTTCAGTGATATGTGTGGAAACATCCTTCCTGTTGTACTATCCTTCTCAACACACATCTTTTTATATTATAGGGGATCACAGCCAGCAGTGATATCAGTGGTGGTAACACAGTGGAGATGCTGTGAATCTAGTCTCTTCCACTTCTACCGAGCATGTCTTAGATATTTGGAATAAAACTCAAGGCCTTTACCTTTTTAGCCATATGTTCTACCACTTAAAATCTCTACTCACATTCACCATTAATTTTAATATTGATAATATGTTTGTTCACAGGGAATATAATAAATAGAAAACATTTCTTTTTGAAGATCATTTTTTTCTCTTCTTCCTTTACTCTTCCCCTCTCATCACATCCCAATATTATGGTCAACTTCCTAGGATGTAAGCATTCTAGCTCTTTTCAAAGATGAACCCCACATGAATTTACATGTACATTAGTTCAATCTTATTTCATAAATAATCTCTTTCCAAAGAGATTATTTTACAAGAATGAGAAAGTTCTGAGGTCATATTTCATTCTCATTTTTAATATATGTAGTTATACTTTAAAGTGAATGAACTAAAAAGCATTAAAATAATTTTAGAAAATAGAAACAGGGAAAATATGTCCCAATTACTTGGTCTTAAGAAGATAAAATGATTATTATCAGTTTACTGTTTTAAGTATTACAGCAGTTGGCATGATGCTATCTTAATATCAATTAATAAGACAAAAGTATTCAACTATGTCTTGTAGTATATTTTTTCACCTCATTCTACTTCTGCTTGCCTTCCAGCTGTTCACTATATCATTATCTCTTCCACATAGATCAAGCCAGCTAATGTGCACTGCTTGAGTGCTGATGAACAAGCCAGCAGCACTTCCTGGTTAGTAAATTGGTTAGTCATGTGATATATAGCACCATATATGCTCTGAAATAAGCAGAGGCCAGCTATGCTTGCACTCATTTTTATAGACATGATTCTTTTTGATTAAATAGTACAGATGATTTGTAGCTATGTGTTATAACCTGAAACACTTTCAATAAATATCCCACATGCAACCTATAGATGTGTTTGTGAATAAACAAACACATTTGGTTTGTTTACTTACATACATATAAAAAGTTGTCTTTTCACTATGTTTACAATATTTTAATTTAAGAACAAAAGGAGATGTGAGTTTGATTCCCTAATCACGTGGTCCCATTAGTTCTAGCAGGAGAGACCTTGAGTATTGCTGGATAAGATCCATAAATGAACAAACATCTATAATTTGTCATAGAATTCTTGCAAGAAATAAAATAATTAAGAAAAAAGAGAAAAGTAGCTATTTATTTTCAAGATGTATGTAGGCATTATATTGAAAAAAAAACCTATACATAATTTAAGATGTATTTACTGTGCTTTGCTTAGAAATAGTAAAATCTTTTTATTATTTTTGGCCTATTTGTCTTGTAGGATTTATTTTCCCTTTTAGTTTTCTTCCTTCCTTCCTTCCTTCCTTCCTTCCTTCCTTCCTTCCTTCCTTCCTTCCTTCCTTCCTTCCTTCTTTCCTTCCTTCCTTCCTTCCTTCCTTCCTTCCTTCCTTCCTTCCTTCCTTTCTTTCTTTCTTTCTTTCTTTCTTTCTTTCTTTCTTTCTCTCTCCTTCCTTCCTTCTTTCTTTCTTTCTTTCTTTCTTTCTTCTTTCTTTCTTCTTCTTCCTTCCTTCTTCCTTCCTTCCTACCTTCCTTCCTTCCTTCCTTCCTTCCTTCCTTCCTTCCTGCCTTGCTTCCTTCCTTCCTTCCTTGCTTCGTTCCGTCCTTCCTGCGGTCCCTCCCTCCCTTCTCTTTCTTTCTTTCTTTCTTTATTTCTTTCTTTCTTTCTTTCTTTCTTTCTTTCTTCTTTCTTTCTTTCTTCTTTCTTCTTTCTTCTTTCTTTCTTTCTTTCTTTCTTTCTTTCTTTCTTTCTTTCTTTCTTTCTCTCTCTTTCTTTCTCTCTCTTTCTTTCTTTCTCTCTCTCTTTCTCTCTTTTTTCTTTCTTTCATTCTTTCTTTTTTCTTTCTTTCTTCTTTTTCTTTCTTCTTTTTATTTCTTTCTTTCTCACTTTCTTTTTCTTTCTTTCTTTCTTTCTTTCTCTCACTTTCTTTCTTCTCTCTTTCTCTCTTTTTTTCTTTCTTTCATTCTTTCTTTTTTCTTTCTTTCTTTCTCTCTTTCTTCTTTCTTTCTTCTTTCTTTTCTTATCTTTCTTCTTTCTTTCTTTCTTTCTCTTCTTTCTCTTTTCTTCTTTTCTTCTTTCTTTCTTCTTTTCTTTCTTTACTTTTCTTTCTTTCTTTCTTTCTTTATTCTTTCTTTTTTCTTTTCTTTCTTTCTTTCTTTCTTTTGATATTTAATATATCATAGGCCCACAGAACTAAACTAAGAAGACAAATATGGGGAAGGTACATAGTGTTGTAGGTAAAGTCTATGCCTTAATTTGACAAAATGACTTTGAATTAGACTTCAGCCTTGGTTCCCATATTTTGTTCTATCAAAGTGTTTTTGAGAAAATTTAAAATACCAACACTTATAAAATCTTCTTTAGCCATTCATTTATTAATTTAATAGACAGACAGAAGAAAAAATCAGAAAGAGAAATAATTAGTATCCTAATCCATATACTTCACTGATCAGAACTTTGCTCTAGATCAATTATTAAGTTTCCCAGAATAATCTTTTTATGGGATGTTAATCAAAAAATTCAAGGACAGCAAAAGGATTAAACACTTGTCTCAATGAAGGTCAGCACTGATGTTGTTCACTATTGACTGAAAAAATTCATAGAGAACACTCAAATATTTTAGATTTCACCTTAATATATTATAAAGCATTTTATTGTGATACTTTTCTTTAATGAGTCTTTCTGAAAATAATTTTTTAACTCTTTCTACATAATACAGAGCTTTTTATAGTAAAAATACTTTGGTTTAGTAGTTCTTTTTTTTAATAGTGATTAAGTATATTATTGTATGAGTAATTAGTTTGCCTGGGTTCAAATTACTTAACATATATTTTCTTTCTCTTATACTTGTGAAACACTTTTTTTCTGTGGAGGATGTAAATCATTCTACTGAAGCATTGACTCTCAACAATTACTTAGACCACAAATAGAATTAAACCAAAATATTTGGTGAAATCAAACTAAAATATTTAGTGTGGCTGTTCTTTTCAAAATGGGTATGTTTTAAATTAATTATTTGAATAGTCAATTTATTTGCTGGGAGGAGCAGAACACAATATGATTAATTAGTTTAATGTATGTGTGTTAAATGCAAATACTGAAAGAGTAGTGCCAAATTATGCATGCTTCGTATTCACTGGGTTGAGCAGGAAAATACAGTCTGGAAGCACACAGATTTCTACTGCACCCTTCTTTTATTCTCTAGGGACTAATTCTTATATCAGGCACACAGCATTTTATTTTTATCATTGAAACTAGGAAACAAACTGGCAATTTTTATTGAATTTTAATTCAGCTGTTTAAAAACATTTTCTCATAGCCCACTCTAAATATATTACTATTAGAGCAATATTTGCCTAAAATATATAGCAAATTTAAACAGTGTTAGTTTGATGGTGCTGTAATAGCCACTCTTCCCTTATATTAAAATAAATTAAGCTAAATTAAGAAAAGAGACAGCTGTACTGCATTTAGGGAGAAATGCTCTTCTTATTACAGAGGGAGTCAAAAGGAAAACATTGGTAATATTTAAATATAGGATTTTATGAACTTTATATTTCAAATAACAATGATTAAAGTAATTGGAAAGAAGTGTCTAAGTTGAGAGCATAAGCAGGCACACAACAGTGTTTTTCGAGGAACTGAGGTGCACTTTGGTTTGGGGATAGATATACTAACAAAAGTATAGCCTATTAATTCTAATTCTAATGTGTTTTAAAGCTGACTCTACTCTGGTGTGTTACACTGCAATTCTGGATTTATTACTACTACATAATTGTAATTATAGTCATTTTGTTCTATTACCTTTGCTTTCAGTCTCCCTTTCTCTCTGCCTCTCTCTTAAAGCCTCCCTCAAAGGCATTAAAGCAAGAGAGCTAATAAAAAAATTGACTGCATGTTATAACACAGATGCCACCTGACAGTTCGGAAATCCTTGGTCACATATAGACCACTGGGCTATGTGACTGTTTTTAATAGGCAACTTGTTCTGAATTACCTTGAGCTAGAAAAATTTAAATATACCTTTTGTTGATGATGGGAGGAATGGCAACACATTTCATTTTCAGGAGAACATTGTGCTTAGAGAAATTTATTTTAAAAAAATCCATCCCTTATATCTGAGAGCATTATCTCCAAATAATTTGTAAATATATATTAGTCACTAGAAACAGAGTCAAATGGAAATGCTTGGGATGGCCTCTGCCAAAGATTCTTAATGCAAAGCATAGAAGTCTTCCTGTAATGTCATAATTATCAGCTGGAAGTTCTCCATACAAAATGTAAAAATAACCATATGCCATCTGGTAATTGGTTTCCCCGCAAATACATATGCAAAAGGGAAGCAAGAGCGACAACAAATTGAAAACCCAGTGCACAGGAATGCTGTGTGATGGCCGGAGTTTTAATAAGTGACTTGCAGTGAAATCAGTTTTATAATTCCAGAGCATGATAATATACAACATTATAAAGCATATATATATACATATATATAAGCATAAAAGTGATATTGTATTTACAGCTATGGTCAAAGCATTTGGAGTTAAATATCTGTTAAATATTGTATTTAAATGTTGGAGTTAATTTATCTGTAGTTAAATAATAATAACTAGTGTAAGAGAGCTAAAAAATCATGACATACACCCACAATTAATATGATTTTCCCAGATTTGTTTTCATACCTAATTCATAGCTGTTTCTTTTTAATGAGAAACTATAAGTCTTTTAAAAATATAACATATAGCTTTTTATGATGTTATAAAAATAAAAGATATATAATTTTAAATTCATTCAATTTTATATTGAAATCAATGGGTCAATGAAGAATCTGGTTGATTACTTTGACAAACATGGTTGTCTCTATCTATTTGTAACCTTGCACTTGGCAGTTTTTGCCCTCAAAATAATTCTCTATGAAACATTTTGCTTTCTTCCATGGCAAGCAAGAGGAAGCTGTAGCAAAGTAAAACATACGGGTAGCTCCAAATTAATCACTGGCATCATTCAGCAAAGTACTTCACAATATATACAGTATTTGAGGCAATGGCAGCATGTAGATATGTCATAAAATCTTTTCCTTCACATATATGAAAACACCCTTTAGTTGCTGCTTTGATTCTGTTCAAACCCACTTGTGGTGCAAAGAAAGTGACTTCTTTTTCTTTTCTTCTTTCTCTTTCTTTTTTTATCTTACTTCTTACTTTTATCTTACTTACTTTATCTTACTTTCTTTCTTTTATTTTTCTTTCATTTTTCTTTCTTTTTTCTTTTTCTTTCTCTTTCATTATTTTAATTTCTTCTTTTTTCTTTCTTTTTCCTTCCTTCCTTCCTTCCTTCCTTCTTTCTTTTTCTTTCTTCTTCTTTCCTTCCTTCCTTTCTTTTTTCCTTCTTCCTTTCTTTTTTCCTTCGTTCTTTCTTCCTTCCTTCCTTCCTCCCTCCCTCCCTCCCTCCCTCCCTCCCTCCCTCCCTCCCTTCCTTCCTTCCTTCCTTCTTCCTTCCTTCCTTCCTTCCTTCCTTCCTTCCTTCCTTCCTTCCTTCCTTCCTTCCTTCCTTCCTTCCTTTCTTCCTTTCTTTTTCTTTCTTTTTCTTTCTCTTTCTTTCTTTCTTTCTTTCTTTCTTTCTTTCTTTCTTTCTTTCTTTCTTTCTTTCTTTCTTTCTTTCTTTCTGTCTGTCTTTCTTTCTTTCTTTCTTTCTTTCTTTTTCTTTCTTTCTTTCTTTCTTTCTTTCTTTCTTTCTTTCTTTCTTTCTTTCTTTCTTTCTTTCTTTCTTTCTTTCTTTCTTTCTTTCTTTCTTTCTTTCTTCTGATTCACTTAGCAAATGTCTTATATATAGATTTAAATTTTCCTTGTTTCCATCATTCTTAAAGAGACAATTAAAATTTGTCTTCATACTGTGGGAGTTAACTTTTATAATTTCAACTTTACATATTTAGAGTTTGATATTAAAAGAATCAAAGAACTGTGAGGGTGCACACAGGTCTTCATTAGTGCTGAGTGATCTATAGAAGTGATGTCAGGTTTAAATTAAACTCAGAAATAAGTTAAGTGGAAGATATTCACTTCTGTACTAAATTTCTGAGCCCACATTGTAGTACTTTAAATTACTTGGAAAATACATTTTAAATATCCAAAAATTGGTTCAAAATAAAAATACAAGATGGTCCTATATATGAAAAAATGCCTTATGTATTAAAAGCTAAAACATATAAGAATAACTTTAGTAACTGAAACAAGTGAAAGTAAAACACATATTAGTAGGTAAGAGCAGTTGAGTCCGTCTTTCCATAATATTCACTTCCACCACACTAAGTCCTACCCCAGCATTCTTAGACGGTCACTCAAATTAAGAGCTTTGTCCTGAAGAGTAATTTTTTTTAAATTCCCACATTCTACATCAGATGTTTTCTTTCTGATATGTATTTAGGTAGTATTAAGTTTATAATGCTTTTAATAATGAATGAAGGTTTGGGCATATAATGAATCAACTCAAGATCCACCACCAATATCATCATCCCTTCAAAACTTTTTCAGGTTTCAGCAAACTTAATTTAAAACTTGAATTATTATTGTTTGGGTCACACATTTATAGTAGTTTTAGTGTTCCTTATTTTAATGTATTCAGCTTTGTCATTTCACCATCACCAATGTGTCCACGAGCTTCAATCGATGTCCTTAAGTAACATTCAGGTCATTTTTATACTCCTACTCCAATATCATTTGGCAATCTATTTCTGAAATTAAGGACCAAGAGTTTTGGCTATCTTAATTTTGAAGTCCTAACATGAGACTATCAGCTCAGGCTTCTAGGGTTGAAAGCAAGTTGGACTATAGCACATAAAAAAAAATAAAATGATTCTTGAGGGTTTTCAACGGACTTAACCAAGATAAAGGCAATTATTTGAAAAGTGTCTAGATATTCACTGAAGGTATATTTGCTAATCATAAAGTATCTGCCTCACAACAAAGGGCTTATGGGGACAATATACTGGGATTTAACTGTTGGGTGCCATTTATGAGTGCTCCTCTGCCTTGCCAAAGCCTGTGCCTATCATGTTTATGTTCCCCATCTATCTATAAGTTAGAAAATAAAACTTAGAAAATATTGGAAAAATAGGATCTGTCAGAGAGATACTCTTTCTTATTCTGAAACTAACAAAACTCTTGCATTCAATTAAACTGAAGAGACAGAAATCAAGAAACACACAGAGGTGTCAATAGGTTCCCTCTTCATACTTTGTCTCTTCTTTATTACTTGCTCTCATTGGTCCTGCACTTCATATTTCATGTATACTAAGCTTAAAAACAGTCAGCAAGTTCCACTTTTAATATTTAAAAAAAATTTTGTTCTTGAGATACATCGAAAGTGCTCAGGAACTACTCCTGAGTACATGGGACTGTAGAGATAGTGTAGTGAATAAGGTACTTGCCTTGTATGCAGCCAAACAGGTTCAATTTCTTCTATCCTATATATTGCCCTGAGCACTCCCAAGAGTGGTTATTGAGCATAGAGCCAGGAGTAAAACTTGAGCATTGTCAAGTATATCCTTCACAGCCCCTAAGTAAAAGTTAGCAAATTCTCTGTCAGTTATGTCCTTTTCTCCAAGTCTGCTCAGAGATATACTTTTCCACAGTATTGCAAGTAGAAGTATAACAACTTACCAATGTGTTTGACTTATAGAGAAAATGTTGGTTGATTTTAGTTATGAAGTAAAAAATGTTTAATTATGAATTCTATTCAGATTTCTTTTGTTTTAGTGTATCTCATACAATTAATCTGTTGGTAAAAATTATTCCAGTTCATTTGCTTAGCAAATGCAAAATGTCCCAAAGACCAAAAGACTAAGAACAATTATTTACGTTTTTTTATTTTTTTTAAATTTTATTTAAACACCTTGATTACATACATGATTGTGTTTGGGTTTCAGTCATGTAAAGAGCACCACCCATCACCAGGGCAACATTCCCATCACCAATGTCCCAAATTTCCCTCCTCCCCACCCGACCCCTGCCTGTACTCTAAACAGACTCTCCATTTCCCTCATACATTCTCATTATTAGGACAGTTTAAAATGTAGTTATTTCTCTAACTAAACTCATCACTCTTTGTGGTGAGCTTCCTGAGGTGAGCTGGAACTTCCAGCTCTTTTCTCTTTTGTGTCTAAAAATAATATTAATATTATATTAATAATATAATATAATAATTATATTAATAATATATTACATATATTAATGATATATATATACTCTATGATAACATAGTAATATTAAGATATTATATAATGTATAATTAATATAATAGATTATAATAATATGTTATTATATATTAATAGTAATATATTAAGTATATGATATTAATTCATATTAATATATAATGATACATAATGATATATAATAATATATAATATAATATAATATTATAACATAATATAATATATGATGATATGATATAATATGATATGATATGATTAATATAATAAATATAATATAATATAATATAATATAATATAATATAATATAATATAATATAATATAATATAATTAATATAATTAATATAATAATATAAATGTGCATATACATAGATATGAATGCACATATGTTTATATTTGTATCTCTTTATATTATATACCACACCTCTACATTATAGATTAGTATCCATCAAATGACCTCATGTTATAATTTCTAACCCAAATTACCATCTGAAAGATATTGCCTTCATGTTTATTGAAATATGCCTCAGACCACACACATAATAGCAGTTACCATGTTTGCACCTGACCAGCTTCCTAGACTCACTTTGTTCTTAAAAGAGGTGTGAAACAAGCCATGAAAATGTATGGTACATCAACCATTCAATTGAAAGCTGGCAAATCTCAGTAGGACATGGTGGGCCAAATCTTTGCCCTGCCCAAACCATGCTTGCTGCACCCATCACCCACAATTGCTGCTTCCCCTGAAGCCCTGCATCACCACTCCTAGATGTCTCTGTAAAAACACCAGTCTAACCAAAACTGTAGGTATGCCTTATTTGGGCTAATATCACCAGGACATTTTTTTTGAAAATGCACACCGTTCTTCCCCAGCTTCCCATACTTCCGGAGGACCTAGTAGCTGAACACAGGCTCCACAAAAATTGCAGTAACAGCAATCGTGCTTAAATTTCCTAGATTGACAGCTTTTTCTTTGTTTAATATTGTCATACTTATACGAACTCACCAATTTAGATACCAAGGTGTAATTGAGGTCACCACATGTTTAGAAACAAATGAATTAAAGGCATGGTCAGCTAGCAACAAGAGTTTATAAACCTTCTGATAATTTCTTAATTACCTCATTGGAGATCCAATGATTGTCAAAAATCTGCTAATCTCTGTATGTATTTTATATCTTGTTCTGTTTTTTTTAAAAATAATTTTGCTCAACTTATCTAGAAACAAATATATCATCATTACCTATGTAAACTATGTGATACATGCTCTCTAAATAAATTGAATTAATAAATAATGCCCCAGAGAGCCACTCTATTCAAATTTTTTCAGTTATTTTTTTTCAGTACATTTTTATCACCTCCTCATGTCTTTTAAATTTTAAACAAATACTGGCCATATTGTTTCATTGATAATACCAAAATTAATTAATAAAATGTTATAAATCATTATGCTAAATCATTTGCAGAGATCGGCAATACCTAATTAAATCATAGTACACTATAGAGAAGAGAAAGATGTGGAGTACGATAAACCTATTTTTGTTTGTGGAACACCCAATGATGCTCAAGTATCAGGAATCACACCTGTGGGGCTCAGAGAGCCGTAAGTATTGTCAGGGATCAAACCAGGGTTGGCTACAGACAAAAAGAAAAGTGTCTTAATCTCTGTACTATCTTTGGCCCTATAATATCTTAAGCTATCAAAAACAAAGAAAAATGATAGTAAATGGTCTACTCTATACAAATGTATGTCTTACCTATAAATTATTATTATTCTAAATGTTTAATCACATAAACCTTGAATAACTCACAAAGGAGTAGCAAAAATTGGTCTCTATTTTAGATCTAACGATGACTTTTAACAAGTTTTGGTTTTATAAATGTGAAGAAATAACTATAGATTTTACAATTCTCTTTTATTTATTACTAAGGAAAAATGGATGGTTGTTTGCATTTTACAATTTATCAATTTTAGGACCTTAAAGTATTCCAGGCTTCTTTTGAGGACCCTGAGGACCTGAAGGGAACTCTGTCCTGTGCTCCTCTGTCTTTCCTGAATTCTTGAAGCTCTCCTCAAAGCCCTGGGAAGTGAACCCCCCAAAAACTACATGCTGAAGCTGACCAGCTAGCAAGTAAGTGAGTAAGAACTGGCTGGCTGTGGGGGTTACCAGGCAGAGTGCTGATTGCTCAACCTGTGAAAACTCCTCCCTGCCTTGCTTCTTCTGAGGATCCTGAGGACCTGAAGGGAACTCTGTCCTGTGCTCCTCTGTCTTTTCTGAATTCTTGAAGCTCTCCTCAGAACCCTGGGAAGTTGAAGCCCCAAAATCTGTCACCTAGAGGCCCCAGAAGAACATGACTGCTCCGTTTTGCTTCATGGCCGCACACTCTTTCTAACCAATGAACCCCACCACAACACGCAGAAAAAACATCACACTACAAGCTTGACAATGGGGAAACCTCGCAGGCAAACACCATGCACAGAGAATGAAGACTATAGCTCAGATGACCCAAAAAATTTCAACCCTCCGATTAACCTCTTGGATAAGGAGCTTAGAATAGAAATATGGAAAATGTTCGTAGAACTCAAAGAAAGCATAGATCAATCTGAACAGAACACAAAGACAGAAATCAGAAAACTCCAAACTGAAATAACAGATCTGAAAAACATGGTAGCTCATCTGAAAAACTCAGTGAATGGCCTCTCCAGCAGAGTAACAGCAGCTGAGGACAGAATCGGCATGCTGGAAGATGAGATGCAGAAAAACTCAACACAGCAGAAGAAATTGTATAAGAACCTTAAGATAAACGATCAGGCAATGAAAAAAGTACTCAAGGAATGTGAACAGATGAAAATAGAAGTCTTTGATAAACTCAACAGAAACAACATAAAAATCATTGGAGTCCCAGAGGCCCAGGTAGGAAATCCTCAAGAAGAATCATCCGTCAAAGGCATCATCAAAGAGATACTCCCAGAATTAAAGACTGCATGCAATCAAATCCTGCATACCCAAAGAGTACCAGCTAAAAGAGACCCAAAGAAAAACACCCCAAGACACATTCTTGTTACAATGACAAATCCCATAGATAGAGATAGAATACTGAAAGCAGCAAGATCAAAAAGGGAAATTACATTCAAAGGAGCATCCTTAAGACTCACAGCATACATGTCACAAGAAACTCTCAAGGCCAGAAAACAGTGGTGGGATATTGTGACAAGACAGAATGAAATGGGTGCCTCACCGAGAATACTGCACCCAGCCCGACTCACGTTCAGGTTTGAAGGAAGAATACATAGCTTCATGGATAAACAACAGATCAGAAACTTCACAGATAAAAAACCAGCATTAAAGAAAAACTGAAAGGTCTACTTTAAGACAAGAGAGACCAACAAACACAGCAAACTTATCTACCAAGATAACATTAAATCCTATAACAATCATCTCCCTCAATGTCAATAGATTAAATTCACCAATTAAAAGACACAGTGATGAAATAGGTCAAAAAGATGAATCTAACCTTCTGCTGCCTACAAGAAACACACCTGAATAATCAGAACAAACATAGACTCAAAAACAAAGGCTGGAGAAATATCATCCAAGCAAACAACACCCTTAAAAAAGCTGGGGTGGCCATATTAATATCTGATGACACCAACTTTATACTCAGAAAAGTTCTAAGGGACAAAGATGGACACTTTGTACTAATCAAGAGATATGTACAACAAGAAGAAATCAGACTATTAAACATATATGCACCCAATGAGAGACCAGCAAACTATCAATAGCAGGCTGTTTAATTTCCAATTGTTAAAGTTTTTCTTCTGTGTGCCTTTGTAGTTCACATCTAATTTCAGAGCCTTGTGGTCAGCAAAGGTAACCTGCAAGATTTCTATCCTCTTTATTTTATGAAGGTATGTTTTATGTGTCAGCATGTAGTCTATCCTGGAGAATGACCCATGCAAATTGGAGAAGAATGTGTATCCAGGTTTTTTGGGGTGGAGTGTCCTATATATATATATATATAGGACATCCATCTTCCCTGCTGGAATAGAAGGCACCAGAGCCCGGGTCTGGGAGGGTCTCAGCTGTCCAGCTCTGGGCATGAAGGGAGTGTTCAATGTGATGAACTATAGCAAATAACTCCTGTGGTCATTAGAATGTGGGTTCCTGGGTAGAGTCTGGACCACCTCAGTTTCCAAACAAAGCTCTGCGAGATTTGTCCCATGCAAGCAGACGGCCTGTGCATTGAAGGCATCTGGGCCATATGGCCTTTCCTGGACATGATTTCAGTGTCATGCTCCAGAGCTCTCTGGGCCCTGACTATATATATATATACTAGTCCTCTTTCTTCCATTTCTCTTTTCAGGGCCAGTATGTTTTTGTTGGGTTTCAGTCTGGTTGACCTATCAAGTGTTCGCAGGGCCGTTTTGAGGTCTACCACAATTATTGTGTTATTATATATGTCTTTTTTCAGATTTGTCAGTAATTGTATTAGATAATTTGCTGGTCTCTCATTGGGTGTATATATGATTAATAGTATGATTTCTTCCTGTTTCACATATCCCTTGATTAGTTTATAGTGTCCATCTTTGTCCCTTGCAACTTTTCTGAGTATAAAGTTGGTGTCATCAGATATTAATATGGCCACCCCAGCTTTTTTAAGGGTGTTGTTTGCTTGGATGATTTTCCTTCAGCCTTTGATTTTGAATCTACATTTGTTCTGACTATTCAGGTATGTTTCTTGTAGGCAGCAGAAGATTGGATTCATCTTTTTGACCCATTTTGCCACTCTGTGTCTTTTAATTGGTGAATTTAGTCCATTGACATTGAGGGAGATGATTGTCATAAAATTTAATGTTATCTTTGTAGATAAGTTTGCTGTGTTTGTTGGTCTCTCTTGTCTTAAAGTAGACCTTTCAGTTTTTTCTTTAAGGCTGGTTTTTCATCTGTGAAGTTTCTGAGCTGTTGTTTATCCATGAAGCTATGTATTCTTCCTTCAAACCTGAACGTGAGTCGGGCTGGGTGCAGTATTCTTGGTGAGGCAACCATTTCATTCAGTCTTGTCACAATATCCCACCACTGTCTTCTGACCTTGAGAGCTTCCTGTGACTCATCTGCTGTGAGTCTTAAGGGTGCTCCTTTGAAAGTAATTTCCCTTTTTGATCTTGCTGTTTTCAGTATTCTATCTCTATGGGATTTGTCATTGTAACAAGAATGCGTCTTGGGGTGTTTTTCTTTGGGTCTCTTTTAGCTGGTACTCTTCAGGCATGCAGGATTTGATTGCATGTAGTCTTTACCTCTGGGAGTATCTTTGATGATGCCTTTGATGGATGATTCTTCTTGGGGATCTCCTACCTGGGCCTCTGGGACTCCAATAATTCTTATGTTGTTTCTGTTGAGTTTATCAAAGACTTCTATTTTCATTTGTTCACATTCCTTGAGTACTTTTTCAATTGCCTGATCGTTTATCTTAAGGTTCTTTTACAATTTCTTCTGCTGTGTTAATATTTTTTGCACCTCATCTTCCAGCACGCCAATTCTGTTCTCAGCTGCTGTTTCTCTGCTGGAGAGGCCATTCACTGAGTTTTTCAGTTGAGCTACCATGTTTTTCAGATCTGTTATTTCAGTTTGGAGTTTTCTAATTTCTGTCTTTGCGTTCTGTTCAGATCGATCTATGCTTTCTTTGAGTTCTATGAACATTTTCCATATTTCTATTCTAAGCTCCTTATCCAAGAGTTTAATCGGAGGGTTGGAATTTTTTAGGTCATCTGAGCTAGTCTTCATTCTCTGTGCATGGTGTTTGCCTGCGAGGTTTCCCCATTGTCAAGCTTGTAGTGTGATGTTTTTTTCTGCGTGTTGTGGTGGGGTCCATTGGTTAGAAAGAGCGCCCAGCCACGAAGCAAAGCAGATCAGCCATGCTCTTCTGGATAGTCTGGGAGAGCTATTTTTCCGGGCTCCTTTTAGCCCACTCCCAAGAAGTTCAGGAGACAGGACAGTGGAAAAACACGCACATGCAACACTCACAGTTTCTCACAGTCAGGAACCACTCGGCAGGCATTGAATTTTCAGTTTTCTACATAATTTTTATCATTCTTATTTAATTGTGTATTCAAGGTATTGAAAGAGTGCATCTATTTTTAAATAAATTTTGAGGTTTAAATATATTTTCAGAAACTTAAATCCTAAAAAAAATTTTATTTATCTGAATTGGTTTGCACATGAAACAACTTAAATTTTATTTTAGTGTTATGACACAACCAATACCTTAAAAAATCAGGCTGTAAAAATATCAGAAATAAGATTATAGATACAAATGCTTAATCTTGGACTAATAAAATGAATCAGAAAATAACAGTAGCAGCAACAATTAAAATAACATTATTTTACATTTAAGAAACTTTTTAAAATAATATTTTATTTAAACACCTTGGTTACAAACATGATTGTGGTTGGGTTTCAGTCATAAAAGAGGACACCCCCCCATCACCAGTGCAACATTTCTACCACCAATGTTCCAAATATCCCTCCTCCCACCCTTTCCCCACCTGTACTCTAGACAGCCTTTCTATTTCCTTCATGTATTCTCATTGTTAGGATAGTTCTCAATTTAGTTAATTCTCTAACTAAACTCATCACTCTTTGGGGTGAGGTTCATGAAGTGGGCTGTAACTTCCAGCCCTCCTCTCTTTTGTCTCTGAAAATTATTGCAAGAATTAAGCTACTTTTTTTATTTGAAAATTAACTCCCATGTCTCATTATGTCTACTCATCACAACAATTTGATAGTGTTTGACAGAAATTTATATATAATTCTTAAAATTTATAATTTCTTTTTTAGGAAAAGTTGAAAGGTAGCTATTCCTTCTAATTGCATTTCTCAAAAGCCTTCACATTTCATAAAACCTCCAATTTTTCAACCATATTTTCTCAAGACATATTAGCCTAAAACAATATATATAGATAACTATATATTTAAAAAAGTTAAATACTACAATGTAATTTAGCATGATGATAATTAAAGAGTTAGAGGAAAAAGGACCTATAAAGTTCCATAAAATAACCCAATTCTTCCCAAAGAGGGCTTTGTCATCCCTAGAAAAGTACTGGAATGTATGTGGAGGTAGGTTTGAATTAGTAGTCTGAGGTACTATTGCAGGACATTTTCTGCTTGTTTTTACAAAAAATTGATTTCCTCAGAAGACTTTGTCAACCTTTGGTCTGTCCAAATGCCAAGATCGCGATTTACAAATGACTGACTGATAGAACCATGACCTGACTGTATGTATCCTGGGGCCAATAAAAAAGGCCTAGTCTAGGGATTGAGCTATGACCTGCACAACAACCATGACCTCTAGTTCCAGAGGTCTGTCTGAGACAATTTGCAATGGAATGGGTCTTCTGGAAACATAATGAAAGACGCTATCCCAGGCCCCATCCTAGGATCAGCACAAAGACCAAGACCACCAACCACAGAAGAAGGATTAAAATGACACTGAGGGAACAGAACTTCTAGAACCACAAAGAAAGACTGCATCATAAGTTCCAGTCCCTGACCTGTGCAGACACCGAGATCTCTAGATACAGAGGTCTGATTTTATCACCCAGGAAGAAGCAGAAGTCTTCCATACACCACAAAAGCACCAAGAGGAGAGTAAATGTACCTGAGAGGAGTCTATAGTTAATCCCATGACAATATACTTCAAGGGCGGAGAAACCCTGTATCTCTTAGGCTGAGGGAATTCCTTTTCCAATGACCACATTATTTATTGTTCCTGTGCAGGAGGAAAGAAAAAAGAAAAAAAAGGCAAAAAAGCACAAAACAATTTTTAAATTATTTATCTAGTTTTTGTCTATTTCTTTGTTTTGGTGTGGTTATTGAAGTTGTTGTCTCCATTTATATTTGTTATTTTTTTCTTCTTTTCTTTTTCTTCCTTTATGTGCTCTGCCATTTTTTTTTTTATCTCAAGACCATGGCCTTTATGTGGTGCTTATCTTTATTGTTGGAGTGCTCACTGGATATTTTACTTGACACTTCTTTTTGTACTGTTGTGGTTTTTCACCCTCCTTTTCCGCTTCGTCTCTCAAACCTAGGATGAGTGTCTCCAGAAGGACTCCGGCCATTTTCGGCATATTTGATGTTTTTCCCCAGTTTAGTACCTTTTTCTTCTTCAAACAAAACCACATAACTTGAACTATCTAGTCCTGCCTCCCAATTAGAGCAGGAAATAAAGAAGGTACCAAGACCAAACAGGTGTAGGACCTCTAAGTAGTAAGCTAGGCACAGAGAGGACCACTTATTCTAGCAGCCCCGGGGGTGAGGGAGGAGGTTATGGGAGGTAGGACGGGAGTGGAGGTGGAGGGAGGACAATTCGGTGATGGAAACTCCCCTGTTTTTATGTTAATATGTACCTAAAATATTGTCGTCAATGATATATAAGCCACTATGATTAAAATAAATATTATATTAAAAATTGATTTCCAGGGTTATGCAGCATAATTTTTTTATGAAAAGGGGAGTAGATAAAATATATTTTGAAAGATTTGGCATAGCAGCTATTGTGTCTATTCCTCATTTTGACTATTATAATATTTAGATTCATTACTTTTCTACATATCATAAATGTAATGAATTACCATAGAAAATGACATATCCATGTATATATAATACATAATAAATATACATACATATAGAAATGATTAGGAATTTTTATTTTATATATTTTTTTGGTTTTGGGGTCACACCTGGTGGCAGTGCTCAGGGGTTATTTCTGGCTGGCTCTGCACTCAGAAATTGCTCTTGGCAGCACGGGGGATCATATGGGATGCTGGGATTCTAACCACCATCAGTCTTGGATTAGCTGTGTGCAAGGCAAACACCCTATTGCTATGCTATCTCTCTGGCCCCTAGGAATGTTATTATAAGTAACACCTTTTATATAGTTCACTAGTAGAACAATTTACAATAAAGTTAATTATTTTATGCATCTTTTGCTAATTTGTAATGTGAAAAATAAAAAGGAAACAATTATTACAAAATTAATATTTTAGTGCCATTTTTTGTTTTGTTTACCAGAAAGAATCATTATTGACTTAGCTAGAATCTTTCTGGGATTTTATGAAAAATTATTAGGTGAATGAAACACATGAGAGTTTACCATCAATTTATGTTTGGTGGTAGAAAAGATAGGAAATACCTATGGTTTATATAAGTAGCACTAGTAATACAGACTAATTTTGTATTATTACTTTTCAGAGAGAGTTGTTTTTCTTCCTACATTACACAATAAACAGTAGACAATACTATAAGAAAAATAATCTAGAATTTCCATAAGGGATATATATATAGAATTATTAAGTGGTGTTTTGCACTGAATTAAGATGTAATGTTGAGAAATATCAGCATAATAGATAATTTTATAATTTGTTCCTTTTTTCTTACCATTGGACTTAAATGAAAATATCCTAAACAAAAAAAAAACTTAGTTATCTCTCATTTTTATTCTATACTACAGCTTATTATGTATACTTAGTATTAGGAGTCTCAATGCACAGTTTGTGAAAGCTCTGTTTTTCTCATGGTCATTACTCTCATGTTTGGCATAAGACATAGATATTCTTTATTTTTTGAGGTAAGGACATTATAAGATTATTCACTTTTATACCCAGTTTACTTTATTTTATAAAATAACTATATTACCTATAAAATTTACAAGTATCTTTGAATCTGATTTTCTAGCGTTTAGCAGGGATCTTCAAACTACAGCCTGCGGGCCACATATTGTATTTATTCCCACTTTGTTTCTTCACTTCTAAATAAGATATATGCAGTGTGCATAGAAATTTGTTCATAATTTTTGTTTTTACTATATTCTGGCCCTCCAACAATCTGAAAAACAGTGAACTGGCCCCCTGTTTAAAAAGTTTGAGGACCCTAGGTTTAGTGGATTATTTTGGCTCTATATTTACATTAGATAATAATTTGTATACCTTTTGCATATTTTAATGACAGATTTTGAAATCAAGATATTTTTGGTTTTATAAAATCTGTGAAGATTTTCTGCTCTGCTTAAAGTTTATGAAGATTTTAGAAAAACAAAGGTGTTTATTCCCCCTTTGAAAACTTTTTTGAATTTATGAGTAAATTCATTTAATTCTAGAAATTGTTGGAAGGGTACATAGATACTTTAGATGCATATTTTGTTTAAGTTTTCTTTTTTTGATCCTCTATTCAGATGATGTAGTAAATTTTGACAGTTTTCAATGCTTTGAATTTCTTTGACATTGTTCCTTTATTAAGGTGCCCCTCCTTTTTTTTTTTACCACTTTTTGTTCACAGTATTATTTGCAATCCATTGGTGTATATAGTCTATTGTAATTTTTTCTCTTGGTTTTTGGATTCTATTTATTTGGTTTCTATTTTCTGGTTGAGATTGAGAATATGTCTGTTCCTAATTCATTTTTTAAATTATTAGAATTTTGTTCTGATATTTATAGTGTCAATATAATATTACAGATGACATTATTTTATAAATCATTGTTTAAAACTGTATTACTTTAACTTATATTTGATGTTATGCTACTTTCATGATAGTTTGAAAGTTATTACATGATTTCAACTAGTCAACAGAGAATTTTCTGTTTTCTTCTAAAAGCTTTATGTATTTTTTCATTGTAATCAACTATTTTCTCTCTTATTCATACCACATTTTTCCTATGTTTGAAGGATAGTAACTAAAACCAATTGATTTATGGCTCATGTTATTTTTCCTATTTATTCTTAAGAAAATGAGCTGCTAACCTAAACAATACATTTACCCTTCTTTGAACCAGTGACCTTAAACTATTTTGACTCACCAAAGTCTCTCATATTATATACTGCTATAGGTTATTATCTCAAGTATACTTTTGCTATGGCCACTTCTAGTACATAGGAGTCATTCTTGGCTATGCTCGGGAGCCATTCAGTGCTAGACCTGCATAGCCTATACCCATGTTGTTGATATATCTCTCTAATCTGCATTTTTAAAGTTTCATCTTAATTTTATTGCATCTAATCATTGTTTAGATACCTAGAATTAAACAGTCTTTGCTCAATATTGTTTATTTGTGAAAGGGGACTCCCAAACGGTGTCAGGAGGCTCAAACTAGTACTTAAAAGTGAATCAGTCTGTCTGTTTATTGCTAGAGCTCTAGAAGGCAATGGCCAAAAATACTCAGAGTGCAGCTAGCATTTCACAGAATATCATGTGGTACCAAGAATTTGCTGCAGTTGGTTTAGTAAAATGGAGAACATAGTGTACTTCTACTGCTCTACTTAACCTAGCTTGACCTCTTAAGGAAAGGCCTAATATGGATCAAATCTATAGAGTTAGTTCGCTAAGAGCACGTTCTTGGTAAGGACAGTCAGAATCCCAAAGTCTTACAAGGTAGCTCTCAAACCATGCCTGAAACTCTTTTGTCTAAAAAGCCTGGAACTGGTCTCTACCTCCTTAGTGATGGGGAAGTCATGGACTCAGTCTGATGCAAGGGATATTTTTTACAGGAAAGGGAAGTAAATCCTAACCTCAGCAACCAATTTTATTTAAAGGAATTTATTTTGAGATATGTGAGGGGGAAGAATGAGAAGAACATGAGTTTAAGAGACCACAGATTTTTTTCCAGGGGATAAAAAGAATAGCATAAAGTTTGGGAGAAGATTACATAATTAAACAGAAATTTCTGTATAAATTTTTTGACATGAAGCTCTTTGCATTTAGGGATTAAACATTGTGAGGCTCAGGGGACCATAAAGGAGTACTGAAGATTGAACCTGAGTCCATCTTTTGCAAGGCAAGCCCTCTAACCATTGTAATTTTTTCTCTAATTCCTGCAATTTCTTCACATATTTTTTCAAAGCTCAATACCAGAGTTTTTATATTCCTTTTATCAATTTCAAAAAAATTGACCTGTACTGTACTATCTCTCAGATTCTCAAATTCTTTTACTTCAACATCAAATTACTAACCTTATTTATATTATCTAGTATTTTTTTTATCTTTTTTGTACTTACACTATTGCCAATTATTATGCTTTTATTTTTTTTAAACACTCTACCCTCTTGGGCCAGGGAAAGCTTTTCTACTCCAGAGTCTACTGGTTTAAAAAGTCATTTAATCTATCAGATTTCTCTTTCAGATTTACAACTAACTTCTGTATTATTTGAATATCAGTGCTGTTATTTTTTTTCTAACTTAATAAGAATTAGAATAAAGTTGTATTTTTTTTTTTTTTTGCATTTTGGGCCACACCCTGTGGTGCTCAGGGGTTACTCCTGGCTGTCTGCTCAGAAATAGCTCCTGGTGACAGAGGCAGGCCTGGGCTCAGAACACTCCACATGCCAGGATTTCTGGGTGTCTTTGACTGGTGTGTTGGGGGCTCTGGGCAGGACAGCTAGTCACAGGCCCCCTGGGCTGACCACTTAGTCCAGGGGACCGAGATCCCCCCACACCAGGCGGCTCTTCAGGGCCACGCATGGTTAATCGGGCCCTGGGGGGAGAGGGTGAGAAATTCCTCCCTATTCATCCAAAAACGACAGAATCGCGTGGGGGCTCAAACCCACATGCGCACTTTAAGCATTAAGAGTATTCCTTATCCTTATGTTATGTTTTGCGTATCCAGAATGTTCATTTTGTATTCTGCCCTATATCACAACCCTACAAAGTTCTTTTTTACTTCTCAACTCTCTATCCCCCCAAACGTCACTAACCTACATTACTTTTTTTAACTTCAGTACTGTACAGTCCTAACCACAGACCAAAGCTGTGCATTGTGTGCAACAACCCCAAACTGTTTCAAGATACATAAAATGGACACGTATTTCTTTAGAATATTTTGTGTTTTTTTTCTGTCAGCTATAATTCTTACTAAATGTTGTCTTATACAGTGATGATTCTAACCACTTTTTATCTTTTCTTTATGAGCTCTTTAACAAGGAATATTGGTGAAAGAGTCCCCCAGTTTAATGCTTATGATTGAACCATATCATGCGAATCATTGGAATTGTTCTTATGGCCCCCATATGCACCAATAACACCACGTGGCATTGCTCCTTTTTTGCATAGGCACATTAAAATGGGAAAATACTATACATACAAATAAGATCCTATCTAATAGAGATTGGAACACACAAATCTTGTAGTTCAAAGGGACCTTACACACTGAACATTGACATAACGACTTGGCACAGACCTCAGAAGAAAGGGCATTTTCCATTCACCCCTGAACCAGGGAAACCATCCACGAAACATTTAGGCTTGTCTATAACATCACCTGGAAGTAATCCTCTACCACGGAAGACCCTACACTGCTCAGACATCGACCTGCTCAAAAGAGACTTCCCTTAACACTGAGAAGACTTAACAACAACAACAACGACCTGCTTATAGGACAAGGCTCCCTGCATTGCCCTTTGATTGTGAGGTGAAATGAGAGGACGCTCCACATCCTGACTTCAATGTAGGATATGCAGATTCCAGGATCTTTAATACAGAAACATGATACCAACAACAGAGACTGTGTGAAAAATAAAAGTGTGTTGGCACTACAGATAATGTCTTGGATTGAACGATCTAGCTTGCCTGGAGCCTAGAGTTGGTCTTGTGCCAGGAAACTTCAGGGATCTCTTTGTATTTAGGCCAAGGTTATTTCTTTCCATGTCCCTCATATTTTGGTGGGCCTATGCAAACAACAATTGCCACTCTAACACCATTTTTACTGTGCTCCTTTGACTCTAATCCTTAAAAAGAACCCACTTAACATTTGAGGTTAACTTAAGCTAATATGCATGTACATGGAAATGTAGAAAAATACTATGCCTGTAATGTTTAAGGAGTTACGTAAGTTTTATGGCTTTAGATTGCCTTGTGTGCTGTTAAGAAATATTATAATGTGTTACAATCTGGGGACTTGAGGGACAAAGTAATTGTACATGGATTCTGTCTTATTTATCTTAATGTTCTTTGACTGAAATTTCAAAGTTAAGATATCAGCAAGGGGACTTCTGAGAATTATGTTATGGGTGATTGTCCTTCCACTGTAACTTTACCTTGTCCTCTTTCTTTGCATCTTTGTTCTCATAATGAA
The DNA here is from genome assembly GCF_024139225.1 of Suncus etruscus. Classification (NCBI taxonomy): domain Eukaryota; kingdom Metazoa; phylum Chordata; class Mammalia; order Eulipotyphla; family Soricidae; genus Suncus; species Suncus etruscus. The sequence goes on from NC_064850.1 coordinate 80,510,900, forward strand.
AAAGAAAAAGTTAAAAAAAAAAGAAAAAAAAAGAAATAGCTCCTGGCAGGCACAGGGGACCATATGGGACTCCGGGATTCGGACCAACCACGTTAGGTCCTGGATTGGCTGCTTGCAAGGCAAACACCCCTGTGCTATCTCTCCAGCCCCAAAGGTGTATTTTCTTAAAAAATGTATGTGTGTTTTTTTTTATTTCTTTAGAGACTACCAATTAGGAAACATTTAGACTTCACTTATAAATATCTCCTTGTTTATACTATACATAAGTAGTACTAATTCAAAGCAAATATGTACTTTTTCAGTCCTCAAACTACATCTAACCACAAGTCACATTTCTCTCTTCAGATATGTCAAATTATTTATTTATTTATTTATTTTGTGGTTTTTGGGTCACACCCGGCAGTGCTCAGGGGTTATTCCTGGCTCCATGCTCAGAAATTGCTCCTGACAGGCACAGGGGACCATATGGGGTGCCGGGATTCGAACCGATGAACTCCTGCATGAAAGGCAAACGCCTTACCTCCATGCTATCTCTCTGGCCCCAGATATGTCAAATTCTTGTGACAACAATGAAAATATCTCACTTATAATTCCTGCTTAGAGGTCATTATTGAAGACTGCCTCTACTATCATTTGGAACCTGTTCTAGTGGCTTGGTAAAGTAGGGAGTGGGTTGGGGATCGACTTTAAAAAAGTGCATGAACCTTACTGCTCAATTCGCTTTCACTACCAGTGCTCAGGGAAATGCCTGCCCTAAATCAGGTCAATCCTAACTTTAAGGCAGGTATTGTAGGTGTGTCACCTTTCCCTCACAGAAAAGAATTTCAGGAAGAAACAAAATGGTGAAACAAGATAGTTTTGATTAAAATTATTTAGAAAGTTATGCGGGAAGGAAAACTAGAAGTATGTGTTTAAGAGAGAACACAGACTTCTTTAGTGTCAAAGTAAGCAAACAAAATAAAAAAGAAAACCAAATATAGAAATAAATGACTGACTCTGAGGACTTCAAGGGAAGCTTCTTCTGTGCCTATCTGTGTTTCTGAATACCTGAAGGTCTCCTTAGAGGCATTTGGAGTGCACACCCAAAAAAACTGCATTTTGAAGCTGCCCAGTGAGTAAACTCTGGTTGTGGGAGTCGCCGTTCAATAAGATGAGCTCTCTGGTTTTCGGAGGCTCCGTCCTGCTGTGCCTTTGTTCACTCTGAGGACTTCAAGGGAAACTTCTGTGCTTGTCTGTGTTTCTGAATACCTGAAGGTCTCCTCAGAGGCCTAGGGAGCACACCCCCCAAAAACTGTCAACTAGAGACAGCAGAAGAGCGTTTGCAGCCGTGCACTCTTTCTAACCAATGAACCCCGCCACAACATGCAGGAAAACCCACACTAAAAGCATGACAATGGGGAAACCTCACAGGCAAATACCATGCATAGAGAATGAAGATGAAAGCTCGGATGACCTAATAAACTCCAAACATCTGATTAACCTCTCAGATAAGGAACTTAAAAAAGCAATGTGGATGATATTTGAAGAACTAAAAGAAAACATAGATCAATCTGAACAGAACACAAAGACAGAAATCATAAAACTCCAAACCGAAATAACAGATCTGAAAAACATGGTAGCGCAACTGAAAACCTCAATGGATAGCCTCGCCAGCAGGGTAACAGCAGCTGAGGAGAGAATTGGAGTACTGGAAGATGTGATGCAGAAAAACTCAACACAACAGAAGAAATTGGAAAAGAACCTTAAGACAAATGAACAGGCAATGGAAAAAGTATTCAAGAAATGTGAAGAAAATAGAAGTCTTCGATAAACTCAACAGAAACAACTTAACAATCATTGGAGTCCCAGAGGCCCAGGTAGGAGATCCCCAAGAAGAATCATCCCTCAAAGGCATCATCAAAGAGATACTCCCAGAGTTAAAACTACATGCAAACAAATCCTGCATGCCCGAAGAGTACCAGCTAAAAGAGACCCAAAGAAAAACACCCCAAGACACATTCTTGTTACAATGACAAATCCCACAGATAGAGATAGAATACTGAAAGCAGCAAGATCAAAAAGGGAAATTACATTCAAAGGAGCATCCCTAAGACTTACAGCAGACATGTCACAAGAAACTCTCAAAGCCAGAAGCAGTGGTGGGATATTGTGACAAGACTGAATGAAATGGGTGCCTCACTGAGAATACTGCACTCAGTCTGACTCATGTTCAGGTTTGAAGGAAGAATACACAGCTTCATGGATAAAAAAAAAACAGCTCAGAAACTTCACAGATGAAGAACCAACAACATCAACAAGAAGAAAAGTAAAAATCACATGATCATATCAATAGATGCAAAGAAAGCATTTGATAAGGTTCAACACCCATTCTTGATCAAAACTCTCAGCAAGATGGGAATGAAAGAAACCTTTCTCAATCTAGTTGAAGCCATCTACCACAAGCCAATGGCAAATATTATCCTCAATGGAGAAAAACTAAAAGCCTTTCCTCTAAATTCTAGTACAAGACGAGGCTGTCCACTCTCACCACTCCTCTTCAATATAGTACTGGAAGTTCTTGCTATATGATTATGCAAGAAAAAGATATCAAGGGAATCCAGATAGTAAAGGAAGAAGTCAAGCTCTCATTGATTGCAGACAATATGATACTCTACTTAGAAAACCCTAAAGACTCTACCAAAAAGCTTCTAGAAACAATAGACTCATATAGCAAGGTGGCAGGCTAAAAAATTAACACACAAAAATCAATGGCCTTTTTATAGACCAATAAAGATAGGGAAGAGAAGGAAGTCAAGAAGGCAATCCCATTCACATCAGTGCCACGCAAACTCAAATATCTTGGGGTCAACTTGACCAAAGATGTGAAGGACCTATACAAAGAAAAGTATAAAACCCTGCTCCAAGAAATAAGATAGGATACACGGAAATGGAAACACATACCCTGCTCATGGATTGGCAGGATTAACATCATTAAAATGGCAATACTCCCCAAAGCATTGTACAAATTTAATGTGATCCCCTTAAAAATACCCATGACATTCTTCAAAGAAGTGGATCAAACACTTATGAAGTTCATCTGGAACAATAAATACCCATGAATAGCTAAAGCACTCCTAGGGAAAAGGAGTATGGGAGGCATTACTTTCCCCAACTATAAATTGTACTACAAAGCAATAGTTATCAAAACAGCATGGTATTGGAATAAAGACAGACCCTCAGATGAGTGGAATAGGCTTGATTTCTCAGACATTGTTCCCAGACATACAATTACCTAATTTTTGACAAAGAAGCAAGAAATCCTAAGTGGTGCAGGGAAAACCTCTTCAACAAGTGGTGCTGGCAGTACTGGTTAGCCACTTGCAAAAAAGCGAACATAGACCCCCAGTTAACATTATATATGAAGGTAAAATCTAAATGGATTAAAGACCTTGATATCAGACCTGATACCATAAGGTATATAGAACAACATGTTGGTAAAACACTCCATGGCATTGAGACTAAAGGCATTTTCAAGGAGGAAACTGCACTTTCCTAACAAGTGGAAGCAGAGATCAACAGATGGGAATACATGAAGCTGAGAAGCTTCTGCACCTCAAAAGAAATAGTGCTTAGGATTCGAGTCACCCACCAAGTGGGAGAAACTATTCACCCAACACTTATCAGATAAGGAGCTAATATCCAAAATATACAGGGTACTGACAGAACTTTACAAGAAAAAAAAACATCTAATCCCATCAAAAATGGGGAGAAGAAATGAACAGACGCTTTGATAAAAAGTAATACAAATGGCACATGAAAAAATGCTCCTTGTCACTAATCATCAGGGAGATGCAAATCAAAGCAATGATGAGATACCATCTCACACCACAGAGATTGGCATACATCTCAAAGAATGAGAACAATCAGTGCTGGCAGGGATGTGGAGAGAAAGGAACTCTTATCTACTGCTGGTGGGAATGCAGTCTAGTCCAACCTCTATAGAAAGCTATATGGAGATTCCTCCAAAATCTGGAAATTGAGCTCCCATTCGACTCAGCTATTCCACTCCTAGGGATATATCCTAAGAACACAAGAATACAACACAAAAATCCCTTCCTCACTCCTATATTTATTGCAGCACTATTCACAGTAGCCAGGCTCTGGAAATAACCAAGATGCCCTTCAACAGATGAATGGCTAAAGAAACTGTGGTACATATACACAATGGAATATTATGCAGCCGTCAGGAGAGATGAAGTCATGAAATTTTCCTATACATGGATGTACATGGAATCTATCATGCTGAGTGAAATAAGTCAGAGGGAGAGTGAGATGCAGAATGGTCTCACTCATTTATCGGTTTTTTAAAAAAATAAATGTCATTTTTGCAACAATCTTCAGAGTCAATGAGAGGAGGGCTGGAACTTCCAGTTCACTTCATGAAGCTCACCACAAAGAGTGGTTCGTGCAGTTATAGAAATAATTACACAGAGAACTACCATAATCATGTGAATGAATGAGAGAATGGAAAGCCTGTCTGGAGTACAGGTGGGGGTGGGGTAGGATGGAGGGAGATTTGGGACATTGGTGGTGGGAATTTTGCACTGTTGAATAGGGTATTCTTTACATGACTAAAACCTAATCACAATCATATATGTAATCAAGATGTTTAAATAAAGAAAAAAAAGAAAAAACCTTCATCAAGATAGGAATGAAAAAAAAAAAAGAAATGACCACAAGATTTGCTCAAGAGAGTATGTGTGCTTGAAGAGAAAGCCTTAATGGCTTTAGGAGCAGTAGCTTTTATTCTATCCTTCCACATGGGTTTTTCTATAGTTTTACTTACATGAAAGTTAATCTTGGTTTTGTGAAAATTTTGCATTGCTTATATCTTCTCATCAGCTCATCTCTTACATTATTAATGATTCATCAAAATCTCATAGACTTCTTTAGCTTTTATATCTGGATGATGCCTTGGATTACTGTGTCTGGATGGTGGCTCAGTTTCTCTCCTTTAAAAATATTAGGATTTGTAAATGTCACTGAGTTATGGTTTTTATGCCTTTGGGCCACTACCAGACTAGATTCTCTTCTTAAATGTTTATTATTTCCCCCAAATGCCCACTTGTCCAACTCCCTGAACGCACCCATGTAGTATTCCCAGTCATGACTGGGAATTAGTGAAAACACTAATTCAAGCAGGACATGGGATTTCTCTAGTTTTCAAGGGCCTTTGACTCTAGTATTGTCTGTTGGCCTGCCAATTTTTTCTTATATTGTATTGCAATAAAACCTTCCTCTGTGGCTTGGAGATGACTTCGAGGACTGGAAATGCTTTATTTTTATCAAAGCTTCAGGTTCAATGCCTTGGACCGCATGGTTACCAACCCACGAATGACCTCAAGCACCAAACTACACACCAAGTGTGATTCAAAAAATAAATAAAAATATATCTTTCTATTTAATCTTTATATATTGCCTTTCCAGCATCTATGTTAAATAGATTATTCTAAAGTTTTCATTGCCTTCATTGACTTCTACTCTTTATTTTAAGTGGTAGCTCCTCTATTAAATCTCATGTATGTCTAATCCTATCATGGTAGCTATTCAAAAAATTCAAACAAGAACCCTAATAATTTGTATCTAAAAGAAGGCCAAGACTATTTTGAAAGTATACACACATATATTCACAAATTCAATACTGATTAAAGTGATTCACTTGCCTAGGGTTAAGATTTTATTAAATCCCACTATTAAAAATATAAATATACATTAACTCAACTAAAAACATAACAAAGATTATGTAGAATATCTGTATCTTAGTTTAGTTACTTGTCAGAGATAGAACTAGCTTGTCTAACATAATGCTCTCTAAATCTAGTTGATTTGCTTAATGGAAATTAAATCTAATCACCCTTTTAGAAGCATTAAAATGGGACTTATATTAAGCTATAACATTAACCATCTGCTACATATGTGGGCCCATTGTTTACTTCTCTTCATCAAATACAACCATATCCAATCTCACCACTTTTAATCACACATTTTCTGAATTGTGATTTAGTATATATTTATTTCTCTTGTGCAATTTTAGATTTTCCCCAATGAAATTGCATAAAAGAGACCTGGTTGATTCTATAATCATTATGGTCCCCTAAACACCATGCCTGCATGCAGAGTCTCGAGTAGTTTTCAGAAATGAATATGTGGTCAAGACAAACCAACAGAAACTGTACATAAGTAAAATAAAATAGAAGAAAATGAATGTCTTATATCTAATGAATATACTGAGTTGTGATGCTTACTACATTCTAGTTTTCTACTATATTTTCAAGGATTTAGAATTCAAACTTAAAGCTTACCAATAATGTTGATATTAGATTTCTATTTTAGTTTTAGTTTGCATTTTTACTTTACTTTTTCCAAAATTTTCATATGTTTGTATGTATGTACATTTGCAAATTTGTAAATATTACTGAATGATAATTGAACATGAATTTTACCATTCCTTTGTTAAATAAAAAAAATTAACCCTGTAGCTATCTATATTTATATATTTAAAATATGTAATTATAATAACATGCTCAATAATCTGCTTTTCTTGAAAGAATAAGGCATAAACAATAATCTGTGTTGTCTAAAATATTTAGTTATTGTTTGTTGATATAATTTTTAAATGGTCATATTAGAATTTTCTATTATACCTTCACTGCTGAATTTAAAACTTATATATCTAAGAAATTTTATTTTTTTCCTTTAAATATATTTCTATTGTATGAGTTTTAAATCTTTAATTAGAATATGGGGGGTAGGCAATAGATCTGAAAAAAGTAAAGTTAATGAGTAACAGAAAGGTAAAGGGAATTGAAATAAAGAAAAAAAGACATGAAGCACAAGGGAAAATAGTCAAATGTATAAAATATGGGACTAAGATACATAGATATTTAGAATGCTTTATTTTTGTGTAAAAGAAAACATGACACTGTTGCCCAAGAATACTTTCATAAACAATATAAGTAATTCAGCAAATTTCTGTAGTACAGAAATTTAGCAAATAACAAAAATACCTCATAAAAATAAATTTTATTTGCATTTATCTTTTAAAAAGTAGCACCTTTAAAAATTCTATAATTTAAAATCTGTAACAAAGACATTACACAAACATTGATAGATTTTTTCATGTAATTTTTAATTATTTAGATAATAAAGATGAAAATAATATCTTGACATTGCTATAGATAAATTTGATATTAACTGAAACTGAAATCTAAAATTACTTCATTGATAAAAAGTAGATAAAAGTAGAGGTAAATTCAATATATTTGAAAATCTAAATGACCAAATAAAAGAAATAATACAAGTCAGGAAAATTTACCATTCAAGTTACTAGAGATACAACTAAAAGGCAAGTATATATTTTAAATAGTATCAAAAGATCAGGGTATAGTTAAACTATATTTAATATTTTATATTCTGTATATCTTGAAATTTATGTCTTGAGTTGGTGCATGAAATAATGATGTGATTTTAATTGTAACTCGGAGGGTCACAAAATTAAAGATTATTTAGTGTTTGTGGTTATGCGTTCTTTTTTCTGGTAAGAAGTAATTTTAGATGTTTTCAATTGACAGCAGGGCAATAGTATACAAACATATTTAAATATCAAGATAAAATTGTAAAGGGTAATCTCTTTGGGTATATTTGTGATTAAGATGTAAATCAGTCTGCATAGTCAGAGGTTTTGTATGAGTGGAAACATTTTACATGTAAAGATTTATATCTTATTTTAATAAAATATAGTTTACATAGAAAATGAATCTTAAATGTTTTAAGTGATATCTATTAGTTTTAGACTCTTATTTTTTAATTTTTAATAAAAATGAAATTACACTGTAAAAATAAAATAGAAACAAACATTAAATTTAATACTGTAGAAAATAACTAGTAACAGTTGTATGCCTACTTAATAATAAATTGTTCTTTTCTGACTTCCAGTATTTCTTATTTAGTAAATAAATAGATTTTTAGTAGAATTATTTACATAAAATATGTGTCCATTATTTTTTTTAAATCTGGTTCCATTAAGTATATACTCACCAAACTAGCACAAAATACAGACACTAAAAGAACGCTTACTTCAAGGGAGAGTGGATAGTTGATAGTTGGAGAACAAGATATTCATTTCTATTTTCATGGCTTTACACCATTTTTAATGTTCTTTTAATTTTTAAATTAAACTTTGATAGCAACAGACACATTTACAAATAATTTTAATTATTCGGTTTAAAGTTTCCCCAACTTTTTAGCAACTGAGGTGGCTAGATTGACAAAGTATAGCAGTAGATTTCAGATAAATTCCAGAGTTTAAAAAGCTAAAGTAAGAATGGAGATGAGTGTTTCCCACAAACAAATGCCACCCTTTTGTGACTCTTTTCCAAATGATAGGGAGTGACTACTGCAGATAATGTTTCTGCATTTAAACCCATAAGAATTATTGTGAAAGCAAGCAGAACTCATGAGAGACCAGGGGGTTAGAGTAAAGGAACCCTTGCAGTGAAAAGAATCAAAGATTGTCTTTAGAACCCATGCTACCTGAGCAACCAGGTCAAAAAAGCTCCCTCTAATGAAGATCCATCTATTACCATGACATGCAGGCTCTAGCTGTAGATCACTTTCATGGTCTCCAAAGAAGCTGAGCGGTTATCAGTAACATTCAAAAATCCACTGGAAAGTCATTCATTTCACTTTATGGTCCTAATTAGCCATTTGTATAGTTCTATAATTAAATATGTTCCTTTCTCATCAAGTTTTTCACTTTAGTAATGATACCACTGTGCCACAAACAGGCCCCATGCTGCTGGGTTGGGGACTTATTCATAGCATTTAATTGGTCACCCAGTGGTTAGCCAATAACCCCTTCTATGGGAAGCAACACTCTGAATGCTGTTAATGGGCTGGAGGCACAGTGATTGCCTCCTGGTACCCAGCAGTACTGGGAATAAAGCAATTTCCTCCACTGTGTTGTGTGCCCAATAGCTAATCCTCTCCACTCCTGAAATGCACACTATTTGGTTATAAGTATTTGTGCTGGCTTACTTACCGCTGGGTTGTTAATAGGCAGTGATTCTTCAATGCTTCTTCAGTGAAGTTACAGTCTGCTTGCTGACTGCTAATTAAAACAAGTTTGCTCTCTAAGACTGAAACTAAAAGGTAGCAAGGTCATCTTATTTAATGCAGTAACCTTTTATTTAACAATGTTGATACACTGCTCATATGTGCACATTTTGTGAACTGCAAGTCCATTATTGATTGCTTCAAAAGAACAAAAACTGAGCCACTGTCTGCTTTCCTTTGAAGTGAAATAGTTAAAAAGGATAAGTTCAGTACTCTGCTGTATAGTTGAAATATAAGCTGGCTAGAGGATATTTTCAATATTTGGGCACCTAAAAATAAACATCAACAAACAATATACCCTGTATAAACTAAAGATAGTCAAGCCATTACAGTTCAACTTAACTTTCTGCTTTGTTTTAATAATAAATTGATATATAAAAGGACATGATGGAAGCTCCACCTAAAGTAGCAAAATAATTGTTAGATGGAATTTACTTATTATCTACTTAATATAAATATATATGACAGAATAGAATTGTATTTGAGGGATTAGAGAGATAGCATGGTGGTTTGGATGCTTACTTTAATACAGCTGATCTGGCTTTGCTCCCTGTCATCTTCTCTTGTCCCCAGAATACCACCAGGAATGATCCCTGATCAGAGAGCCAGAAGTAACCCCTGAGCATCACCAGGTATAGTCTAAACGACATAAAAAGAGTGCAGCAAGTCAGCACAACTGCTCCCTTTTCCTTGTCCATGACATGACTGAGGCAGACTCTAGAGTGAGTCCTGCCCAGAAAGGGACAAAAAAGCCCAAAGAAGGTTATTGCTACTCCACTCTACAGCCACACGTTTCTTCTAGTCAATGAATTCCATCACAATATGTAAATAACACTACACTAAGAAGGTGACAATAGGAAAACAGCACAGAACACTATCATGCTTAGAGAATAAAGATGGTTGTACTGAAGACCCAACAAGTATAACTACCTACATTGCCTCTTCGTTAAGGACTATAGACAGGAAACATGGAGGATGTTCAAAGAATGCAAAGAAACCATGAAATAAACTGAAAAAAAAAAGAAGCCAATAAAACTGAAGAAGATATGAGAGTAGAAATAAGAAAATTTCAAACAGAAATAACAGGACAGAAAAACTTGGTTGGCAAATGATAAACTAGCTTGAAAGCCTCACCAGCAAAATAAAAGCTGCCAAGGACAGATCTGTTAGCTAGAAGATGAGCAGCATAACACCTCTATTCAATAGAATAAATTGGAAAAGAGCCTTAAAATGAACAAATAGAAGATGGAAAAAATCCTCAAAGATACTAACAGATGACAATAGAAGTCTGGGATAAATTCAATAGAAAAATCATAAGAATCACTGGAGTCAGAGAGACCCAGGAATAAAATCCCCATGAAATATCAACAGACAAGGCCATCATTGGTGAATTCTCAGAACTAAAGTGTGCATTCAACAACATCCTGGATGTTGTACCAGCTAAAAGAAATCCAAAGAAAAGCACTATAAGGCACAGCATAGTCACAATAATTAAAACCATAGATAGAGATAAATTACTGAATAATATCAAAAAGGGAAATTACAAACAAAACATTCTTAAGATTTACAGTGAATTTGTCAAAAGCAATCCTTAATGCCTGAAGTGAGGGAGAGATACAGTGCCAACACTCAATGAAATTGATACTTTACCAAGAATACGTACTTTTCTCAGCCAGACTGTTATTTAGGTTTGAAAAAAAGATACAGTTTCATGGATAAACAACAGCTCAGAAACTTTACAGAAATAAAAACCGTGCTTAAAAGAGGAACTAAAGAGTCTACTTTAAGGCAAGGCAGAACCAACAAACACACTAAATTCCTACAAAAATAACTCTATATCCTATGACAATATTATATCTCTATGTAAATAGAGATATTGCTCAAGTAAGGGTCACTGAGAGCAATGTAGATCAGAAAACTAAACACGACATTTTCTGCCTGCAAGAAACACATCTAAAGTGTCAGAGCAAACTTAGATTCAAAGTCAAAGTTTAGAAGACAAATGTTCAAGTAAACAACTTCCTTAAAAAAGGCTGAGGTGGCCATACTAATATCACATGATACAAAATTAGGCTCTGTTTCTTAACAGAAATGGACATTCATTAATAAATAAGGGATGTGTACATCAGGAAGAAATCACACACCAGTTATATGCATATATGCACCCTAATGAGGGGGTTAAAACAATTACTGATAGTTTTGAGGCAGGACAATAGAAAGACTGTAATAGTTGGAGACTTCATCCCTTGATAGGTCATTCACACTAAAGTTAATAAGAATATATTAGTTCTGAAGGAATAAATTCAATAAATTTATAATTTTAATAAATAATTAACATAGCAACACTTCCCAAAGCACTATACATGCTTAATTCAATCCTTTAAAAAAATAGCCATTGCATTTTTGAAGAAGTTGATCGAGCACTTCTGAAATTTATTTTGAACAAAAATATCCATAAATAACTAAAGCAATCCTTAGGAAAAAGAAAATATGAAGCATCACTTTTCCCAACATTAAACTGTACTTTAAAACAGTAGTCATTAAAACAATATGGTACTAGCATGAAAACAGAACGTAATATAAATTTAATAGACTTGAGTATTGTGAGACTGACTCCCAGGTATACAATAAACTAATCTTTGATAAATGAGCAGAAATGCGAAGTAGAGAAAAAGAATGAACTTGTATCTATCTTTTTTTTTTTTTTTTTTTTTTTTTTTTTTTGGTTTTTGGGCCACACCCTGTGACGCTCAGGGGTTACTCCTGGCTATGCGCTCAGAAGTTGCTCCTGGCTTCTTGGGGGACCATATGGGACGCCGGGGGATCGAACCGCGGTCCATGCGCAGGCAAGGCAGGCACCTTAGCTCCAGCGCCACCGCCCGGCCCCACTTGTATCTATCTTTAACACCATATGGAAAGGTAAAATCAAAATGAATTAAAGACCTTATATCAGACCTAAAACCATAAGGTTCATAGATAAAAATGCAGGCAGAAAACTTTATGACATTGAAGCTAAAGGAATCTTCAAAGATAAAACACCACTGTCCAAGCATATGGAAACAAAGATAAACAAATGGATCTACATTAAACTTAGAAGCTTCTTGATTTCAAAGAAAACAATGACTAGAACAAAGGCTACCCATGCAATGGGTGAAATTATTCACTGAAAACCCATATGATAAGGGGATAATATCTAAGATATACAAGGTAAACTTAAAACTTCTAACCCCATCCAAAAATGGGGGAAGAAATTAACAGACATTTTTTCAAAAAGAAATACAGATGGTCAAAAGCACATAAATATATTCCATATCACTAATCATCAGGGAGATGCAAATCAAAAACAACAATGACACAGTATATCACATATATCACAGAACCTGCACACATCACAAAGGCAAGAACATCTACTTCCAATTGAATGAGCAGAGAAAGAGACTGTCATACACTGCTGGTGTAAATGTAGACAGGGCAGTCATTTGGAAAACAATATGAAAATTCCTCAGAGAACTACAAATTGAGCTTTCATATAATCCAGTAGTCCTAGGGATATCCCCTAAGAACCCCCAAAAAATACCATGCCCAAAAACCCTCTGCACTCCTATGTTCATCATAGCACTATTTAAAATATCCAGAAACTGCTAACAACCCTAGTGTCCCAAAATAGATGACTTGGTAAAGAAACTGTGGTACATTTACTCAATAGAATACTATGCATCCATTAGGAAAAAATGAAATGATGAAATTTGCTTATTATATATGGATATGGAGATTTTTATGCCTAGTGAAGAAATGAGTCAAATAGAGAGGGATCGACATAGAATAATCTCTCACTTGTGATATATAAGAAAATTAAAAGACATAATATTTAAAGAAAATAGAGAGGATGACCAGATGGACTATTTATCCAATACCTATCATGCAGACTATCTTCGATGATCACAAGGCACTGAAATTAGATGTGAATTACAAATGAACACAGAAGAAAAACCTTAACACCTGGAAATTAAACAGCTTACTACTGAACAACCAATGGGTCAGAAATGAAACCAAAGAGGAAATCGAAATATTCTTAGAAACAAATGACAATAAAGACACAAACAGAATCTATGGGACATAGCAAAAGCAGTACTAAGAGGAAAAATTATAGCTTTGCAAGAACACATTAGGAAAGAAGAAGGGGCCTACATGAATAGCTTAATGACACAGCTTAAAAAATTAGAAAATGGTCAACAAATAGAACCAACAATAGGTAGACAAAAGTAAATAACAAAGCTTAAAGAAGAAATGAATGAAGTGGAAACACACAAAAAATAATCTAAAAGATCAATGAAAGCAAAAGATGTTTTTTTTTAAAAATAAACAAGGTTAAAAATAATAAACAAGATTAAAAATAAATATAAATAAATAACAATAAATTATGAATAAAAATAAAAAAAATAAACAAGAAAAAAATAAGCAAGATAAACCACTGGCAAAACTCACAAAGAAAGTGAGAGAGAGAAACTTGATAAACTGTATTAGAAATGAAAAGGGGGAGATCACTACAAATATTGTAGAGATTCAAAGGGTAGTCAGAGACTACTTTGAAAAGCTCTATGCCACAAAACACGAGAACGTGGCAGAAATGGATAAATTCTTGAACTCTTATATTCTTCCACAGTTAAGAAAGGATGAGATAGCATATCTAACAGCCCCATCACTATTGAAGAAATTAAAATGGTGATCAAAAAAGCTTCCCCAAAACAAATGGCCAGGCCCAGATGGGTTAACAAATAAATACTTTCAAACTTTTCCAGAGGAACTTCTACCAATTTTTTTCAGGCTCTTCCATAAAATGGAAAAAAACAGGAATCCTTCCAAATAGTTTCTATGATGCTAAAATTACCTGATGCCAAAACCAGACAGAGATGCTGCCAAAAAAGAAAATTACAGATCAATATTCCTGATGAACACAGATGCAAATGTCCTCAACAAAATTCTGGCAAAAGGAATTTAATATATCATCAAGAAGTTCATTCATGATGACCAAATAGGTTTCATTCCAGGAATGCAAGGTTGGTTCAACATCCGTAAATTAATCACATATTACACCATATGAACAAAAATATAAACAAATATAATATGATCATATCAATAGATGCAGAGAAAGCATTTGATAAGGTCCAACCCCTTTCTTGATAAATACCCTCAAGATGGGAATGAAAGTAACTTTTCTCAATATAGTTAAGGCTATCAATCACAAGCAAATGGCAAATATTTTTATCAATGCTTCTAAACTAAAAGCCTTTATCCTAAAATCTGGTACAAGAAACAACTGCCCTCTCTCACCACTCCTACTCAACATAGTACTGGAAGTACTTGCTATAGCTATTAACTAAGATAAAGATATCAAGGGCACCCGTATAGTTAAGGAAGAAGTCAAGCTATCACTCTTTGCAGATGGCATGATACTATATTTAGAAAACCCCAAACACTCTGCCAAAAATATTTTAGAAACAATATATTCATATAGCGAAGTAGCAGGCTTCAAAATTAACACACAAAAGTCAATGGCCTTCTTACACACCAATAATGATAGAGAAGAAATTGACATTAAAAAACAATCCTTTCACATTAGTGCCTCACAAACTCAAATATCTTGGGGTCAACTCAATTATCCAGTTAACAGGAAGAAAATATTAGTTTAGTTATTGAGAAGTCTATACAATATAGACTTTCAACAGATATTTATTTATATTTATTCATTTATTTATAATTTAGGATAATTTTTATTGAAATATTTCCATAGAAAAAAAGTCAGAGGCCATCTCCACTGGTGCTAGTTCTACTGGGATGATCCTGATAGTTTAAGACTCCGGGCCAGCTGTACTTAATGGCAATAAGACCTATTCACAGTGCTGCTTGGGCAAATCCATATGATTCTGTGTGTTAGTCTCAGGAATCGCCCATAGCAGACATGTACACCACTTAAAAATAGCTACCTTCAATGATGCAGCATTTGAGGTATTCATTTTTCCTTGAGTAAATTGATTCTATATTCATATTAATTCTACATATATAATTCATAGACTTGTAAAATAGTCTTATATGCCTTCTGATATGCATTTGGAAACTATAATGTACTGGAAAAACTTATACAGTTTTATGAGATTTAGAGTAGATGCTTTTAAATATTTGAGCATGGAGAACTGCTTAATTATGCATATCCAGAAGAGTCAGAGAAAGCTTCATTAAAAACCCAATGTGTGTGTGTGTGTGTGTGTGTGTGTGTGTGTGTGTGTGTGTGTGTGTGTGTGAGTCAGAGACACTCAGAAATCACTCCTGGCAGGTTCAGGTGACCATATGGAATGCCAAGGATGGAGCCCGTGTCTGACCCTGATCAGCAGCGTGTAAGGCATACATCCTACGGCTGTGCTACCTTCCCCTTTCCCCCCCTCAAAAAAAAAAAACCTAATTTGTGAGTTGTGATGTGAAGGTAGAGTATTTTAGAGGACTTTATTTCTGGCTGGAAAGTACTGTCTGACTGGAAAGTTAATGTATGTTAGCATATGGTCTCTGTCACAGAGGTAATAGAAACATCAGAATAGATGAGCTGTTTCAGAGGTGGGAATGAAATTATTTTATGATTAAACTTTGGGAAATAAAAGAGTTCAAGAAGACACTTCAACTTTAAGTTTTGTAATTGGTTCATTAGAGATTGGTTTACTAGAGGTAGGAATAGCAAATAAAGAAAGCAGTGAGATGGAAAGGTATTACTTTTAAAATGGAGATAATGATATATTTCATGTTTTTATGAGCCTTTAGTAAGTTAAAAACTACAAAATGCACACATTTTTGTACATTACAGTCACTTGTTAAAGAGTAGCAGATATTATTGAGACATAGAAAGTAATTTTAACAAATCTATAGAATGAGCAAATTTATATAGTGAGCCCATTCTACAGTAGTCAAACCATTCTATGTAATAAGTGATCACTTATTAAGATTTTGAATCTAAGTTGGTATGGCAATAAAATCTGAAATCTGAGTGTGGTGGGTCTTAAAGATGTTTGTTTTTCAACAAAGAATAATTTTTACAAGCATTTGAATTGATTTATCTACATTCATTGAGGGTGAATGGATACTCATAAATGAAAACATTCCTTATAAATATATTGTCATAAAGGAATTTGAAACTAAATAATCATGGTAATAATTAAAAGCAATAAAATAGAAAAAACAACTGTGTTCACTCTTCATTCAAAATAATTCTTGCAATTATATGAGTAGGATATAGCAGGAAATTGTTTAACAAAATATGGTATTTTGATGAAGGAAGAATAAAGCTCAAAAAAGTAGAGAGTAAGGTAAATAGGAAAGAGCCAGGAAAAGGCATAGAGGAGGACACAGAATATATAAAATAAAGGTTTTCTGTTTTTCTTTTTTTTTAATCCCCACACCCAGTCAAGATTAGGAGCTGCAATTGCTTCTGTTCTCAGGAATCACTCTTGGTCTGGTAACATTAGTCAATGTGGTGGAATTAAATCAGCACATAAGTCACATGTAAGGCAAACATCTTCACCCCTTTAATCATCTCTCTATACCTTAAGTATGTAAATAATAACTGTTCATAAATAAATTCCTGAAAAACTTTAATCAATATTCCATAATAGACAATAAGTGAAAGAAATGAAAACTTAAAACATGAAATCAAGTCTTAGATATATTAAAGGCCTCTCCTTGCAGGCTTTAAAGGTTTATTTTTTGCTTTTGTTTTTTTTTCTGGGAGAGGTTTTTTTTGTTTTTTGTTTTTTTGGTTTTTGGGTCACACTTGGTGGCACAGCACTCGGGGGTTACTCTTGGCTCTGCGCTCAGGCTCTAGGCAGCCACGAGGACCATGGGATGCCTGGATTCGAACCACTGTTGGTCCTGAATCAGCTGCGTGCAAGGCAAATACTCAACAGCTATGCTATCTCTCCAGCCCCAACCTCAAAGTGTTTTAAAATAACACACAGACACGGTCAGTTCTACCTTTTACATTTAATAGTTCCTGGTAATTTAGTATTTAAACAGTATATTGTATTTGAATAACTAAAGGACAGAAGAAAGTCAGTTTTTCTCTTAAAATTTATGTTTAATTTTTATAATCATATACAAGTTTTAAGTGATTTGATGAAATTTTAATATGAAGTTATCAGTCAGAAATGTGTAATTAACTGCATTATGCTTAAGTATACTTTAAGTTAATGAAGAAGAGCAGAAAAATTGAAATTGGCACTAGATATCATAAGAAAATAGTTAGAATTTAGAAATAGAAGCATGCTTTGTCCTTTTTAGTGGGGTTGTAGATGGGGATTCCTAGCAGTGCTCAGCTGGTTCAGGGATCCTACCCACACTGATAACTCTATGTCAGCCAGGGAGGTGGATATGTGCGGGGGGGGAGGGGTAATAAAAGTCTCTTGTGTCATTGGAACCAGCTATTGGAAGATTCTAGGGGCCTACAGGACTATAACCAGTGATGATCAGGGATCTTGGAGGATGCTGGAAAAGTTTGAGTGCTGGAATTTAAGTACAGGTTGGGTGTTTGTAAGGCATGCCCCAGCTCCCCAAATTTTGTCATCATTTGCATTTTCACATTATATATCTTAGAAAATAACTTATAAAAAGTGAAAAATTAAAATTAAAAAATGTGAAAAGTATTCAAATGTGTGATTCAAAATAACTCAACACTATATTCAAAGACTTCTAGCTTGTGCAACTAACTTGTTTGTTTCCTGATTACAGAATTTCTGACACTTTAATTTATCTCTATGTTTATAACAAAAATTGAAGCTAATCATTGAAGCAAAACTTTGGTTAGAGAATGCATAGATTCTGTAGCATCAAAACCTCATGTTTACTTAGTAAACTTAAATGCCATTTCTCTTTCCTTGTCACTTTAACTTAGTTTTGATATTACAAAAGGAGACATACTTCAATAACAGGCATATAGATTAAGAGAAAAGAAATCTATGGAAAATTTTACAGATATGTGACTCTGGAAACTAATGAAAAAATAAAAAATGAGTGTCATTTTAGATGAGAAATGCCAGTTTGAATGGAAAAATTAAGAAAATTAAGAAAATGAACAATAAAAATTAAGGATGAGGAGGAACTAGAGTGATAGTTCAGAGCTTAAGGATTTGGCCTTTCATGCCTCTGACTTGGGTTCAATCCTCAGCACCACTTTCTGTCACATGTGCACCTCACCTACACAACGGAATTGGGAGGAGTTTTATTTGAGATAGATTGTTGATTTAGATAAATTATGTTATTGTCAAAGGTTGTTAATAATTCTGTTATTTTCTAAGGTTTTTAATTGATAATTACAAATTGATCTTTAAGTAAAAGTCATGGATCACTCATATTTATATATTCTTTAGACAAAGATCATATATTAATTAATAATATCACCAATAAACCATTTTGGTCATAGAACCATATCATCAGATAAGTTTTTGTTACAAAGTTTATCACTGAATAAATGTACTATGGTTTTGGTTAAGTTAACATTAATGAGAAGCTTTTGATATGTATGAATTATATATTTGTCTTAAAGTATTATAAAGTTATTTTATTCTCTGGAGAATTAGAACTATGATTTGGCTAAAATCTAAAAACAAGTTTATACTTTTGTTTTGTTTTGGGGCCATACCCAGCAGTGCTCAGGGGTCACTACTTGTTTTGTAAATCAGGAATCACTTCTGGTGGTACTCAAGGTAACATCTAGGCAGTTAGGAACTGAACTCAGGTTAGTCGCATGCAAGGAGAGCAATCTTCCCAATGTACTACAGTTCTGTTCCACTAAAAATATATTTATAACCTGGGGCTGAAGTGGTGGTGCAAGGGGTAAGGCGCCTGACTTGCCCACGCTAGCCTAGGACCAACCAAGGTTCGATTCCCCAGGGTCCTATATGGTCCCCCAAGCCAGGAGCAATTTCTGAGTACATAGCCAGGAGTAACCACTGAGCGTCATTGGGTGAGGTCCCCAAACCAAAAAAAAAAAAAATAAGTAAATAAAATAAAAAAATACATTTATAACCTTCAGAAGCACCAAAACTAATTTAAAATATAAATTTAGGGGCTGGAGAGATGGCATGGAGGTAGGGAGTTTGCCTTTCATGCAGAAGGACAGTGGTTTGAATTCCAGCATCCCTTATTGTCCCCCGAGCCTGCCAGAATCAATTTCTGAGCCTAGAGCCAGGAGTAACCCCTGAGCACTGTCAGGTGTGACCCAAAAACAGACAAACAAAAAAACAAACAACAAAAAACCCCCCAAAAAACTTAATTCTATTATCACATGTAAAAAATATATACAAATATTTTTGGTTGTGTTGTTGTTCTGTTTTTAGGCTGCACCTGGTGACACTCAGGGGTTACTCTTGTCTATGTGCTCAGAAATAGCTCCTGGATTGTGGGACCATATGGGATGCCAGGAATCGAATCAAGGTCTGTCTTGGGTCACGCGTGCAAGGCAAATGTCCTACCGCTACTCTATTGCTCTAGCCCCTCTATCCCTCTATACAGATATTTATAAACATCTATGTATATATATCTATATGTATATAGAGATATACATATATAGTATATATACGTATATATGTATCTCTCTCTCTATATATATATATACATATAGAGAGAGAGATACATATATATACATATATATACATATACACTTTAGTGGATATTAACCTAGTGAACACAATTTGCAACCTAAATCTTAAATTGATTGAAGTACTTATTTAAGAGGGATTAATTATTCAAATATTTAGAGTCCAAAGTGTCCCACTACTATTGTTTTCTATCTAATATCTTTATGTTTGTGAACAAAAGCCTTATAAACTTTTCTGATCCTGCAATTGTTGTGCACATACTAAAGTACTACTTTTTGATCTATTGTTTTGTTAATGAGTAAGTAGTGTCAACTTCTGTCCCTAATTACCTTCTTTATATTTAATGTTATTTGTCTGATAGAACATCAACAATAAGAAATTCAACAAATGAAATCCAGACTACTTTTGTCATCCTATAAGTTTGCTTAGTAATTCAAATAAAAGTTATATTTTCTACTTCCGTTGTATTACTCATCTTTTTCCACTCCTTCATTACCCAAATAATAGTTATGTGTCACTAGAAATTGGAAATGTCCATAAATAAAAATAAATGGCTTCTGCTGTGACCACATCCAATCTAGCCTTGAGTAAGAACATTTAAACCTTGGCACATAATGAACCTCATATCCTGTCAATTTCAGAGTACACTTAAACTCAGTTCCTTCAAATAGTTTCCTCAGCTTCGGCTTCTGAAGAAATCAGTTTACTCATGACCACCTATGACTAAACATCCAATATCTTTGTTCTCACAGATGACAACTGAGCTTCCTGGGTTTCTGGTAATCATACATAACAATCTTGTTTGATAATATCTCAATAGCATTAAATAGAGTCTACTTGATTTATAGCTCCACATTATGACTAATTTTGACAGTCCCATCTAGGCTAGTGGTACACAATGTTAAGTCATCATTATATAACTGTAAGATCATTTAAAAAAGTGGTCATCAAGATAAAAGCTCAAGGACTAGTAAGAGATGAATGTAGAGAAATAATATTTAATTTGAGAAATAATCTAATTAGGGCCAAAAGGATGTTATAATGTTCCACTTTATTTTATTTGATGTGATTATTTATGATATTATTAATGTAATTTCATGTACACAATGTTAACAACATCACATCCATTACCAGATTGTCTGCTTCTCTCCACCAGTATTTCTGGAACCCGTCCCATTCACTCTCTTTACCCATTGCAGGTAAACTAAATTTTGTAGACCAACTCTCTGGTTCTGTTACCTTTAGTTATTTATTGACCTGATACTTATTTATTTACATCCTACATATATGTTATAATATCCTGAAATCTGTCTGGTGCCCTGATACTGCTACTCTTGATGTTTTGAAAAATACTTGTTTAAGAGGCTCAACCTAATTTTTTATGTGTCTAAGTATGTGATAGGATTGGTACTGAATCATCAGTTTGAAAGTCTGCATCCAAAGGTAGCATTTTTCTTTCCATTAAATATTTATATTCTATACATCAATTTATCATTAATTAAAGCTTTTGATCAATCAGTTCACTTTATTTTCTCAAAGTAATACAACTCATTTGTTCTCTTAATCAGAAAGCTTATTTATCTTGTTTTCATTAATACATATCAAGAGAAATACTTATAGGAACACACTATTTATAAGTAATACCTAGAAATAATCTAATTATTGCCATTGAAATTAAAGACTAATTTTGCTGAACTTTATAGTTTTGTGTCTGTATAGAATACCAATTTAATTTTATAGTATATCTTACTTTTGTAGAATGTGTTGTTAAGGTTTGCAAATTCCTGTATATTTCTAAAAACTCTACACAGGGGTGGCAAACAGGATTTTGACCCTCACTCAAAATGGCAAAATGCAATATGTGTTTAGTAGATTATTGTTAAGATTAGATGCTTTTGTGTGAGTGTTTGCCTGTTTTGGCAGGTCAGTAGGGGTGTGGCTCTCTGACTCTCACAGTTTAAATTTTGGCTCTTTGTGTCGAATTTGTTCGCCACCCTGCTCTAAACTAATTATTGCAAATATATAACAAAACGTTCATTTTTTTTTACTAATAAGCTATTTAGAATTATAGATTATTACATTCTAAAGTATGGTAAGTAAAAACACAATAACTTAGTGTTAATTTCACTTTATCAATATACATATAACATTATTGATGCCACAACTAGAGATTTACAGCTAATATTTTCTAAATGATTACTTAATATAGAAAACACAAGTATCTTGAAAGATATTCCTTTCACTTATATTAAACAGGAACTCTTCATTGTTTTAGCAATGAATTGAGCTAAATTGGTAAATGATATTCTTCCTTTTTATAATAATTGAAGACATTTCTGATAGTATGCCCTTCTCATATTTAACTAAATTGCCTAAGGCACTTAGGAAAGAGGTCCCTAATGGAGCAAAGATCTAAAAGTAGAACAAAAATTCATAACCTTTTATGTCTAGGGAGACCTCTGTTTTGTGCCTGAGGTCCGTTCAAATTAACTACATTTTTGCACTTAGAAGATTCAAGTTTTTTTTAATGATCTTTTACTTTTCAAATTTGCCTCTGAGGAACAATCATATAATATCAAAAGTTTAACAGGGAAGCTATGTTATTTATATAATAGGAATGCTACAAATTTGTAGCACTGGATACTGAAAGAAACCACAGAAAGTTGAAATATTGGTAGAATGCATCACCTAAGGGTTTCTCTCCAGAACTTTCGGGAAGCAACTTTAGTGACTTTGTGAGACCTTATTACATTGTGGCAGAATTAGATTAACTTATATAGGAAAATAAGTTGACCTTTGTCTTACACACACAAAGTTGAAAGCAACAAAGATGTGGTATTTCCAAACATAAGCCAAAGAACAAATCTCGAGTATACTCAAAGGGACAAAAGAGCATGACCATTGACTTTATCTTCAAATATAGGGGTAATGAAACACATTGCCAAGTCTTGCTCCTTTCATAGGAATCAATGACATGATTAATGTTCTGCTCGCAAAGGTGTTCATCTGAATAGGTTAGAAATAGTCATTCTTTTCTATTATGATGGGGGAAATGTATACATTTTCTTTTTTTGCAGTATTATTTGTTATTCTTATATCTGTTTATTCTTAATTGTATTACTATTTCTGAACATAGAAAAACCTGAAGATAAAAGTGCTTCCCAAAGCTAAATTTCATTTTACTTGGTCTCTGGAATCAAGGTGTTTAAATAACACACACAAACAAAAACAGATTCATTCTAAAAGTGTTCAATGAGACTCTGGTGACAGCAGTTTCACATCTTAATAACTGCAGTCAAAGCACAGAGCTTAGTATTTAATTTTCCCTCAATTAGCCTTTCCAAAAAAAATGCTGAATATTCAGCATAATTATTTTAGAACAAAAAAATGCTTTCATTTCTAATGGTAATGGTACCCTATGGCTAATAATTTGTGGTGATAACCCTGAAAGAGTTTTGTATTTTGTTTTGTATATTTTATTTATTATGGACTTAGAAAACTAAAGTTAATTCAATAAACTACATGAAAGAATTAAGAGAAAATGCACAAAGTCTAGTGTTTCCATTGTGTTATTAAAATTTTGAATATTTGATAAAGCAATCATTTATTTTTGCTTTATTGTTTCTTTAAAATTTGTTTTATATTACCTATGCTGGGAATTGTTGAGGACTACAACTATGTGATCCCTGATGTGAAGGAGCTTTTTACCTAATTAGACTAGAAATGAAATGATCTGTACATATAAATACCTCACTCAGGACTATATATAACTAAATTGTCTCCAAGTAAATTAATTAATATTAAGGATTTTAATATACATATAGTAAATGTGATCATTTGTATCAATAAACATTAGAGATACTACTTTATTGGTATTAGAAAATAGAGATAACAACCTGAACAATTGATGATTCTCAGCTGATCTGTTTAAGGTAAAATTCAAAGGTACAGTGTTGTTTAGGGAAAAACTGAACCTCTGGTCTGTAAAATGCCCAATTATATCAGATGGATTAAAATACATTAATCAGTATCTGGAAAGACTCATTGTAAATTACTTATCTACTATCCATATTAGGTCATAGAATTTTATAAGGAAAACAGTGAAACCTGACCAGGGGTACAGCATTTGACTTAGCTAGTCAGAAAGAATATAAATGTATTTTACACGATGTATTAAGAGAAAGGCTTTCTTAAGAAGGGGCAAAAGGTAAGTAGTCCTGAATAGGTTCATACACAGAACTGGAGAGGTAAACTAAAAATACTGGGTAATAATTTTTAATTTTATCTTATAGAAAATGGACACTCTGAAAAGTTTCAAAGTGATAGGTAGCATCAACAACAAGATATTTTTACAGTTTTATTTTAATAAAATAATGTTTGTCAATAATACTGTATATATCTTAAGAATACAGATTTAAATATTACAATTTTTAGCTTTTAGAGGAATGATGATATAGTTTTCCAAAAAGGCTGGACCAGGGGCTGGAGCTATAGTTTAGCTGCAGGGCATTTGCTTTGCATGCAGTCAACCAGGAAGGACCCTGGTTTGATTCCTGGCATCCCATATGGTCCCCGAGCCTGCCAGGAGCGATTTCTTTTCTTTTCTGTTTGTTTGTTTGTTTGTTTTTTGAGTCATACCTGACAGCTCTCATGTGTTACTACTTCTGGCTCTGAGCTTAGAGGTTGCTCCTGATAGGCTCAGGAGATTATATGAAATGCTGGGATTTGAACCACGGTCCGTCCTATATTGACCCGTGCAAAGCAAATGCCTTATCGCTCTATCTCTCCTGCCCTCCAGGAGCGATTTCTGAGCATAAAACCAGTTTTTAAAAGTCACTCTTTTTTTAACGTTGTATATTTTGTTTTTTGTTTTGATTTTGGTTTTTGTTTTTTGGGTCACACCCGGTGACATTCAGGGGTTACTCCTGGCTAGGCGCTCAGAAATCGCTCCTGGCTTGGGGGACCATATGAGAAGCCAGCGGGATAACGTTCTAGGTGAGTGTGTAGCAAGGCAAACGCCCTACCACTTGTACCACCGCTCCAGCCCCTATATATTATATTTTATCATCTAAATTTACAAAGAATATGCTAAGAGGCCTAATAAAATACATAAAAAACAGAAAAGTTAAAAATTGATGCTTAATTTGTCAGTTTTTCTAGCATTTCTTTGTTCAGAAATTTATTTATGTCTTTTAAAAACATATTGCTTGAAGTGATTTACTTATGTTGAACCAAGCAAACATGCATCTTTGAAATGGATACCACTCTGTTTAGATGTCTGATATTTTAATGTGTTATTGATTTTTTTTCTAAGATCTAGCTTGGAATTGTTTCTATGTTCATCAGAAATATTTGTTTTAATTTATCTTTTGGGGGGGCTACACTTGGTTATGCTCAGGGATTACTCCTGGCTCTGAATTAACTGATCACTCCTGTTGGTTCATGGGAGCCATATGGGATGTCATGGAGCAATTCAGGGTAGGGCATTTAATAGAGATCATTTACTAGAGATCATAAAGAAGTTTAGGACACATACCTTCATGAAGCCTATGTGGCTTGATCTCAAGTATCATATGCTCTTGCATGTACTATCACTACAACCCCTAACTTATCCTTTAGTCACTTAATTTAGGTCTCTATTTTTGATGTCAATATAACATAGACCTCAGAAAATACTTTGAAAAATATTTAGAAAATATTTAAAATAATATTTAAAAAATATTGAGAATAGGCAATAAATCATCTTTACAAATTTATCTGAACTAAATTATAAAATGTAGTACTTGGTTTGATCTCCTATTTGGGGGTATACTTTTAATTAATTTTTATTTCTTTGATAGCTATTGATCAATTGAACATTTCAGAGGTGCATGAAGTTGTTCACAGTAGTAGCTCAAGATACTGTGGTACTAATTTATTACTGTTAATTCAAAATAAGTATTTTATTTTGTTTTATTGCCTCCAAAGCAGTGCTCAGGGGATTAGAGGTGCCTAATAATATTTCTCAGCCACAGGATCTAATAATTAAAGTAAGACCCAAGGATGAAGTGCTGTTCAGAAACTGTGATATCAAATTACTCTTATTACCGCAATAGTGCTCAACCACCTCCTGGACAATACCTACCAATACTAGCAAGACCATATGATACTTGAGATAATGTCAGGTAGGCTTCATGCAAGATATGTGTCCTAAACTCCTTTCTATCTCTACTAAATTTTTTATATATTAATATGATTAAATATTAATTTAATCACATTAATTTAATATTAGTTGAATTTTTATTTAATATTAATTTAATCATATTAATTTGTATATTTAAGAATATTAATTTAATCATTAATAAAGAAGATTGATAACTACTTACTTAGCTCAAGAAGAATATGAAAATACTTTTTCTTGAGCTAAGTAGTATCAATCTTTTTTATATTTTTTTAAAAACAAATTTTTGGTTTAATTTTTCTTTTATATAATTTTAACATTTCCATTTAGTTTATGTAAACTTTCAACTGTGAATTGGAAGGTACTGGGACAGTTGGATAAATTTAAGAAAATATCACTGAACCTCTTGACTTTGCTCTTAGTTTGTGAATCAGAGAGTTCACCCAGGGAAGTTGTCCTTGGGATATTTCTGTGTCTAAAAAAGATCTAAGATGACTTCTCCCAGCATGCTTTCAAGACTCCTTCTGTTGATTCAGTCCTCTATCTAACTTAGAATCTCTGCCTCCTCTGTTTTTATAGAAGTATAACTGCAAGTTTAGTAGAACTGCCAGAGTGCAAAGTAATTGACTTAACAATTCCTTGACCTATTTCCCCAGGCAACTTTTCAACCAATCTAGATCCTCAGACACATTTCTTCCATTGCTAGTTGTTGCTGTAACAGGCCTGTTTCCCAAGGTAGGTTTTTGTTTGTTTGTTTGTTTGTTTTTGTTGTTATTGTTGTTGTTTTTGGGTCACACCAGCAGCCCTCAGGAGTCTCACTCCTGGCTCTATGCTCAGAAATCGCTCCTGGCAGCACGGGGACCATATGGGACGCTGGGATTCAAACCACCGTCCTTCTGCATGCAAGGAAACACCTTACCTCCATGCTATCTCTAGCAGCTGATATTTCAGTCTGCTCTCCTGTTTCTTGCTCACCTCCACTAAAGGGCTTCTCTTCCTTAATGACATCTTGACTTCCTTAAGTCATTTTAAGTGGTACCTCACAGATAATTCTGTACTTAACTCAAGTTTTTTTTTTTTTTTTTAGAATAAATTGTATATTCAAATCAGATTTTAAGCTTCCCTTATTTTAAAAAAATTTTCCAGATTCTTTTGTTCCTGGGTTGTGATAATATGAGTCAGATGCTAAACTTAGATAAATCTTGTTAGTTCTGGTCACTAAATGGCTGATCTTTGATTTTTTTTTTTTTTTTTAGTGCTAAGGATTATACAAGTTTGTAGCAGCTATATTTGATCCATTTATGGAGCTGGTCATGAATGGGCTGCACTCCTCTACCTTTTATTTTCTCATCACCCAAACTGTCTTAGTTCATTTAAATTGCTATAATAAAATACTAGAAGGCTGCTGGAGACAAATAGTATTGACCTTTGGGGTTAAAATATACATATAATACCAGGTAAATATGTATTAAAACCATAATATAACTATAGGCAGAGATGATTAAACATTATGAGAAATTCCACATCTTAATTAACTATGGAGTTATTTTCAAACTCTGTATTTGGACCATGGTTTCATCAAGTCAGCATTGCAAACATATCTTTTTCATGTTATTATTGAAATTGATATTTTATAATGATATCAAAACACTGTTTATGGTACCTTGAGCTGTATAGACATGAGATACACTTTAAATATTCCAAAAAACTTATCAGAATATTCTATTACTCAGAGATGCAATTTGAAATTTATCTATGATTATGCTCTAATATTTATATATTTATAAATATTTATATTTATATATTTATAATATATAACATATAATATATATATATATAAATATTTATATTTATAGTCATCTGTGACATTTGAAATTAAAAAATTTAGTGATTTAGATCAGGTAAATACTTATAGTATACTTCAGTGAGAAGAAAACATTTGAAATAATATTTTTCCAAAGGCATTATAAATAATTTCTCAAGTTTCTTTTCTATAAGTTATATTTTATTTTGTGAAAAGCTCATTATTCTCTCACCTTTTCTCCCTAAATTTTATATTGCCTAGGAAAGTCTGCTAAGGTCTGACATATTTACTTTTAATAACTCTAATCTAAAGAAAATATTCATAATCATGGGAAAATACATTTTGGCCACACCCAGTGACACTCAGAGTTACTCCTGGCTGTGCACTCAGAAATCGCTCCTGGCTTGTGGGGAGGAAAAATGCATTCTTGAAGCAGATGAGGAAAATAGCTTGAATTGAAATAGAAGCACTACTCTTACACCTTTATCCTAAGTCATAACACCTGCATATTACCTTGTGAACCAATGAAACTGTTCCTCACCTCAGTTCTATTCCTGCTAATTTCTCCTTGTGTTCCAATAAAACCACAAATATACTCAATTGTAGTGATCTTAAAATTATTATACAAATTTATATAATTGTAAAAATCTGAGGATATAAAGTTTCAAATTATTCTACATTAGGGATTGTGTCAAAGTGTGAGAACTGATTTTTGAAGGAACATAGTTTCCTAGACTGAATCATATGTGGAAGAGCCTGAGACAGAGCAAGTAAATAGACTAGCAAATAGACTAGTTTTCTATCATATTTAGTAATATAAGAGCAATACATATCCATTTAATTTTTTAGCACACATGAATCAATGCTAGATTGTATTTTAACTAGATTGTATTGTTATTTTAAATTTTTATGTTATTAATTTGGTGATGGTCAATAGGTTATTTTTAAACATTTTATTTTGGCCAGAGTGCTAGAACAGCAGTAGGGCGTTTGCCTTGCATGCGGCTGATTCAGGACAGACTTCGGTTTTATCCTCAGTGTCCTGTATGGTATCCCGCAGGAGCCATTTCTGAGCACATAGCCAGGAGTTACCCCTGAGCGTTACTGGATATGGACTCAAAAAAACACACACAAAAAAAACAGAAAACAACAACAAATATTTCATTTTCTGTTTTCAGTTTTAAATTTTCAGATACTCAGTTTATTGGAAGTATAAACCACTCAGTAAAAGACAAACATGAACTATAAGAATTGTAATTAGCAATTATTGATAAATCAGCATAATATATTGAAGGTAAAAATCAAAATTAAAACTATGAGTATCAAGCAATAATTAATAAGTAACAAAACTATAAGTATCTAATATTTGTGGAAGGTTTAGAGGGATGGGATGAAGTAGTTAGAATTTAAAGTAATACAAGTCTAGAACTCTGGAGACACCGAACAAATGACTAGAAATGTTATATTGGATAGCACATATGTCCATCTGTGCACTAATCCTATCATTTATAGAATAAAGTGATTAAAATAAATGATCTTTTGGATCCCTTCCAGTTGAAAAATTTATAACTTAAGATCGTAATTCGTATCATTGCATCAGGTAAAATTTGATAGTGCAGGAGAGAAAGAATATTCTTGGAGACATGGATTCTCTCATTACATTAATGTGGTGGGTTTTGGCTCCCACTTTCACTATATTTTAGCTCACCTCATAATTAATAAGAGAGTATGTTACAGAAAGAATATAGAAAGTAAACTTGAGGCATAAGGGATTCTTCACACCATGTGCTTTACTTCATATCCCATAGCTAAAAAGTGTACATCTTATTATAGTTAAGTATCTATGAATGTGAAATATGTAGACTGATTATAAACTTATTTAAAAGAATTAGGAGAGATGAATTTACCCTTGTCTTAAAATTTTAAGAGTATGAATTAAGAGGAAAAACTACTATTCAATAGCTAAATTTATTATACAATTTAAAAAGAGTATAAACTAGGATTCTTGATAACTTCATGAAATGAAAATATTAGGGACATTAACATATAAAAGTTGAATGAAAATTAATGGAATAGAATGCATTACTCCACTGATAATCTATCAAAAAGAGTTAAGTTGGAGATAATGTAATTTAAAATTCTACAATCAATTGGATGTTTTCCAAATTGCACAGGTGTGATCTTTTGGATACCAAGAGATACTATGTTGGCAATGCAGAAAAACAGGTGGGAAAAATAACCTATCTGTGATAATGTGTGAAGACTAGAAAATATTGATGGCACATTGATATGATTAATAGGATGTCAAATTATTAGAAGAAAAACAGAATTGGCAGCATTACGGCTTGAAATATGAACAGATGAAAGAATAATTGAAGAAGCAGTTGGTGTGAAGACAGAATAGATACTGTCACAAAAACCTGGGCTGGAAAGAATCTGCTTGGAAAATTTGCAGATACATTGTTTTATTAACTTCTCAGAATATATTAAATTCATTTTCAATCCAAAAAGTTTTATTTTTTTAAAAAATCATGTTAATTTTTCTTATTTTAAATAATTATTAATACTACTATATTTTTATGTGAATATATATAAATAAATTACATGTTTTAATTTAAGTTCATTGACAAACAGATATAAGAAGGCAGGTAACTTGTTTCATGGCTCACCATAACACTGTATTAAGTAATCAGACATAGAAGTTTTTGTAAGCATAAAAATATAATATGGATTTAGGAAATAAAATATGTATTTAATTTTAATTCAGAAGCTTACTTGTAACATTGGTAGATGGATAAGCATATGTAATAAATCCATAAAAGTAGATAAGATATAAAAGTAGATAGGGAGAAAATTTATTTTAGAATTAAAGAAAGATATTTCAAAATTACACTGATGTTAAAAAAAACAGGAGCAAAAGTGATTAAAATTTGTTTAAAGATGAAAAATTTTCACTAAAGGCAATTAATCTGTTAAGAAATTACTTGAAGTCCTGTTCTTGGTATCTGAAATTTTTTTTTATATAAAGAGAATCTGGGCCGGGAAGGTGGCGCTAGAGGTAAGGTGTCTGCCTTGCAAGCGCTAGCGTAGGATGGACTGCTGTTCAATCCCCCGGCGTCCCATATGGTCCCCCCAAGCCAGGAGCGACTTCTGAGTGCATAGCCAGGAGTAACCCCTGAGCATCAAACGGGTGTGGCCCCCCCAAAACCCCCCGCCCCCAAAATAAAAAGAGAATCTAAGACCTCTTTCTTCTAGACTCAAACTATTTTGTGAACTTCACTTTAAGATATTTGGTAATATATCTAAATCTAAATTTTATTTTTGGTTGTTTTAGGGTAACATCCAATTATGTCATGGAGGCTACACTCTGTTTTGTGCTCTAGTGTTTCTGCCTATGATGTTTGGCGAATCATGCTGTGTTGGGAATATTTGCGAAGTATGTTCAATCTAATAGGCTAATTCTCTGGCTCATGAATGTAAATATATAGCAAAATACCTTTTGAGTTACTGAAACTTAGTGCATGAGTTAGTTTTAGTGTTTAGTGTTTCTTTTTTGGGGAGGAAGATATGAGAGACTTTAAAAAATGTGATACAGGCTCACTAGAGATAGAACAAATGATAGGTCATTTGCCATGCCATGTGGCTGACTGGAGTTGCATCCTCAGCATCCCATATAATCCCACAACCTTGCCAGGAGTACAGAAAGCAGTAATCCCTGAGAGCAGCTCAATATGGCCCCAAATAAAAAAAAATTGTGCTACAATATACTTGAAGTGTGTATATATATATATATGTATATCATACATATGTTAATATGTAATATATATGACTTTCATGATTACTCCTAAATATGTATTGTATAAAATTAATAATTTTTGAACTATAAGTGTACTACACTACATTTTACAAGATATTTCATGAAATAATTATTTGAAAAATAATGTTTTATAAAGTTTCATTTAAAATATAAAATTTAAATTATTTATTTTAAAGCAGAAAAAGTAATTGTATGTTTGTGTGAATCACCTTCATTTTGCAATTTTTTTTCTGGTTCAAACAATAACATCATGGTTAGAAGAACCTAAAATAGGGTGTACTATTCTTCAGATATTGGAGAAAGTGATGATGGTATGAAACAATCACATAAAATAGCTGGTAGAATTGTAATTCAACATTAATATAAGATGTACATATGACTTAAAAATGAATTCAATAACAATAGAATAAAATACATAAATTTTTCATAAAATGTTTACAATATGACTTTTAGAGATTTATTTTCACAACAAATATAAAGAAGAAAAAGATAACAAAATATTGAGAATTTTAAAATGAGTGTTTAACCTTATAAATCACGGTTCAGTTTCCAAACTAAATATTAAAAGAAAATAATTTAATTGAAAATAGAAAAAAGGAATACAAAACTAAAATTAATAAAAATAGACAGGAAGGACAAATAACATTAAAAGATGATTATTTTAATTTTAATTTTTTAAAAATTGTATTGAGCCCTTTGTGAATTACAAGCCTTTCACAGTTGTATTTTAGGCACATAGTGACAGTGAATTAGGGCTATTCCTACCACCAGTGTTGAACTCCCTCCACTATTGTTCCCAGCATGCATTCCACAGCTGCACCCTAAGCACCCAGGACTATTAGTGTGATACATCTATTTTGTATTTAGCTTGTTATAGTTTGGGCCTCTTGATTATATTGTCGTTAACTTTGGCTTGGGTATTTAGATCTGACCATATTTTTGTGGGGGAGCCACACCCGGTGATGCTCAGGGGTTGCTCCTGGCTATGCACTCAGAAATCGCTCCTGGCTTGGGGAACCATATGGGATGCTGGGGGATAAAACCGCGGTACTTCCTAGGTTAGTGTGTGCAAGACAAGTGCCCTGCCACTTGTTTCACCGCTCCAGGCCCATAATATGACCATTTATACAATTTTTTTTAATTTTTGTTTGGGGGGCACACCCATTTAATGCTCAGGGGTTACTCGTGGCTATGAGCTCAGAAATTGCCCCTGGCTTTGGGGGACCATATGGGACGCCAGAGGATCGAACCATGGTCCATCCTAGGCTAGTGCTTGCAAGGCAGACGCCTTACCTCTAGCGCCACATTGCTGGTCCTGACCAATTTTTTTAAAGAAAATTTTTGATATAACTTGCTAAATAAAAAAAATTAGAGTTAAATTAAAGAATACAAATTAAAATATTAAAATTGGGTTAGAAATATAGTACATGAGATAGGACACTTGACTTTTATTCAGCTGACCAGTGTTTTTCCCCAGATTACTTATGTTTCCTTAAACCCTGCCAACAGTAATCCCTGAAGACAAGTTGAAAGTGAACTTACAATATATAAAACAATAATATTTCTCAAAGGACAAATTTCAGTTCATTAGCATTTAAATCATAATTAAAATAATTAAAGTTCTCCGACTTTTGAAACCGTAATATTATACATGAAGTATACAAATTATAGTTGCTAAAATCCCCATAAAATATGAAAGTGTGTATTTGCTTTCAAAGGGAATATATGTATGTGTATGAATATATACATATATAGTGTGCATATGTATATATAATGTATATAAGGTATATATAGATATATATTAAACAAATTGGTCCTTTGTTACAGTCTATTAATAGATTGTGTTGAAAAGCAGTAATTGGGAAATATTGCTCTCTAAACTTTTCATTCTACTCCTAAGTGATAGTCTACTTTAAGAGGCAAACAAAAACGGTGCATCTCATACACTCTTTATAGAATACCAGACAATGAGTTTTTTTGATAAGTATTTGATTGCAAAACTGTATACCATCTATAAGGCATAAGAGAAAGCTTAGCAATTTCAACCACTGGCAAAGGTTGTCACCTCCTATTTAGAACACTGAATTAACTCAAGGTTTCATCATTATTTATTTGTAACTCACCTTAAAGTAAATCAGCTTTATAGAAAGTTGCATTTGATATATCTTGACAGAATTTTGGAACGTTTTATTCCTTGTTCTATAAAAAAGAATTCTATTTAGAACTTCCTACAGAAAAAGTTTACTTCCTCCTGACCTTTCCTTGAAATTTTCTCTGGCATGATTTGTTTTTATTAAGCTTAGTACCAATGTTTTGTAAATTATAACTAGTAAGATGTTAAAAAATTATTTTGTAGCTGCTCATCTTTGCAACTCCATTATACTTAATGTTTCAGTAAAAACTTGAATGTGTAGAGAAACTGTATGTGTAGGAAATGACTGGAACCATACCATATTGTACAGTGGGTAGGATATTTGCCCCATTTCTGGCTGACCTGGGTGTAATCCTTAATATCCTATCTGGAGCACTTCCAGGTGTGATTCAAAAACAAAAACAAAACCAATTGAAAGGAAAATAAATGCAAATATATATGTAGCAAAGGTAACCTGAAAATCATATGTTAATCTTTAATTTTTGCTGTCATTATCTCCTGATCATATCCTATTGATTGTACATAAAGACTACTCTTTCTTTTTTATACTTTATCATGAATACTATAAACTATCCTTACTTTTTCTTCTAGAAGTTGGAAAAACCTACTTATGTTAACTTTTGTATTATTTGCTCTCTATACTGATAACATAATTAAATTAAAGCCATCTAAATCTTGTAAAACGCCATATTACAAACTTCCTATAAAGATTAAAGTGTTTCACTTAATCTCAAGTTTTTAAGTATACTGTATATTATCCAAATAAATTAGCAAGATTTGTAGTTCTCAGATTTTACCTGATCAGCTATTCTTTAACACTTGTTAAATTCACAAATTATTCCCTCGTCCCATTGTTAATGGATATGATTTATACATTTATTCACTGCTTAGTTTAGTTCTTTAAAAATCATGGATATACCATACTCTGATGCATTATATGTAGATATTTCTCCATTAGTCAGATGTAGTTTAAACATATCAGGAGTAAATTTACTATGTAATGATTTTTTTAAAAGTTAAATTTTAAATTTCATGGAGTCTAATTTGTGTGTACTATTAGCTTGTCAAGAGAATAAATCATTAAAGAAACTAAAACTGTTAAGGTTCATATACCAGACTTCTACCTGTGTTTATCTCATTGTGTTCTAATTTGGTCTGGTCTAACATTAGATCTTTATATCCATTTTGAGTTAGATTTTGTGTATGGTATGAACCATGGATCATTCCCACCCCCCCCCTCTCTCTCTCAAACACACACACACACTCACACTCACTCTCTTGCTCTCTCTCTCCATCCCTTCTGACACTCCATCCTCATTCCCTCCCTCCTTCCTTCCTTCCTTCCTTCCTTCCTTCCTTCCTTCCTTCCTTCCTTCCTTCCTTCCTTCCTTCCTTCCTTCCTTCCTTACCTTCCTTCCTTCCCTTCCTTCCTTCCCTCTTGTCTTCCTTACTTCCTGCCCTTCCTTCCCTCTTGCCTCCTTTCCATCCTTCCTTCCTTCATCCCTTTGTTCCTTCTTTCCTTCATTCCTTTGTTCCTTCCTCCATTCCCTCCCTCCTTCCTTCCCTCCTTCCTTCTTTCCCTTCCTCCCTCCCTCCCTCCCTCCCTCCCTCCCTTCTTTCTTCCTCCCTTCCTTCCTTCCTTCTTCCTTCCTCCCTTCCTTTCTTCCTTCCTTCCTTCTTCCTTCCTCCCTTCCTTCCTTCCTTCCTTCTTCCTTCCTTCCTCCCTTCCTTCCTTCCTTCCTCCCTTCCTTCCTTCCTTCCTTCCTCCCTTCCTTCCTTCTTCCTTCCTTCCTTCTTTCTTCCTTCCTTCCTTCCTTCCTCCCTTCCTTCCTTCCTTCCTTCTTCCTTCCTTCCTTCTTCCTTCTTCCTTCCTTCCTTCTTCCTTCTTCCTTCCTTCCTTCCTTCCTTCCTTCCTTCCTTCCTTCCTTCCTTCCTTCCTTCCTTCCTTCCTTCCTTCCTTCCTTCCTTCCTTCCTTCCTTCCTTCCTTCCTTTCTTTTTTCTTGGAATTCACATGAGTTTACTGAACAGCAATAGAGTCTTCCTCATCATATATTCTACTTTGAACTTGTTATAAATTATTTGAGTAGTCACCCAAGAGAAGGCAGTATAAATTGTACTAATTGTGTTTCTCCAGCCTTGTGACACCAGAGAGTCACTCACCAGGGGCGGGTGTGATAGCACAGAAGTCATGGCTTCTGCCTTGCAGGCCATTGAACTGGGTTCGATTCAGGGCATCCCATATGGTGCCCAGAGCCTTCTGGGAGTAAGTTGTACGTGCAGAGGCAGAAGTAACTTCTAAGCATTGCCAGGAGTGGTCCCAAAACTAAATAAACAAAAAAAATATTGTCCTAAAAAATGGGAAAATAATTATAATGCTGATACATCTGGCAAAGAGAAAATAAAACCACCCACATTATGACAGTGTATTTTGTTTTGATTTATTTTGTTTTGGGGACACATCCAAATGTATGCAATGTATACTAGTTCCTTTGTGCTCAAGGATCACACTTAGTGGGCTTTTGTGAACCATATGAGATGCTGAAGATCTAAGCCTGGTTATCTTTATGCAAACCAAATGTCCTACCTGCTGTACTATAGTTCTGGCCTAGTAGCTGTATTTTCTTTTATAGAGAGTAAAGAAAAAAATAATTCAATCAAATACTTATTTCTCTAATTGAATAAAATATTAACATAAAAAACCCTCAGTATGGCTCTTTTCTCCTTTTAAAAATGAAGAATTTAAGAAAAGTTAATATAAACTGCAGACAGAATCATAAATAAGAATTAGATTTCTTCATTTCTACTCTTCACTTCCCCCCCCCCATTTTCTTCTTTTATCCATCCCTCAGCCCTACTGTTTTATAGTTTTACATTATCATTTGTCATTGGCAGTAAAATGCGCAATTCAGTTTAAACTTCTCAATTTAACTAGATACCATTATATATTGGAAAGTTATTTTTTTCTGATTGAGTTTCAGTTTATTCTTAATTAAAACATGTAGGAATAATGTCTGCTTGAGAAGAGTGGATAAATCACTTTTCTTTTTTTATTAATATGTTTATTTAAACACCTTGGATTTTAATCATGTAAAAAGCACCCCCTTCACCAGTACAACATTCTCATCACCAATGTCCCAAATCTCCCTTCCTTTTACTGCACTCCCATCTGTACTTTAGAAAGGCTTTCTACTTCCCTCATTCATTCACTTTGCTATGATAGTTCTCAATGTAGTTATTTCTCTAACTGCACTCATCACTCTGTGGAGAGATTCATATTGTGAGCTGGACCTTCCAGCCCTCTTCTGTTTGTCTCTGAGAATCATTGCAAAAATGTCTTTTATTTTTCTTAAAATCCATAGATGAGGGAGACTATTCTGTGTCTATCTCTCTCCCTCTACTTATTTCACTCAGCATAATAAATTCTATGTATATCCATGTATAGGAAAATTTCATAACTTCATCTCTCCAGATGGCTGCATAATATTCCTTTGTGTATATGTACTACTTTTTTTTTAGCCATTCATCTGTTGAAGGGCATCTTAGTTGTTTGCAGAGTCTAGCTATTATAAATAGTGCTGCAATGAATATAGGTGTGAAGAAGGGATTTTTGTATTGTATTTTTATGTTTCTAGGGTGCAAAACGAGCCTTAAAGAAAAAATTGAAAGGCCTACTTTAAGACAAGACAGACCAACAGAAACACCAAACTTATACACAAAGATGACATTAAATCCCTGACAATCATCTCCCTCAATGTTGGACTAAATATACTAATTAAGAGACACAGAGTGGCAAAATGGATTGAAAAGATAAATCCAACATTCTGCTGCCTACAAGAAACATACCTGAATAGTCAGAACAAAAATGGACTAAAAATCAAAGGCTGGAAGAAAATAATCCAAGCAAACAACTCTTAAAAAAGCTGGGGTGGCCATATTAATATTAGATAACACAAACTTCAGACTCAGAAAAGTTGTAAGGGACAAAGATGGACACCTCATACTAATCAAGATATATGTGCAACAGGAAAAAATCGCACTACTTTCCCCAACTTTAAATTGTAGTACAAAGCAATAGTTATCAAAACAACATGGTATAGGAATAAAGACAGATCCTCAGATTGGTGGATTAGGTTTGAGTATTCAGAGAATGTTCCCCAGACATACAATCACCTAATTTTTGATAAAGGGGCAAGAAATCCTAGATGGAGCAAGGAAAGCCTCTTCAACAAGTGGTGTTAGCACAACTGGTTAGTAAATTATAGGAAAGTGAACTCAGACCCCCAGCTAGCCCCATGTACAAAGGTAAAATTCAAATGGATTAAAGACCTTGATATCAGACCTGAAAGCATAAGGTATATAAAACAACACGTAGATAAATTTCTCCATGACATTGAGACTGAAGACATCTTCAAGGAGAAAACAGCATTCCCAAAGCAAGTGGAATTAGAGGTAAACAGATGGGAATATATTAAGCTGAAGAGTTTCTGCACCTCAAAGGAAATAAAGTCTAGGATACAAGAGCCACCCACTGAATGGGAGAAGCTATTCACCCAATACCCATCAGATAAGGGGTTAATATCCAAAATATACAAGGCACTGACAGAACTTTACAAGACAAAACATCTAATCCCATCAAAAATGGGGAGAAGAAATGAACAGTTTGTCAAAGAAGAAATACAAATGGCCAAAAGACACATAAAAAATGCTCCACATCACTAATCATCAGTGAAATGCAAGTCAAAACAACAATGAGGAATCATCTCACAGCACAGAGACTGGAACATATCACAAAGAACAAGAACAATCAGTGCTGGAAGGGATGTGGAGAGAAGGAACTCTTTTTCACTGCTAGTGGGAATGTCATCTAGTTAAGCCTTTATGGAAAACAATATGGAGGTTCCTAAAAATACTGGATATTGAGTTCCCACATGATCCAGCTATGCCACTCCTAGGGATATACCCTAGGAACTCAAAAATACAAAGCAAAAATCCCTTCTTCACACCTATATTCATTGCAATGCTACTTACAATAGCCAGACTTTGGAAACAACCAAGATGCCCTTCAACAGATTAATTG
Organism: Suncus etruscus; assembly: GCF_024139225.1. Taxonomy (NCBI): domain Eukaryota; kingdom Metazoa; phylum Chordata; class Mammalia; order Eulipotyphla; family Soricidae; genus Suncus; species Suncus etruscus. The sequence continues at coordinate 80,549,698 of NC_064850.1, forward strand.
CTAAAGAAAGTGTGGTATATATACAAAATGAAGTTATGCAGCAGTCGTGAGAGATGAAGTCATAAAATTTTCCTATACCTGGATGTACATGGAATCTATCAGGCTGAGTGAAATAAGTCAGAAAAGAGAGAGATAGACACAGAATAGTATCACTCATCTATGGGTTTTAAGAGAAATAAAATATTTTTGTAATAATTCTCAGAGACAATAGAAAGGAAGGTCCAGCTCACGATATAAAGCTCACCACAAAGAGTGATGAGTGCATTTATTGAAATAACTACACTTACAACTAACACACCAATGTGAATGAATGAGGGAAGAAGAAAGCCTGTCTCAAATACAGGCGGGGTAGGGTGGAGTAGGGAGTTGGGAGATTTGGGGCATTGATGATGGGAATGTCGCACTGGTTAAGGGGGCTGTTCTTTATATGACTGAAACCCAACTACAATCATGTTTATAATCAAGTAGTATAAATAAAGACACTAATAAAGAAAAAAAGAAACTTGGGCAAAACAGTGAAGCAATATCACTTTTACCACTAATTCAAATTACATACCCAAGACATTTTCAGGAGCTCAAAGTAAGTTTCATAATGACAAGCCATTATCTATGTCTCTGTCAACATAAGTGTAGTTTTCCAGAAACTTCATGACCTGAGATTTTTTAACATATCTGTTTTCATTTAAAATTTAGTAAATTATTTATAGAGATAATTTTTAAAAGATAATAGATCTTGATAATTCTCAGAATGTAAAGGGTCCCCTGACTGAAATATTTAAATTCTAATACCTAGACATTAGTAATTTATGGGATTATCAAAATACACTAATACTGAGTAAAATATTATTAGAACATTTATGTGTTTTTATTTTAAATATATATTTTAAAATAATACATCTTTCTCACTGATTTTTAATAATTTGGATCTGTGGTCTCTTCATATTATTTAGTAGAATATCCCATATCTAATCCTCTCATGCCCTCAGTTCTTAATTATGTATTATGTTGAAGGCACTAACAATAGCTATTTCCCTGACCAAAAGATATAATGAAATCCTCTTTGAAAATGGAGTCAATATTGGATAGATAGCCCAAAGTTGTGAGGAGCATACTCTACATCTGTGAAGAGGGAAGTCTGAGCTTTAATCCTGTTACTGCAACTACTTCAACTCTATCCCAGGACTAACAGGGTGGCATGATGCCCCCCCCCCGTAGCACTATTATAAAAGTATCAAGCCCCAAAACAGCAACAATACACAGCCCCAAACACAGCTAAGGAGCCCTATAGAAATTAAATAAAAATTATACTGCCTCAGTAGAAAGAAAAAACTAAGATCTTTATTTTGATTCAATTTCTTATTGTGATCCATACAAATTTTCAGATGAAACATTAAGAGTGCTATGTTTCATTTGGTTTCGATTACTTATCCTTTATAGATACTGCATAATTTTTCATTGTATTTTTATTATTTATGTTTTTACTTTATTTTAAAAAATACATCACAGTTGATATAATTGACTAGATACATGATTGAAAAGAATAACAAATTAAAAAGAAGGAAGTGAAAAATTTAAAAGAAAAAGTAAAATAAAAACCAAATTTCGAAAAGCATTGTATCTTCAATGAAGTCACTAAGACAATGGCAGGAAGTTTAGTAAGCTCTTATTAGTTTTCATTTTGTTATTTCATATGTTTCCAAACATTAAGTGACCTTAGCTGCACATTGGCATCTAACTTAGTGTGTTCCTATAGGGAGGGCAGCATCAAACAAACTGGGACCAGAGAGATAGCATGGAGGTGGGGCTTTTGCCTTGCATGCAGAAGGACAGCTATTTCTGAGTGTAGAGCCAGGAGTAACTTTTGAACGTGCTGCTGGGTGTGACCCCCACACACAAAAACAAAGAAACAAAAAAATTCATAAAAACCAAAACCAAACCAAACCAAAACCTAAACCAAAACCAAATTAAGTTCTATAGAAATTCAAAGCACTATTACTGATATTACTGATCCCCTGTCTTTTGTGGGCATATTTTCAGTTGACATCTCCCCAAATTAGTAGAATGTGGAGTGAGGGTGCCTGCATTCACTATAAAAGGCCCTGATGATTGATAGTCCAAATACTGCACACTTGTGGTATTAGTGAGGTAGATGTCTTCAAAGAGAAGAGAGACAGAAATAATAGAAGCAGGGCCATGGACATTTTTTGACATTCATTTTTTGGCAATATTAACAAGATTATCTCAACCACATCTTACAGAATTTACTTACTCTGGTGAGTCTACTTATTCAAACTTTTGTTCCTATTTCTAACATTTTTTGCTGTAAGCTATGGCCCCATATTTTATTTCTCTGTTCTGTGCTATTAATATTTTTGTAATGTATCATATTTTATATCCTATTAATCATTCCATCTTATCTTTTATTATTTTATCTTTAGCCTATAAATCTCTTGTTTTATTTTTGGAATAGAATTTTGGAGCTTTTGACATAGCATTGGTTTATTATTACCTGTCCAGAAATTGTTGCGTCCACTTGGGACAAAGTAAGACATGAAATGAGTGATTATTTTGTAAATAATGATGATTCACAGAAGGAAAAAATTATGTTCCAATATTGGAGCCTGTTAAGAGATATCATTGTAACTAAAAATGCCGAAACCGCCAAAGACATCATCCATGCCGTTGAATCTCATGTACAACAAGTCTCCCGTGAGTGTTCCAGGACTCCCTCTCGTTCTAATTCTGTCTCTCATCTCCCTTCTCCCTCTGAGAATACTTCCCCTTGTCCTCCCTCCACCACTGATTCTTCTACCTTTGTCTCCAAAGTAACTAATGCTCTTAAAGATCTCTCTAATGCTTCTCATTTATATCCCTCCCTTACTTCTGTCCATACTTCTGCTCTATGCACCCAGACCCCTACAGAAGAGGCCGCTGCACCCTCTGTGCAAAATCCTAAACAGCCCTTCACTTCCCTAGCTTCAGCTCCGTCCCTGTTTCACCACCCTCCCCTCCTTAGCCAGCAATTGCAACAATACAAAGCCTTTAATTGGAAAAGCCTCAAAGAGCCATTTCAAGCCGTAACCTCCTATGGCCCCCAAGCCCCTTACACGCTCTCCTGCTTAGAATCTAAAAGCTGAACTCTTTGTCTCTTGGGAAGTTAACTTTTTTTTCCGCTGCAAAGCCCTTGCAGATAGGCAGGAATCCTGATCTCTAAGCTCATATAGCTGGCCTCGCCTCTTTTCATACCTTAAAGGTACAGCACACACTTTCCAGGTCCCAGCTTGCCAACATGGCTCTTGCTGCCCTCTATGCCTGGAAGTCGCTCCCCAGAGCCAGCATTCCAGCAGCTCCCCCACACCGGCAACAAACTGTTGCTGCTTTCTCCCCCCCCCCCCCCCATTTTTCTGACTTGAGTTCCCAACTCACCACAATTACATCCATGGTCTCTCACCTCTCTAACAAACTTGATAATGCTCTTGGCTCAAAAACCAGCGCTACCTTTCCTGTCTTTCTCCCTAATGGAGAAAGTCTTCCCCCGCCTGCTCAGCAGCCTCCACCACGGAGAACGCTCAGTCCCTAACCATGGCAGATTCCCTCCTCTCACCGCTCCCCCTCTTAAAGCTATAGATATGAAACTACTTGGCCAAATTAAAAATCTTAAACAAATCTTAAGCCTTCAAAAACAGGCTGCTTCTCTTAATTCACAGATTTCTGCCCTTCAGGCGTTTCCCCCCCCCTCCTAAATCTATAGTTGTCTGTCCTCTGCCCACTGAATTCCACGGCCAAGCCCCCCCTCTTGAGAATTCAAAGGAACAAACTAATAAAAGTGAGGCTAAGTGCCATAAAACAGAAACTGCTGCAGTGCCTACAAAAAATTCTAAGGGCACAGTAAGCAGGATAATTACAAAGTATCATCTGCTAAGCCATAAAACCTTGCGATATCTACACTTTGCTGTTAAAACTTCTGAGCCTAATGTACCCTTTACTTTGCTCAAACCAATCCTCAGCCTCCTTCAGCCTCTTTCCTGCCAGCCTTGGAGAACAGCCAGCTCAAGCCCTGACACTCCCACTTTAAGCCTTCCAATTCACCTTGAAATACCCAATCTTTGTTATTCAAAAAAAAAAAAAATCTGAAAAGTAGCATCTCTTGCATATTCTCAAATCAATTAATAAAACCATGATTCTCATGGTGCTTTTGCAACCCAGACTCCCCTCTTCGGTTGCCACTCCCTCTAATTCCAATAAATTAGTAATTAATCTTAAAAGATTGCTTTTTTTTTTCTCTATATCATTACACCCTGCTGACTGTAAATAATTTGCCTCTAACCTTCCTGCTGTTAACTGTGCTAGCCCCTCCCCAAGTTATCAGTGAAAAACTCTGCTTCACCTTGTCAGCCCTACACTTCGTCAAATATGTGTTATTAGGTTTAGTGCATTAAGTAGTGTAAAGTAATTATTAAAACATTAAAAAGCAACAGAAAGATAAAGGCAATAAATTTTTTTTTCATGCCTCTCAGAAAATTTTAAAGCAAGGTCATAATTCTGTCACTTTACAGATAACAAAATATTGGTAAAAGAAAAACTTCTTTGTGTTTTAAAATCCAAACGAACACAAAAGTGTTAAAATTAAGTCTTATATTTCTATTAAAAGTTTTATTTTAATTTTTAAAGTATTTACAAAATTATGTGAAAAATAATGTGGTTAGCCTTTTTAAACAATATAGTTAATTTAATGCACAGTAAACACCTAAGTATGCTTTATAGTACCCTTAGTTTTAACTTTGTGCTACAGCAATGGTTGTTCTTTATTTCTGCATTAAAAAAAAAAAAAAAAAAAAAAAACTATTATTTTAAGTGCATTCAAAATATCAGCACATTATACAAATCTGTATATTTGTGTCGCAGTAAAAAAATAATATTGATGAAAAATATATTATATATAATTTTATAAGTAATATATAAAAGTAACTAAACTTTATAAGCAAATTAACTAGTATTAAATATAATTTTAGTCTTAAGTTCTAGGTGTGTAAATGCATCAGATGTCTTTAACTATATTTTATAATAATCTAAGCATTTAGTTAATTTAGTATATAATATTTTTTACAAATTATTCACTTAAAGTCTTCATAGTAAAAACAGTTGTTTGTTTTTTAAAATCAGTTTTTTATACCTTTAATAATCATAGTTCATGCTATTGTGTTTAATCATAAAAATTTTAACACTTTATTGCAGCTGTCTTACTATTCTACTGCAAAACCAATTTAAAGAAAACCTATTCATTTACAGCAAATGATTTCATACTTCAGAGTGAAGACTCCTTCTACAGTGCTCATTAACCATTTTACTTAATGTTTTAAACTTCAAATTAAAATTGTTTTAAAAATGTTTTGTGTTAAATCTAAACCTTAAAATTTATTTTCAGCAAAGTTCCACTCCATCTACATTAAGTACTTCTCAAAACTAAAAAAGTTTTTCTACAAAATTTTTTTTCTTCTCACAAACATGCTAGCTAAATATTTAAAAGCGCTTGTCAATTTTTTTATAAATAAGTCTTAAATCAATCCTTTTGTCTGTTTATGTGTCTGTTGTGATGAATGAAAGTGGCCACAAGTGTAAAATGTTGTGTTTAGTGTTGTTTTGTTTTGTCTGTTTATTTGTTATCTCTACATTTTATAATAATACAATTTTTAAAGCCTTATCCATTTTTTAAATTTCAATTAATTTTTTCAACCTGGTTCAGTCTGGTCAGTTCACAGACTGGCATCTTACAACTAAAAATCATGTGTTAAAAATTATGTATTAAGCTAGCTTTGTCCTTCTAAGAACATGGCGGAGGGTGTGGAGAATGGCAAACCCCAGATTTCTCAATAGCCATCGGGGATAACTTTTCCCTGGAGAATTTCTGGACTTTGCAGTCACCTGGCTTTCCTGCTATGTGTAAGTTCAAGCCTATAGAATATGTATTTATGGCTAAAAAATAGCATCCAGCTTTAACATAATAACTAGAAGTTTAAGAAAAATCCTTTATATTCAGTTTAAAAAAATTTTTTTTTAATTAGCAATTGTTAATTATAAATTTTCTTTTATGCCAAAGTCTAACAGAGGTCAAATAGCATTCCCGTGGTATTCAAAAATAACTAGTGTAATGTAAATTGCTAATGTTTTCTGCAAATTCTTAATTTTTATATGAAGTAACCATTTTGCCTTCTGCCAAGCTGTTTTCTTATAAACCTCCTGCTAGACGCCATTCCTGCAAACCTGTTTCTAACTGACTCCACCTTTGACAATGCTGAATTAGACACTCTGCCTAGCTGCCTTGGATGCCCACCGATGCCACCAACAACCTCCATCCTCTCTACCTCCATCCCTTGGCCGGTCTTGCAAGTCGACCTTTGTGCCCTAGCCATGGGTGCAAGCCTATACTGGGGCACCTCCAATTTCCGCCTGCCTCAACCTCGTGCTGTTGACCCCGATGACTATTACTCCCCTGCTAGCGGTGGCTGCAACTCTGTTATTCGCAGTGATGTACTACGCCACCCCTTCACCACCTTCTACGTCTGCCCTGGTCACCACCGGCCCCGTTCCAGCGACTATAAGTGTGGCGCTCATAACCAACACTTTTGCGCCTCCTGGGGCTGTGAAACCACCGGAACTGCTTATTGGAAACCCTCTTCCTCCTGGGACTTCATCACCGTTTCACGCCCCCCAACTCCTCCTTTTCTGAACTGTGATGCATCCTCTGCTACCCGTGGTTGGTGTAACCCCCTCATCATCGAATTTACTGCTGCTGGACGTCAGCATCACTGGACTCAACCCGTACAATGGGGACTCAGACTTTACGTTAGGTGTACCGACCCTGGACTTCTTTTTTCCCTCCGTTTACTTAAACAGTTGCCGAATTCTCACCCCCTCGCCGTTGGTCCTAACACTTTTTTTCATCCTCATTCAGGTCCATCACACATGCCTTCTCCTCCTCCTCCTCTTCCATCTGCATCTTCTTCTCTCAGACAACTCACTATGCCTTCAGGTCCTTCTCCGTCCTCTCAGGTTATTCTCAATCTCATAAATGCTTCTGCTCTTGCCCTTACAGATCCTGCCTATGAAAGATGTTGGCTTTGTTTTTCTCCTCAACCTCCTTTCTATGAAGGTGTTGCAGTGTTTGGCAACCTTTCCTCTACCTCCAACCCCTCTGACCTCCGTTGGAACACACAACCTCAACATGGCATTACAGTCGGTCAAGTCGTAGGCTCTGGCCTCTGCATTAAGCCTAACGACTCCCTGCTTCCTAGCCAATTACTTGACGTGTGCAACGAAACTATTGACATCTACAATTCTTCCTCCTCACAACCCTATCTGTTAGCCCCCAATGGTACTTATTTTGCCTGTGCTTCTGGCCTTACTCCTTTCATCATTTGTTCCTCTTTTCTCCTTTCACATGATTACTGTATTCTCGTTATTCTCATTCCAAAAATCACCATTTCCCTCTCCTGCCGCCTCACCCTATTCCTATTCTTCTCAATCCCTTTCTCGACAATGCCGTGAGCCCTTCACCTCCATTACACTTGCAGTGCTCCTTGCTGTTGGCGCTACTGGCGCTGGCACTGGTATCTACTCTCTTGTATCCTCTCAATCCAATTTCCGCACTCTTACTCAAGCAGTGAAACAAGACATTAATGAAATCAAAACTAGTCTGCAATTTCTCACAGATACTATTAGTTCCCTTGCTGATGTTGTTCTCCAAAATCGTCGTGCTCTATATTTTGCCCTTATGTAAGAGGGGGGAGTCTGTGTAGCCCTTAAGGAACAATGTTGTATTTTCAAAGATAAACCTGGATTAGTTAGGAATAGCGTTCAACACATTGGTGACGGTATAAAAGATTTTGAAAAACATTTCGATGAAGAACAAGGCTGGTACCAGGGCTGGTTTTTCTCTTCTCCTTGGCTTCACACTATCTTGTCCACTATTTTGGGCCCACTCATTAGCCTCATGCTGCTCCTTTCTCTTAGCCCATGGATTTTCCGCAAAATCACTGCCTTTATTAAGAACCAGGTAGATGAACAGGCAAAAACCTCTATTCAGGTTAACTACCAGCATCTAACCCCGCGTGACTCCTGTGAAAACTTGGCTTTAGTCACCAAGCCGCCTTTCCAGCCACTAAGTTTCCAGGAGATAGAGCGCATAGCTAACAAGCGGAGCTCGCTCCGGCACTTGTGCTCTTGGCTGTGGAGACACCTACGACAGGATTAGCAAGGTCCCAGTTAGGGCACGGCCCAAAAAGGCTACAGCGCATAATTCGGATCCCTGTGCACACCCACGGCGTTTGTAGCCACCTTTTAATTGCGGCTTTGGCCGTGTCCGACCTGGTCAAACCTTGTATGCCTAAGACACGGTTCTTCCACCCGCTCACGACTTTCCTTCTTTTATTAGAAGAGAAAGGGGGAGATGTTGGGGACTGACTTGTTTGAGGCCATTTTGCTGTTCTTTCTGCCATATTCCAGCTTTTCACCTTAAAGCTATTTTGCAGTCTTGCTGTAAGTTTTTGAGCTATAGAGAAAGGAATGTGCAACTGTAGATATAATTAACTCTAGCCCGGAGGAGAGCAACACTGTCCGGTACCGTTATCAGAAACTAGGCCTCACTCCTTAAGACCACATTTCGGAGTGAACTAGGCTATTATCAATAAGTGTATGCTACATTGTCTGTTCAAGATCACTGAGGCAGGCACATCTTGCACCACCTGATAATCAAGCAATTAAAAATGCAGCTTGAAGGACACTAGAGGTTTCCATAGAAACAGCACGTTCAGCATAACTTGAAGGTCACCTAGACACACTGCCCACTTCCTTATTTAGAGAATGCCTAAGTTTCTTTGTTCCTTGAAACCTGAAATATATCCTTGCCTTGTATGGGCCTTCGCGCCAAAAGTATGACTGACATCACCTTTGTACTGCCCCCTTCTCCTTCACTATATAAGAAGGAACTGTAGCCAATAAAGGTACCCTTGAACAGTGAGACGCTGCCTTGAGTCTTTATTATTAACCTCTTTCAGATTTTTTACAGGTGTGGTTGCTCTTCTACTCAGCAAAATAGGAGTGCGGTTGTCTGAGAAGCCTTTCCAGCTAATTCCTGCTGGCCGGGTCCCCCCTGGGGGGGCTTCAGGACCCCGCACTGGGGGGTAAGGAAGCCAAATTCTTAGGTTTTTCTTTAATAATATTTATATTGCTTTTCCAAAACAGTTGAACTAGTAAACATTTACACCTGCAGAAAATGAGAGCTTATTATATTTAGAGTCATGCCAACACTTTTTTTTATTCTTGTGATATTTTCCAGTTTCATTGATAAAAGGTGATATCTTATTGTTTTGATAAGTGTTTTCTTAGTGCTAAATAATGGAGAACAATTTACATTTTCATACACCTATTGGTAAGAGTACATTGTCCTTTTTATTTGTTCTGCTTTGGACCGCACCCAACAGTGCTCAGGGATGCCCTGTGCTCTGTGCTCAGACTCACTCCTGGTGGGCTCAGAGTATTGTATGAGATGCCAGGAATTGAAACTGGGTTGGCCAAGTGCAAGGAGAATGCCCTATCTGCCGAGTTGTCACTCTGAACCCTGTATGTTGTCTTTGAGAAAGTTTTTGTTGATCTCTTTCACCGATATTTGGTTTTATTTTTTTCTTTAGGATATCCAAATGATGGGTCAATGGGAAATAACTGTAGAGATTAAAATAAAGGAAAATTATAGTAAAACACATGTTTATTAAAATCATTATACATTGATAAAAAGCTTCAGAGAGAAAAAAAGTACTCAGGCATGACAATATTCAGCTTTATATTCACCCATATGCAATCTCTTAAATAGTATTTTACAACCTGGTCCTTGATAACCAATGCTTAAGTACATTATTAACTTGTCAGGGTCTAAAACATGATTTTAAAAGTACTGTCTGTCAGCCTTGAGGGAAAACAATAGCAGCAGCAACAACAAATCTTAGTGGTTAAATAAACAAATAGGTTGTAATTGGAAGTTTCCACACAGACACTAATTAGTCTACTGGGGTCATTTTTTCAGTAGTTTTTGAAGTGTATGTCATTTGGCACATTACTTTACAGCTTAAAGAAAAACAAGATGTTTCTCTTTTTTACATTCAAAAAATTTCCCCTGGGAAATAAGCAACCCACACAAAATTAATCCCTCCTCCATACCTTGAAACATTGAAATATTTACACCTGTAATTTAGAAAAGAAGAAAAAGAGATAAACACTTTTTTTTTCATTCTTTAAACTTTATTTAAAAAAATGCTTTAGTTGACATAGTTGATCATAATACATTTGTCTCCAGATTATTGAAAACAGAGTTATTAAAGAAATATAAATAAAAATATAAAAGGAGAGGAGGATAAAATAAAAAGAGAAAATGTCTAATAGCAAACACATTTGTGAAAATTATTGTATCTCCAATGAAGTTATTAATATAATAGCAAGATGTTTAAGAAGTTTCTGTTGTTAGCTGTCTATTCTGTTAAATTAGTGTTCCTGAATTTGGTCATATTTTTGTCCCCAAAGGGATTTGGAGAATGTTAGTGATGGGGCAAGGTCATCAGGAAATGGCGATTGTGGATCATGGAGGCAACAGGCTTGGCTTCAACAGTGCATGTGGTTGGCCCACCCTATTCTCCCAAAATGGCTAGCTCTCAGCTTGAGATAAACAATTTTCTTAAAGAGATTATTTTATAGGTCTCAATGCTGAAAATAATTGAGACTGTAGACCTGGCCTAGAGTATTTCTGTATTTGATGGTCATTTTAGCTACAATTTCTAGACATTAATGCTCACATACTAGGGAATCAAATACTTATTGACCCTTTAATTGAATAAATGATTAACAAATGCTTAGTGTTAGGAATAAAGATTTTTTATTTTTAAATAAAAATTAAAAAGCTTACTATTTATATTTAAATTAAAATATTAAAATTATTGAACTTAGAATAAAATTTTTAAGCTTTTTAATATAATATTAAATTATGTTATCTTATTACTGCAACTTAAGATGCAATAGGAGTGCAATGGATTTGGGCAAGAAAATACATAGTTATAAACTTGGGGGAGGGAAATGATGGAGTAATTTTTCTACCCTTTACTTCTCTGGAAAAATTATTAGTACAAATGGTAAATCCTTATAGTTGATCACTAACAGATGTCTGAAAGTAGCAACATAGATAACAAACAACTACTTTCTTGATTTGGTCTATTCCTTGTTTAAGTATTCTATTGTATAATGCCAGAGTTGCACTTTTATATTTTCCAAATAAAAATAAATTTTGGATTAGAATGTTATTAAGTATAATTTTTCTAAACTTTCATTTTCTTGTGTCTACAATGTGTTATGCCATTGATATTATTTAATTCATAAACATACATTCAACAAAATGTAATGGATTTTTTTAGGTCAATATTCATACTCAGTTTTTATCAACATGCCTTAGAGTGATTATAACATTTCTCTAAATGTACCAATATTTTTCTAAACATACCATAATTTTCTTAGCAAATGGATTAAAAAATTACAATGTTATAAACTGTCATTTGTACTGTTTACAGTTGATATTGACAAGACTGTTAGATAGTACTTCTTATTAAAATTTATATTTTAATATAAATTACATGCCAATACAAACACTATTCTAGATTGTAGGTAAATAAAATTAAATAAAGGGCTGCTCATAAATTAATCAGCATATTTTACAGTGCTTATATAGTGTATCAAAATATATTTAGTTAGTTGATGATTAATATTTAAATTTGTGAAGCATGAGTGCTTCAAAGTGGCATCCAATTTTTATTACTTCCTTTTTAATTAAAATAGTTTGATTAATTTTTAAAGTTAATATTTTATAGTTTTTCATGAAACAAACAATGAAAATTGGCATGACCTACAGTTTTTATGTATTTGATAGTCATTTTATCTATAATATCTAAACATTAATACTCACATACTAGGGAACCAAACATTTATTTACTCTTTAATTGAACAATTTTAACAAAGTTGAAAAAACAAACATTAAAACATGTAATTTAAAAAATATATAAATTACAAGTGCCATCTATAATGTTATTAATTTGACTTATGAGTCTATGTAAAACATCCCACAATACCAATTTTAATTTGACTTCTGAGTAAGTTGAAAGTTATAGAAAATAATGCTACATACAATTTTAATGTAATATTTAATAATTACCCTTTTCAAAAATTTTACATAGGCCAGAAAGACAGTACAGAGATTAAGGTGCTTGCCTCAGATGAAACCTACTAGAAGTCTATTAGGGACATAGCCCCCCCATCCCCCAGTGGCTCAAATACCCTCACACTCCTCTCATCAAAAATAAAAGTTTCAGGATCAGGATCAGAGAGATAGTATAGCAGGTGGGAAATCTGACTTGCAAGTTGTCAAATTAGGTTCAATATCTATCTATCTTTGACATCTATCTGGTTTTACCTGCCAGGCATGACCCAAGAGAACAAAGTGAGGAATACATCTTAAGCAAGTTAGTATAGTCCAAAAATTAAAAGCAAAAAAAAAACCCATATAAACAAAACATTCTTGTTATCTATTACACTATAAATACTCTATTATTTAAGTTTTCATAAAACAAGTGCTCTAAAAAATTATCATCTTCCCAAAATTAAAATGCTTAGGTCAGTGTCAATTTGAGTTCTTTTGTTTACATAGTCAAAGCTTATGCTGAACAGTTTAAAATATAATATGAGGTCATTATGTTTAGCTTAAAATGAACATAGACTAAGAATTCATACTCCTATTATGATCCAATCTATACTTTAATCATTTGTTAATATAAAACATAATGTTCCTGGGGCCAGAGTGGTGGTGAAGAGCAGTAATGCATCTGCCTTGCTGGCGCTAGCCTAGCAAGACTGAGGTTCGATCCCCTGGTTCCCATATGGTCCCCCAAACCAGAAACGATTTCTGAGCACATAGCCAGGAGTAACTCCTGAGTGTCACCGAGTATAGCCCAAAACAACAATAACAACAAAACAAAAACAAAACACAACAAAACAAACCCATTATGTCCCTGCTTTGAAATGAATATCTTCTGGCTAATAATCTTAATATAATTATTTAATCTGATATACTATTTATTTTTGGCTAGACAGTACACATTTAAGACACTCAATGTAAAATATAGTTATTTTATTTTAAACTTCTCTATAATCAATGCTCATTAATAGCTTGATTAAGTTATAGACTACTTACAAAGCTCCTAGAAGTGATTGGAAAAAATATTGTTTTATAAAGTTCAAGAAAAACTCACTGCTATACTATTGAGACATCTTGTGTTACATATTGTTCCTTGATTATTTGGGGATCATTATCCGGCTTTTCTGAGACTAGTTGACATTGAGACCCCTTTTACAAAGCTTTTAAAAACCCCATCCGGAACAACCTTATTACTGCTGGAACACCAACGAGTGCCAGTACTAATACGATATCCTGACACCGAGGAAAAGGGGAACAACTTGATTTAAGAGCAGGTTATCCTGCCCTACGAGACACCGATAAGACAAAATCAGAAGACTTGTCATCCGCTGGTAGGTCCAGAAGACAAGAACGCGATTTACAGAGGACTGGCTGCTAGAACCATGACCAGACTGTATATATCTTGGGACCAATAAAAAAGCCCTAGTCTAGGGTTTGAGCTACGACCTGCACAACAACCATGATCCCCAGTTCCAAAGGTCTGGCAGAGACAACTGTAACGGAATGGGGCTTCTGGAAACCCAAGGAAAGGCGTCATCCTAGGTGCCATCCCAGGGTTAGTGCCAAGACCAAGACCACCAACCACAGAAGATGGACTGGAGTGACACTGAGGGAACAGAACTTCTACAACCACAAAGACTGACTTCATCATAAGTCCCACCCCTGTAACTGTGCAGATACTGAGATCTCTAGATACAGAGGTCTCACTATATCACCCAGGATGGAGCAGAAGCCTCCCAAACTCCACAAATGCACCACCGGGAGAATAAAGGATCATGAACAGAGTCTATAGTTGATCCCATGACAACATACTCCAAGGGCGGAGAAACCCCATATCTCTTAGGCCATGTGTTTCCCTTTTCGAATGACCCCAATATTTACTGTGCCTGGGCAGGAGGGAAAAAACAACAACAACAAAAAAAAAACATTGTTTATTTTTCATATATTACTTTTTATCTTCATGTACTACTATTATTATTTTTATTTACCTATCTATTTTTGGTCGATTTCTTTGTTTTAGTGTGGTTATTGAAGTTATTGCCCCCACTTATCTTTTTTTCTCCTCTTTTTTTTTTCTTTTTTTCTTTTCAGATTTCTGGGTGGCACCCGGCAGTGCTCAGGGATTATGCCTGGCTCCAGGCTCAGAGATTGCTCCTGGCGGGCACGAGGGACCATGTGGGGCGCCGAGATTCGAGCTGATGACCTCCTGCATGAAAGGCAGACGCCTTGCCTCCATGTGATCTCTCTGGCCCCTTCTTTTCCCTCTTCATGGGCTCTGCCATGGTGCCTATCTCAAGACCACGGCGTTTTGTTGTTGTTGTTGTTGTTGTTTTTTGTTTTTTGGATGTTTGTTTGTTTTGTTCTGTTTTTGTGGTGCTTAGCGTTATTGTTGGAACTCTTAATAGATATTTGACACTTCATTTCGCAGGGGTGGAGTGTTACACCTTCTTTTTCTCCTTCGCTTCTCAAACCGATGACGAGAGCCTCTAGAAGAACTCTGCTTATTTCCGGCGTATTAGACTTTTACCCCAGTTTATTATTTTTTTCCTCTTCAAACAAAACCACATAACTTGAACTAGCTAGTCCTGCCCCCCAATTAGAGGGGGAAATAAAGGAGGCATCAGGACCAAACAGATGTAAGACTACGAAGTAATAGGATAGGTACAGAGGGGACCACATATTCTAGCAGCCCTGGGGGTGAGGGAAGAGGATATGGGAGGTAGGACAAAAACGGAGGAGTAGGGAAGACAAACCGGTGATGGGAATCCCCCCTGATTTTATGTAAATATGTACCTAAAATATTATTGTCAACAATATGTAAGCCACTATGATCAAAATAAAAATTATGTTAAAAAAACATGTATTGTTTATGAGAAGTTTTTGTTATTCTTGATGTCACCCAATAAGACTGCAAATAAAAAGATTTAAATACAGAAAGAATTTGAAAAAAAAATTGAAAATAAATATCTCAATAGGAAAGTGAGAATGATTTTTTTATTAAAAAATAAAATCAAATAAGTTTATTTGACATCTTTAAGTGGTATTAACATAAAACGTAAAAATGGTGATGGAGTGGTGGCACAATATCGCAATATTCACGATTACTCGATTACCGAATAAAAATCGCATATTTGAAGGCCAGCTGCGGGCCACAAAATGTTGTACGGAAGCAACAACTCGCGGGCCACAAGTTTGAGACCACTGTTAGGGCTTCTGCCTTGCACGCTAGCCTAGCACAAACCATGCTTCCATCTCCTGGCATCCCATATGGTCCCACAAGCCAGGAGTGATTTCTCAGCACAGAGCCAGGAATAATACCTGAGCATCAAATGGGTGTGGCCCCCCAAAAAACAAAAACAAAACAAACAAAATTAGTTGCAGTATAGGACGTGTAGATATAAACAACAGATTTATTTTATTTTAGAGACAGATTGTTTAAATATTCCATTTTAGAAATTATTATTTCAAAATAAGATTCAAGAGAACATAAAGAGACATTCATAATTTAGGGTATATACTTTTACTTTTACATATGCTTAGTTTTTCTTTTCTTTTCTTTTCTTTTCTTTTCTTTTTTTTTTTTTTTTTTTGGTTATTGGTCACACCTGGCAGCGCTCAGGGGCTACT
Organism: Suncus etruscus; assembly: GCF_024139225.1. NCBI lineage: Eukaryota > Metazoa > Chordata > Mammalia > Eulipotyphla > Soricidae > Suncus > Suncus etruscus. Next base: position 80,565,605 of record NC_064850.1, read on the forward strand.
CCTGGCTCTACACTCAGAAATCGCTCCTGGCAGGCTCGGGCGACCATATGGGATTCCGGGACTCGAACTGCCGATCTTCTGCATGAAGGGCAAATGCCTTACATCCATGCTATCTCTCCAGCTAGCTTTTCTGATTGTCGTTCATTAGAGTGGCAGTTTTGCTACAGTTCATCATATTATAGTTCAATCGAATGCTTATTGAGTTCAAATCACTCAAGGCAATACATTGTGTTGCTTTTCTTACATTGTTAGTACATATAATGTACAATATACATAATTATAATATTACATATTTTCATTATCCAAAAAATGTACTAAAACATTCTAAGAGGATATACATCAAATTGGTAATAATGGTAACATCTAGAAAAAGTATAAAATAATGTTGGGCAGTAGAAGACACAAGACCTTTTATTTACTTACAAATTTTTTATCATTGTTCTTATTTATGAAAGTTACATTTTATGGACTTAGGAATTATATTTGTTTGTTTGTTTTGACTTTTGAGTCACACCAAGTGGTGCTCAGTGGTTATTCCTGGCTCTGAACTCAGAAATCGCTCCTGGCAGGCACAGGGGACTAGATGGGATGCTATTTGAACCATTGTCCATCCTGGGTTGACTGCGTACAAAACAAATGCCCTACCGCTGTCACTCTAACCCAGACTTTAGATTTCTTTTTTTGTCGTTGTTGTTTTTGAGCTACACCCGGTGATGCTCAGGGGTACGCCTGGCTATGCGCTCAGAAATTCTTCTGGCTTGGGGGACCATATGAGATGCCAGGGGATGGAACTGCAGTCCGTTCTAGGCTAGTGCATGCAAGGCAGACACCTTACAGCTTGTGTCACCACTCTGGCCCCAGACTTTAGAATTTTTAAGGAGTGAATATGTGCAATAGCAAGAATCCAACTTTGGGTCTTACCGGTACACATTCAAAAGACGCACTCAATCTTTTGAGATGCACTTGCTACTCAAAGGATATATTCTTAAATGTTTATTTTTTTGTTTAAAAGATAAAGAACAAACTTTTACTTTACATATGAATTAATTGGAAGTCATCATACCTAGTCTTAGAAAAAAAAGAAAGTTCTGAAACTGAAAATAAAATTAGACATCCCCAGAGAAATAAATTCATATGTCAAATTACCAACCCCCAAATACATCATACTACACACACACACACACACACACACACACACACACACACACACACAAGCACATGGGTTTGCAGTTTACCAGAATTCATTAGATCCAATAACTATTGCGACTTTTGTAAAAATGACTTTATTATGCTGCTGATTGCTCACTTTAGGTTGAATTTAATGTAAGAAACTCCTAGGCTCAACCAAAAATTTCATTTTTTATAAGCTTTACGTCCAGTTGCTCCACACTAATTTTCTGAGAAAATATGAAGAAAATTTCAGTATGGTCATAAGGATTTGGAAAGCACAATTTAAATTAGGTAAAATGACCATTTTCCAATAGAACTAACCTAAGTCCAATGGTTCTATATTTTAGGTGAAATAGTTTCACAAACTAAGTCCTAATAGAAAGGTAGTTTTCCATTCCAGTTATCTCTGGCCATTTGGTTTTGAATAACATTATAATCAATAAATTATATTAACAGCAAATGACCTTCCAGTATAGAAAGCATTCAGCCCAGATAATTTTATTGCTAAATTTTGCCAAACTCTGGCAAAAAAAACAAAACAAAACAATACTGTACTTTTTTTCACAGAGGCAGACAAGAGAACTAAGACCACTATTTAATAAAAATAAATGCAAAAATATTTAAAATTTCAAAAGAAATTTTATTTTCATTAAATTAATATTTCATAAAAATGTTATAGAAAGAATCAGAAAAATATCAAGAAAATCTCATATCCCTTTTCTTAAAAAGCAACATTAACAGCCATAAATAGAAAAACTTTATACAGGCAGAAAATTAACAATATTTTTAATTTTTGTAGTGCACTAATCAGCTTACCCTAATTGACTTTCATAGAATAAACTCTTCAGGAATAGCAGAATTCACTTGTAAATTCATTAATACATGCCACAATTTGAGTCATAATACACATATTAGTAACAAAAAATATAGAAATCATGTAACATGAGCTCTCAGTCCCAATGACACTAAACTAGAAATCAAAAGAAAGATAGAACGTTCTAGGCTATTTGAGGAATGAATAGAATAAAAATAACCTACAACTTCCACATATCACATTACTTAAAAAAGTTCTTGATAAACATGAATATATTTGACTCAAATAAAAATGAAATTACATCTTATCATGTAAATTTAAAATGTTGAATATGTATCAGGAAAGACTAACATTTATGAAAAAAATCTGTTTTTTATTTTATGAAATTTCAAAAAAGGAAAAAATCTAAGTTAAAAATAAATACAAAAATAAAACATATTTTTATAAAAATATAAAAATAAAACTTTTGTTCCATAAGAACAAAAGACCAACAATAAATATTCCAAAAGGATAAAACAGAAATGATAAAAATTATAAAAGTAATAAAAGTAGAACAGAAATGAAAGCATTTGAAAACAAAACAATAGAGATTAGCAAACCTAAACACTAGTTAATTAAAAATAAGTAAAAATGCTATACCTGTAGTCAACTTAATAACAGTGAGAAAATGTGCAAATTACTAACATAAAAAATGAAAAGGCATGATTGTTAATAATTGCCTAAACATTATCAATATAATAAAAAATAATTATTAGTAAGTATATGCCACAAAATTTAATAGCATCGATAAATGAACCAATTTCTTTCAATAATACTCAGAAAAGGATTTTGTTGAATAGTTTAATATTAAGAATTTTATTATAACTTAATAAAATTTTGGGAGCCAAAGAGATACCACAGCACTAGGGCATTTGCCTTGCATGCTGCCAACCCAGTATTGACAGTAGTTCAAATTCCAGCATCTTTTATGTTTCCCCTATTCTGCCAGGAGCGATTTCTGAGCCCAGAGCCAGGAGTAACCCCTGGTCCACCAGGTGTGACCACCCCCAAAGAAAACATCAAACAAAACAAAACAAAAGCAAAATTTTAAAACCATTAGCTCCATATATGCTAATTGTTGAATGCTAATAAAATCAATAAATAAATTAGAATAATTAACCATATACTAGTTTAGAATAAACATTTTAAATTAATTCTATAAGTATGATCCTAATAGCAAACCTAAAACCTAGATTAACAAAACAAAAAATGACAGACCAAATTACTAATGAACACAAATGCAAATTTGTGTTCCTCAACAAATCATAAACACACAACTCTGTCAAAGTATAAAAAAGAAAATGTGTGGATGCATGATAGAGTGTTTAGTGACACATGACTTGGACTAAAGTTTGATTCTTCGTTCATGATTCCCTGAAGCAATGCTAGGTGCAGTCCTGGAACCACCTCCCACTACTGCCAGATACCTGAGAAGTACAGATTACCAATCTATCATTAAACTATCTGGTCAAACAATCAGAATATTGCAGAAAAAGGATCATCTATATACTTTTTTACCCTTCACACCCAAAAAAGAAAAAAAATATGCAATAGCTGAGATTTACTCAATGTATCTTTTAATATCAGGAATAACTACATAATACACTTTATACATTTTATGCATGTATCTTTTCTGTGGGAATTATTCACTTGGAACCTTGTTTTTTAGTTATTTATGTTGAAGGAATCTTTTATCAGTCAGCCTGATTAAGCTTTCAATACAAAGAGATGGGGGATTTTGAATTAACTGGAAAGTGCTATTAATCTGGGTTACTGCAACAGTTCTTTTAGTCTTCTCACCATATCATGGTGATAGTCTGCTGTCAATTTACCTGAAACTTTTTAAAATATTGGGACCATTCCCTGCAGTGATAAGGATAATCAGAGTTACACTGCTGATGCTGAGGATAGGGATCATGAAGTGTCGTAATTCTCTGGTACTCACAAATTCTAGGCTTTTGCTCTACCTGTTATATCTCCACATCAATGCTTAATGCTTACTCCTGTTTCTGCACACCATGACTGGAGGTGCTTGCAAGACAATATATGGTGCTGGATAACAAACTTGTGTTGGCACATGTAAGGTAAATGTCTTAAACCCAAATATCTCTCCAGTCTTTAGAGGCATTCTAGAGATTTCTTTTGAAAAAGAACATACTGTATTGACAACATTCTTAGATTATGGATACACAAAATGGACATTAGAGAAAATAACACACATATTCAAAATAATGCCTTAAGGAAGGCAAAATAGGATATTTCAACATATAGGAAATTACAGTTGTATATAAATTCAAATTTATAATAAACAGATAAGTGATTAGATAATAGATTTGAATAAAAATTAAGTTGTATTTCTTGCTCACACTACTATTCAAATTTTACCTGGGTTGACTAAAATACCTAAAATTGAAGATTTATATGTATGATCTACTCTGGAGAATATTTATTTTCAAATATCAATATAATCATATAATATATATCAGAATTATTATATTCTACAGCCTTCTACAATCATTATAAAGGAAAATGATCTTTAATTCCCTAAAGTTAGGAGAAGTAAAGGTAAATTGGAGATTATAGAACTATAAAACAGGACAAGCTTGGATTGTATCTTTTATTTGGAAACTCTAGAACATCCTAGCCTGATTATCAAATGATATAAAAAGTACTCTTTAAAATTAGTGAAAAATGTCAAATAACAGGAAAAATCAAAAATAAATTATTTTACTTTTAGTAACTATTTTTTTTTGTAGAGAATTAGGTAAGTGCTTCTGTAATATATGTTGGCTATTTCTTGGACTCCTAATTTCAGACAATGTGATTTTATAGATCTAAAATCAGCATGTCAATAGACTCTTTAAATATATTAAGAAATTGTAAATGCTGTAAACTATTACTTTTAGAGAACCAATGAATTAGAAATTAGCCCAGAAATTTTAGAATTCTAGTTATCATTCCTGGTTGCTGCTAAAATTCCCTTTGAAGCTTAGTAACATTATCAGAGTTTATTGTTTAATAAAGTAATGAATAGCAATATTTTATTTTATTCTATTTTGTTTTGGGATTGCTATACCAGGCTGTGTCCAGGGTTTACTTTTGACTTTGTGCTCAAGGATTACTGCTGGCTGTTCTCTGAGGAAGATGTATAACGCTGGGATCAAACCTGGTTTGGCAACAAAATTCCTACCTATCTCTCTGGACTCAAGAGTTATACATTTTAAAAGTTTCTACACAATATCATGTGAATCAAAGTTGAAAAATGCTAGATTTTTATTATAAGGTCATACAGTATTGCAATGTGAATGACTGACATTGGAGTGAGACTCATTGTGAGGTGCCAGTAGGAAAGCCAAGACTAGCTTGTTCCAGCTGGTTGTTTTTATGAGAATAGGTTGACTATGTCAACCTTCACACTGTTTTGAAAGCTAGAGATCTATTATTTGGAGAAATCTCTGATTACTCAAATGCTGACATTTTATACAATATTTAACTACTAAAGTAGATAAAAAATAACTTTGACCAAATATAGACCCTGGGACACATGTTGTAAAGTTTTACTTCAGAGAACTTCCAAGCAAATGCACTATGGCTCTTAACTCATAGCCAAATTCACGGTGGGCCTTTCTTTTATAATAGTACATTGATCTTATAACAAATGCAAGTTGATAAAATTACCTTTTCTGTAATTGATTTATGATGGCTACTAGATTAATATGGTTTGTAAGTTCAAATGTCTACAAAATATAATGAGTCATTATTCTTTTGAAATAATAATGCTCTAAAATTTGAAAGGAAGCACATTAAAATAAAATGTATTAACCAAATAATTTTTATACTTATATTTTTATAATGTATATATATATATGTCAAGGAATTAAAAGTATTACATCTACTTTTGTCACCAGATACAACCAGAATTATACATTGTGCTCTAACTGTAGAAACTTTTCTGTTTAGTAACTAATCAATTCATGGATAATTGTTCCCTGAAATACTATACATTTCATAACTATAAAAATTTCATGCTGTGTGTGTATAAACTAAATTTTCAGTGCTATAAATGATGATAACTCAACTAAAATATTATTAAATTAAATATGTAAAGTTAAAAAGAACTCTAAACAAAACATTTTGTTTATACTGGTAGAGCATCTGTTAGTCTAACAGACCCTTCTGTGTAATTATTGATGAGGACTATATAACAGCTCTTTTACTACTAAATTAACTGAATTTTTAAAAATACACAAAATCTGTAATTGAAATATGTTGCAGAGTAATCACACACAATTTGATTCTAAATGAAGATATCATTCATGGAATGCAAAATTGAAGATGAGTCAGGAATCATCCCATACCAAATGAATATATTAAAAGTATTTCTTCTCTTTGTTTATTGCATCACATGATTATTCTAATAATGTGAATGAAGTGAAGGATTAAATGTTTATAATATAAAAGGGATCTAATATGATTTTACCTAAAATTAGCTTTATACCATACTATTTTCCTCTGATACATTCATTTTTTTAATTAATTAATTTTTTTGGTTTTCAGCCACACCCAAAGATGCTCAGGGGTTACTCCTGGCTATGTACTCAGAAATCATTCCAGGCTTGGAGAACCATAGAGGATGCCAGGGGATCAAACCATGGTCTGTCCTAGGGTAGCGCGTGCAAGGCAAATGCCTTACCTCTTGTGCCACTGCTCTGGCCCCGTGATACATTCATTTTAATAAAGAGGTAATAGCATATTTCATTTAAAAATAGTATTGAGATAATCTTGATATCTAATTTCTTGCATTTTTCTACAGTTTTAAAATAAAAATAAGTAAAAAAGGAAAGCTACACTTGACAGAGTGACACAGTTCAGGGTAAGAAAGGAAAGCTACACTTGACAGAGTGACTCAGTTCAGGGTTCAATATGACTAGTCTACAAGGAGATAGTATATACTACTGATAAAGTTCATGTATGTCATGATCATTGTAGTTTTTGTTTTCTAATATTAGATTGCATAACAGAATCCAGAAATTTGTTTCATTTTTCTGGAAATCTTTTCTTTTCTTTTCTTTTTTTGGTTTTGGGCCATACCCGGTGGCCCTCAGCATATATTCCCTGCTCTGACCTCAGAAATCGCTCCTGCCAGGCTTGAGGAAAATATGGGATGCCAGGGATTGAATCTGAGTCTGCCCCAGGTTGTCTTTGTGCAAGGCAAAGGCCCTACCACTGTGCTATTGCTCTGGCCCCTGGAAATCTTTACATTTAAAATATTATTTCCACTCTATTGGAATTGCTTTAATGTCAGTGTACAAGTCCAACAAATACCCCTGGTCATTAGGAACCTGTGACATAAGGGGTAAAGATAAGGGGTAGAGATGACAACTAAAAAAGCTAGGATAAGGATTGGAGATATGCTTGCCTTGTACTTGGCAGATCCAAGTTTGATCCCTACAATCCCATATGGTCCCCTGAGACCTGCCAGAAATAATTACTGAGTGCAGAGCCAGGAGTTAATTATAAGAAAGAAACTCAGGAAGGATATGTCCCCCAAAATAAACAAAAGACAACTATGATGGAGCATAACTTCTGGAACTATAAAGACTCTATTCTAAACTTCATCCTATGATCTGTGCAAATACCAAGAGCTCTAATTACAGAAGACTGATTTTGACAACCACAACTGAATAGAATGTTTCCTGGCACCATAAAAAGACCTTGGGGTTCAACAATGAGTATGTCTGGAGACTAGTTGACAGTATGTATTATGGGTGGAGACAGACAATATGTGTCTCTTTTTTTTTTTGTTTTTGTTTTTCGGGCCACACCCGTTTGATGCTTAGGGGTTACTCCTGGCTACACGCTCAGAAATTGCCCCTGGCTTGGGGGGACCATATGGGACACCGGGGGATCGAACCGTGGTCCTTTCCTTGGCTAGCGCTTGCAAGGCAGACACCTTACCTCTAGCGCCACCTCGCCGGCCCCATCTCTTAGACCAAGGAAATTCTCTTTCTAATTTCCCCCAATACTTACTGTGCCTATGGAAAAAAAAAAAAACACCAGCCCTCCAATTATTTTTTCCTTTGTTCTTGTTTTGTTGTTGTTTTTGTTTTGTCTTAGGTATTTGCTTGTTTTTGTTTGGTGTCTTATTTTTCTTTCTTCTTTTAAATTTATATTTATAGCTTCTAGATGGGCTCCTCCAAGCTTTCTTTCTTTTTTTTTCAACAGAACCACAGAACTTGAATCATTTTGTTTTGCCTCATAAACTGAAGGGAAAAAATGTTACCTGGAGCAACCAGTTACATGAACATTGAGTGGAAACAATAAATGATCAGACCTCAATACCAAACTCAAAGTCAACAACAATATAATCAAGTTACCCAATCTACAAAAAGCTATACACAAAGGGGACTTGTTACACTAGCAGTCCAGGGGGCTAAAAGGGGAGGTATGGGATGCATGCTGGGAACAGGGGAGGAGGAAGGACAACAATGGTGGTGGGAATGGCCTTAATTCACTGTCACTATATACCTTAAATATAACTGTGAAAGATTTGTAAGTCACGTTGGTTGCAATAAAAATCATTCAAAAAAAGAAAGCAGAAAGCAAGGATAAAATCCTCACAATGGCTATGTAAAATAATATAATGGAAAAGTATTTACAAGTGGAGGCAGGAGAGATAGCACAGAGAGGAGGACACTTGTCTTGACACATCTGACCATTGCCAGACATTAACTATGAGTGTATTGACAAGGTAGAACCTACAAACGCTATTGTGAGAAATTTTGGGAAACATATTTTGTGGTATGATACAAGCTATCACTAGAAAGTGCTCAGAATAATTTCGGAAGTGAGTTAATCTATTTACCTACCACTAGAATCAACACCTCCGCATCACCAACCCCAAACTATTGCCTCAGAATGGCACTCCTTCTCTTCTCCAACTGCTTAGAAAAACTAAGGCTGAGGGTAATGAGAGTTGAGAAATACCCACCCTCATGCACCACTGCCTCCTGGATCTTAAAAAGCTACAATGTGTTGTTTATAGTTGGAGGTTTTTTTAGTAATTATGAGAAAGCTCATATAAACATTCACATACAGGATTCTGTGAGAACATAAGGTTTTATTTCACTGGGATAAATAGGAGTGGCAGACTGGGTTGAGTGGAAAATGTATGCTTAACTTTATGAGAAACTGCTAAAACTCTTTTTGTAAATCTGTACCATTTTGATTCCTATTTAGCAGGTTAATAGGGAAAATAAGCTTAATTCTTCCAGAATTTTTTATGCGAATGATTACTCAAGCTCTTCTATACTAGAACTAGATCTTTGCATTGCAACTTTCTAATAGGTTTATACTAATAACTATTGTTTTCATTAGTATTTTCCCTTAATAAGTGACAAATGGTTTTGTTTTGTTTTCAGGTGGTTTTAATTTTTGTTGTTGAATTCATCTGTTTAAGTGAAGCATGAAAAGGCTTTGCATCTATTTTATTTTTACTGTAATACTCAGTTGTGTATCTTTAAAGTCTAAATGCAAGCATTCAAGTAATTTAAATATATATATATTTAATCAAAGTATTTCCTCCAGTCTGTTGCACATAATATTTTCACTTATATAGTTTTTATTCAATTAAAGAACCATGATTTATAAATTTATTGAGGTTGAGTTTTAGGCATATAATATATCAATATTAGTCCCTTCACTTTTGCCCACTCCCATCATCAGTGCTCCTCTATTTATCACCGCCCCACATCTTACTCAACTCCTTGCCTGCCACCTTGACAGGCACATTACAAAGTTTGATTGTAGTAACTTAAATCGTATGTTTTCAATGTTGTTGAATCCGTACTTTGGATTTATAACTATACTGCGCTTCCATATCATCATATAACTGAAACTTCAACCTCTGTTCCCCTATTACTTTCCTTTCTCATCTTATTCCTTCCAACCTGATTTCTTTTTCTTTTTTTTCTTTTCTGTCCTTTTCTCTAAGTAGTAGGTTAGAGGATTATCTAGTCTAGAAATTCCCCCTTTACTGTTTTGCTTTTCCTCATACAGTTATTCTATATCCACAGATAGGTGAGATCATTCTGCATTTGTCTTTATTCTTCTGACTTACTTCACTCAACATGATATCTTCTTGCTCTAACCAGTTACAGCAAATTGCATTATTTTATTTTTCCTTCATAATCCATTCATCTATCATTAGATGCTTAGGTTGATTCCATATATTAGCTCTTATACAATGCATTTATATTTTTGAAAACAGTTTTACATTTACAGAAAAGATAAACACATTTTGCCATTGTACCCCCAATACATAGTCATTTTTGGTAATGGATTCATACCTGGTTGTACTTAGGGCTTATTTTTAGCTTTGTCGTCATTAAGCACTTTTTAGGAAATCATATGTGGTTCCAGGGAATGAACCAGTCAGTCAAGTGCAAGGCCTTACCTCAAATTATATCTCTGTTTCCATACCCAAACATTTTCCATAAATTACACATGTATCTATTATGTGTGTATTATGGTACAAAAAGTCTGATATAATTTGTGGATTTTTATAACAATATGTTAATGTTGGTTTATTAATTATAACAAATGTACCAATGTACAATTTTAGGTTTCTTGTAGAGTTCTAGCATTTATTGTTTCTTTGTTTGGGGTCTACAGCCAGCAGTGCTTAAGGATTATCACTGGCTCATTCAGAAATCGTTCCTGGCAGTTTCAGGGCATACCAAATAGGATGCCAGGGATCAAACCCAGGTTGGCAATATGCAAGGCAAACACCTTATCCACTATGCTATTACTCTGTCCCCTTTTATGGATTGTAAGAAATGTGTAATATTATAGTATGACTATAGTATCACATAGAATAATTTCACTACTCTATAAATTCCCTGATCTTAAGTCATTTATCCTTTTGCCAAATCCCTGAGCCTAGAACAAACACTTATAAGTTTTTACCGTAGCCTATAGTTTAGTCTTTTATCAAAACATTGTTAATCAAAACAGGTAAAACAGTCAATCATCAGCCTTTTCAGTTTACCATATGTCACTTAACTATACAGACCATGGATCAGGTGAAACAATCAATGCTGGGATCCTTTCATTGCCAAGAAAACAGAATTGTATGACCTAGTTAGGCTGTAAAATAGGAGTAAAATGGGAGAGTATTGAGTGCTGAGAGTGAAGAAGTTAATTTTTTCCTTCTGATTTTATAGCTCTCGTGAAAGAGACTTTCTTTGAGTGAAATGTCTGAGGAAAGTCGTAGCTAAGGTCTTAGATAAGATTACTCTAGACTGAAGCAATCAAACAATTAAACTATTATGAAATACAATTACCAAGGGAAGACTGAAATCTTGACTAGAATTTTGGAACCATGACTATGAATTGCCTTTCATAACCATGGTGTTGGAAGGGTAATTCAAATATATGTCCATTTGAAAAATTGTTTATTATGTTATTATTGTTTCAATATAGTCTTATATTTTATATAAATCTTTTTAAAGATATGTCTGTGTTGCTACTATTTCTTCTGGTCTGTAACTTTTTTTGTTTTTCAAAAGATATTCTTTACCTGTGGGAAAATTTTACACAATTTATGTATGAAAGACATAGTTTAAAATTTTCATTAATTATCCTTTTGCCTATTTATCATATTTATAAAGTTTTAATATACTGTGACTAATATTTGTGTACATTTATTTTGTCTTTTGTTCACTAAATTTATTTTTTGGTTGTTTTTTGGAAGGGTTGATTTTTGGGTCACACCTGTAGGTGATCTGGGGTTACTCCTGGCTTTGCACTCAAAAATCACCCTTGGAAGGCTCGGGGGAATCAAACCACCATCTGTCCTATGTTGGCCACTTGCAAGGCAAATACCCTAACACTGTTCTATCTCTCTGGTCCCATGTTCACTAAATTTGAAATCATTTTTGGTATTCATCGTTCAATTTAGAAATTCTTTAACTTTTCAAATATTGTTTCTATCACTTTCTTCTTTTCTTTCCCTACAAATAGTTGAATTATTTTTATACTTGGAAAGATTTCACAGTTCTTGGATAGTCAGTATTATAATATTTTATTATAGTTTTCTACATACATATTATTGGTCTTATTCAATCCCCTTATTACTCCTTTGACGAATTCTTTTATAGAAATAATATTACAAAATTTCTCTTTTATTTTTCCCTTAGGACTCCAATTTCTCTGCTTTATTTATTTATTGCATAATGTTTTCTCAATTAGAGTTATTAGCAAAATGATAATAATTATTTTAAGACCTATATCTGATTATTTAAGAACCATGTAATATTTGAGTCTAATTCTAATATTATTTTTCTGATTCCACCCCCTTTTGTTGCCATTTAGTAATTTTTCCTTTTTATTGAAATCTGAGCATAATGTATCTAGTAATAAAATTCGAAACATTCAATTTGTAGTGTGAAGTTGACAATTATTGATTGAATTAAGAATGATGACAATATATTTGCATTTTCTATAGTCATAGCTGCTTACCTTTTTTCTATACATATGCATATGTGTATATAATACATTATTTATTTGGGGGGGGCACATCCAGTGATGCTCAGGGATTAATCCTGGCTATGTACTCAGAATTGCTCCTGGCTTGGGGGGACCATATGGGACACCCGGGGATCGAATTGAGGTCCATCCTGTGTCAGTCGCGTGCAAGGCAAACACCCTACCACTGTGCCATAGCTCATATCCCTATTTTTCTTTTTTTACTTTTAACTTAAGAACTATGAACTATAATACTGATAATTACAGGAATTCATAGGTTCAACACTCCAATATCATACCCTCCACCAGAATATCTTCCTCCAACCAATTTCATTCTTATACTCATATACTTTTATGTTTTAGTTTGTAGACCAATTCACAAATATAATTCTAGGCTTACTTATATCCTTTCCATTTTAGTATAGGTGCTGGCAAACTGAACAGTGACAAGGAGTTTTTAACCCTTAAAATAAAGTTCACCCATACACATTTTATCAATGAAAATGTATCTGTTCCTACCAATTACTTAGCACCTTCTATTTACTTTATATTAAAATTTATAATCCCAATTTTAAAATACTATCAAAATGTGGTGTTAAAGTATTATACATTTGTGTATAAATTTAATTACACTCACAACCAAAATTCTGGTGATAAAAACACTGAAAACGATCCCTTCTTCTCATCTTTGTTTTTCTTTGTTCTCTCTATATGATTTTTATATGATTTTTACAGAGTCTAAGTTATTTTTGTTGTTTTTTGACAGTTTGTTTGCTCTATTTTTTATTCAAAAATAAGTGAAAGTATCTGGAGATTACTCTTTAGTTTCTGACTAATTTAGCATAGTAAATTCCAGCTTTATCCATGTTTTTGAAAATGCAAAAACGTTTTTATTTTTTGTTTTACCAACACTAGAAGGCTTTACTTTTCTCCCTTGTATTGCTTGTTTCTTTTTTCTTGTTTAAAATATGTATCTAGGTATGTATAAAGAAGTTTCTGCTATTTAATTGTATTTCAGTGGTGTGTTTGTGTTTGTGTCTATTTTAATTCTAATACCATATTGTTTTGTTCTGTTTTTATATTGCCTAGTCTGAATTTATGAAGTGAGATGACTCATCCTCGCCACAGCCCAGAAGTGGTTTGACATTTTGTTTTCTGCTTCCATCAAACTTTAGAAATTATTTATCCTATTTTCATGAAAAAAAGAGCTTTTGTATTTTAGTGTGGATTGCATTGAATCTTTACATTGTTTCAGTTACAGCCTAGTTTTTCTTCTAATCTATGAATATATGATATTCTATTTCTTTGTGTCTCTTGATTGGTTTAATATGCCACAAAATTTAACACTTTCTTTCACATGCTTTGTTAAGTTTGCTCCCAGATTTTAAATTTTCTTTTTGGAGATGGGGTCACACCCAGAAGTACTCAAGGTAACTCTTGGCTCTACATTTAAGAATTACTCCTGATGGTGCTCAGGGGACCATATGGGATTCTGAGAATCAAACTTAGGTTAGCCAAGGCAAAGGAAGTATATTACCCACTATATTATCACTCTGGCCCCAATTTTTTATTCTTTCAAGTATTTCATTCTTTTAACTCAAGTATAGAGGTTTAAATTTTTATGTATTTTTATTGGTCTTGTTTCAGGGCCAGGAGAGTGGTGAAATTTTTTAAATTAATTATTTGTTTATTTAAGTACTCTAGTTACAAGAATGTTCTAAGTTAGGTTTCAGTCATCGAAAGAATACCACCTTTTACCGGTGAAAATTTTCCATTTTCTTTCTCCCCCAACCCTACATTTTTTTGGACAGGCTTTCTATTTCTCTCTATCTCTATCATTGTCATGGTAGTTGTTAGTGCAGTTGTTTCTCTAAGTGCACTCACCACTCTATGGTAAGCTTCATATCATAGGCTGGTCCTTTGGCCTGCATCTCTATTGTCTCTGGGTATTATTACCATACTGTCTTTTATTTATTTATTTGTTTAGGTTTTTGGCTTAAACCCGGTGACGCTCAGAGATTACTCCTGGATATACACTCGAAAATTGTTCTTGGCTTAAGGGACTATATGGATGCCAGAGATTGAACCCAAGTCTGTCCTGGGTCAGCCATGTGCAAGTCAAATGCTCTACTGCTGGCTATCGTTCCATCCCCTCTATTTTATTTTTCTTAAACTGCACAGATGATTGAGACTGTTATCTCCCTTTCTCTCTCTCTTTTTCTCTATCTCTTTCTCATACTCATTCACTACTCACTCTGACTAAATTCACTCAGCATGATAATCTCCATGTCCATTCATGTATAGGCAGATTTCATGACTTCATTTTTTTCCTGACAGCAGCATAGTATTCCATTGAGTAGATGTACCAAAATTTCTTTAGTCACTCAATTTTTTGTCAGGTATTTGAGTTGTTTCCAGATTCAGGCTATTGTAAATAGTGCTGCAATGAACATAAGAGTGCAGAGGGTATTTTTGTATTATTTTTCTATAATCCTAGGGTAAATCCCAGGACCAGTATTGCTGGATCATATGTGAGTTCCACTCCTAGATTTTTGAGAAATATCCATATTGTTTTCCAGGAGCTTGGATTAGACAGCATTCCCATCATCAATGAATAAGAATTACTTTCTCCCCCACATCCACACCAGAACTTATTGTTCTTGTTCTTTGTGACGTGTACCAGTCTCTGTAGTATGAGATGGTATCTCAAAATTGTTTTGATTTGCATCTCCCTGATGATTAGTGATGTGAAGCATTTTTTCATGTGCCTTTTGGTCCTCTGTATATCTTCTTTGAGGAAGTGTCTGTTTATTTTTCTCCCCATGCATGATGTTAGATAGAGGTTTGCTTATTTTAAATGTGGCTGACAGTTGTTCCAACACCACTTGTTGAAGAGCTTTCCTTGCTCCATTTTGTGTGTCTATGTTTTATCAAATACTACTTACTTGTATGTCTCGGGTCATTCTCTGAATACTCAAGTCTATTTTATTGATTTGTGTATCTGTATTTATTCCAATACCATGCTGTTTTTATGACCATTGTTTGTAGTCCAATTTTAAGTTGGGAAAAATGATGCCTCCCATCTTCTTTTTACCTCTAAAGATTGTTTTAGTTACTAGTGGGCATTTATTATTCCAAATCAATTTCAAGAGTGTTTGATTGACTTCTTTGAAGAATGTCATGGGTAGGGGCCAGAGAGATAGCATGGAAGTAAGGCGTTTGTATGCGTTTCATGTAGAAGGTCGGTTGTTCGAATCCCAACATCCCATATGGTCTCCTGAGCCTGCCAGGAACGATATATGAGCATAGAGCGAGGAGTAACTCCTGAACACTGCCGGGTGTGACCCAAAAGCAAAAAAAAAAAAAAAAAAAAAAAAAAAAGAATGTCATGGGTATCCTTAAAGAAATTGCATTTAATCTATAGAATGCTTTGGGGAGTTTTGCCATGGGGTAGCATACCCAGTCACGCTCAGGGTTTACTCCTGGCTATATGCTCAGAAATTGCTCCTGACTTGGGAGCCATATGGGACACCGCAGAGGGTGGGATGTCAAACCTCAGTCTGTCCTAGGCTAGCACATGCAAGGCAGAAGCCTTACTGCTTGTGTCACTGCTCCGGCCCCAGTTTTGCCATTTTTATTATGTTAGAAGAATTATTATGTTAGAATCAATGAACAGACTATATGTCTCCATTTCCTTATGTCCTCTTCTATTTCTTGAAGCAGTATTTTGTAGTTTTCTTACAGGTCCTTCACTTCTTTAGTTAAGTGGCTTGAAGCTATTTATATTTTGTGGTTCTATTGCGAATAAGATTGATTTTTAATGTTTATTGCTTCTCTATAATTATTTCTGTATAAGAAAGTCATTTTTAAATTACACATTTAAGCACTTTTTTCTATTTGTATAATTTAAAAGACAAAATTTTAAACCATAGCTTGTAATATATAAATACACAATGACATAATTTAATTACAAAATATAAATTATAAGAAACCTAAATTATAGAAACTATTTAAATATATAATATAGTAAATTTATTTAATTAAATACCTTATTATAATTATAATATAAAAAGATTATGCCGATTAAAATTGCTGAATATATTTTTAAGTATAAATTTATTTAACACCAGACTGACTATAATAAAATTATGTGAATATATTTTTTAATTTCCATGTCCCCAAAAGATATTTTTTGAGATATTTACAAAGGAACCCTACCTACCTGAGTATGATGTAAATTGCCTGATTATAATTTTGCTCAAATAAGTTTAAATTCAAAACTGTCATCTCAGTGATGACAACAGTCACTTGCCAGTAAATGTTCACAACCCAATTTCACACCTCAATAAATGACCACCCAATATTTACTCTCCAATAAATTCAAATCTTAAAAACAACTCTGTCTTTGATAACTTCTTCTAGCTTATAAATAAATGATTTGTTTAATTATATTTTGAGATAAAAATTTGTGTTCTTAGCGAAAAGTACCCAGAATCAGTCACCACTGTTCTTTGAATAGAGTGACCACATACACAAAACATAGTCATTAACATTATTGTACATGTTACTTCAACTATAATACAATAAATTGAGAAAAAAAAAGCTCATGTTCCAAACATACATAGGAGTTTTCATATGTTTAAGGAGAAATATATATACATATATAATATATATTTAATTTGGAGCCCCAGCTCTGGACTCAAGGATCTCTCCTGGAATAATTAGAGAAACCAGATGTGATACTGAGGATCAAATTTTGGACAGATGCTTATAAAGTAAATGCACCATAAATTACATTGAAATATAAATATGTGGGGCCAGAGAGATATCAAGGCATTTGCCTTGATTGCATATGGTTCCCCGAACCTGAACCTGCCAGGAGCAATTTCTGAGAGTAGAGCCAGGAGTAACCTCTGAGTGCTCTCAGGTGTAGACCCACCCCCCCCAAAAAAAAAGAAATAGAAAGATGTGAGTGGAAAGAAAAATAAAGAGCACATGTCCAAGAGAAAATATGGTCTTCTCTGAAGCAGAGGTGTAATAAAGCAAAGAAACATGGAGACAGGCAAGTAAAAAGAAAAATTCAATGGAAGTACGGATTTAAAGAGAAAGCTTATAAAGATTTTTAAGATATATTTTCAATATCCACATCATAAAATTTGCTTTCTGAATTTCAGTGAATTATCAATTGGATTTAGAGTGAGAAGACACATAGATCTAACACATTTTTTGATTGTAAGATCATCTAAATATGTAATTATAACAGAGGCTAAGCTAGAAATTCAACATATTTATTTAAAATAGCAAAAAAGAATATTTTTCATCTATAATTTAAACAAAAAGTCATTTAATGAAAACATAAGTGTTTTTAAAAAATGCAATAATTAAAATGTGCCCAAAATAAAATTCAGATATTTTAAATAACCACTATCTTTTTAGAATGCTCTTTTTTATTTTTCACATGGCTACACATAATAAACTGAATAATTTATGTTATTAGAGAGTCTACATTTTTGCTTGTCAGCTTAGAAAGTAATTCAAACTTAGAATTTGTCAAATTATACAATCGACATACTCATTACAAGGATATTTTAAAAGATTTGGTTAGACAAGATAAACTGGCAGAGAGACAGCAGCACAGCAGTTGTACAGAGGAGCCTGAAGACCCCTAGAGTAACTCTTGCCCTAGTGACCTGAACATGAAATTCCCAACCCCCCTGAGCCTAGCAATGAAACCAGACACCTGGATCGAATATCAAGCACCGAGGGAGATAACTGGAAAAAAGAAAATGGAGGTAGTTCAGCCCTAGAGAACAAAGGCTGAGCTGGAAGCAGAGACTGTGGCCACTATGTTCTCAAAAACAGGTTGAATGTTGCCCTGAATAAATCCTGCTGTCGCAGAGCTGGGAACTTTGGAAAGTGACAGCAGGGATTGGATTGTGAAAAGTGGCAATGGTGCTGGTAATTGTGCAAAGAGGCATAGACTCATTGGTGTAGCCAAACTTCCAATGCAGACATCAATACTGAGTGAAGGAGAAGCCTGGCCTCAACTTAAGGGCTCCTTTAAACCATTCAGTAGCTGCTTTGCTACTATGTGACAAGCAGTGGTGTGGGGCCAGAGCTGCCATTGCTATGAGACTTTGAGTGCTGCCCTTAATCATACCTAAGGTTGGAATCTGAGCAGCAGTCCTCTGAGCAGTCAGGAGGCCCAGACCCATTTGCTCAAAGGATGCAGACGTTAGTGCAGAGGGAACGAACTAAGGCTAAGTCCAATAGGGAAGACTTGCGAAAGTGTGGCTATGAGATGGACATCCAGGGCAGAGAGGCTGCAGTGATTTGCTTATGGTCACAACACATAAAATATCACCACACATTACAAAAGTTACACTGTGAAGACAACACAGAATCCCACAACACATAGCAAATGAAGATGGGAGTTTCCGTGACTTTACCAATGACAATCACCTATATAACCTCTATGAAAAGGACTTTAGAGAGGAAATGTGGTGGATGTTCAAAGAACTCAAAGAAACCAAGAAACGAACCAATTGAACCACAACTAAGACTCAAGAGGATATGAGAGTAAAAATGAAAAGTTCAAACTGAAATAACAGGTCTGAAAAACTTGGTATGAGACACACACACACACACACACACACACACACACACACACACACAAACTTGATATGTGAAATGAAAAATTTACTGGAAAGACTCACCAGCAGAGTAATAACTGCTGAGAACAGAATCAGTGAAATTAAAGATGAGCTGCACAACAACTCTAGACACAGAAGAAATTGGAAAAGAGCCTTAAAAATATAACCAGAAGATAGAAATTATCCTCAAAATAATTGAACAGACAATAATTGACCATTGGGACAAATTAAACAGGAACAATATTAGAATTATTGGGACCATAGAGTGGCAGGAAACTAATTCCCAATGAAAAAATAATAATCGAAGGCATCATTGCTGAGTTCTCAGAACTGAAGAGGGCTTGCACCCATATCCTGAATGCCTGAAGAGTAAAAGCTAAAAGAGTTACAAAGAAAAGCATCCAAAGTCACATCCTAGTCACAATGATGAAAACTTCAGATAGGAATAGAACGCTGAAAGCAGCAAGGTCAGAAAGGGATATTACATGCAAAAAAGTTTACTTAGTATTTACAGCAAACTTATCACAAGCGACTCTTAAGACCTGAAGGCAGTGGTAGTATATAGTAAAGAAACCTCTATTAAGTGAACACCTCACCAAAAACATTTCCCTCATCTGGACTTATATTCAGGCTTGATGGAAGGATTCACTGCTTCATAGATGACAATAGATCAGGACATTTTCAGACTCAAAACCAACCTTAAAAGAATAACTGAATGGTCTCACAAACACACCAAAATTTTACAAACAGGTGGCACAAAACTCATGGCAATTATCTCTCTCAGTATCAATGGACTAAAATTAACAAGGATAAACTGTCTTTGAAGGAAGAAATGAAAGAGAATGCCTTAAGTAGACAACTATAGAGTTTTCTGTCACCAGAATGCTGTATAATATTTTTTCTAGAATGTAAATGGATAATTCTCAAGATAGACCAGCTGCTAGGCCTCAAAATATGCTTCCATAAAATCAAGTGGGGAGAAATTGTATTCACTCTCTTCTCAGATCATGATGCACTAAAATATTAATGAATTACAAACAGATATGGAGAAAAAATTAACACCTGGAAATTAAACAACTCACTGCTGAAAAACCAGTGATCAAAGAAAAAAAAAACCAAGGAAGGCATACAATGATTCTTGAAAATAAATGAAATGAAGGCAAAAATTAGAGAATTTGTAAGACACAGAAAAAGCAATATTAAGAGAGAAATTTCTAGCTTTGCAGTCATTCATAAAGAATGAAGAAAATGTCCACATAAAACTTAATGTCACATCTTAAGAAATTTAAGAATTATCATTTAAAGATGCCAAAGGTAGGCAAGTGGAAGAAAATATTAAAACTTAGAACAAAAATTAATTACCTGGACACCCAGGAAACAATTAAAAGGATCAATGTAGGCGTTGGAGCGATGGCACAGTGGTAGAGCATTTGCCTTCATGCGGCTGACCCATGACACTGGATTTGATACCTTGGCATCCCATATGGTGTTCTAAGCCAGGAGCAATTTCTGAGCGCTTAGTTAGGAGTAACCTCTGAGAATCACTGGGTATGGCAAAACAACAACAACAATAACAAAAAAAATGAATCAATGAAAGCAAAAGTTGTTTTTGAAAAAAAAAGAAAAAATTTAGCAAAACTCATAAATAAAGGGAGAGACAAACTTAGTAAACAGAATTAGAAATTAAAAGGGAGAAACTAGGGCCCGGAGAGATAGCACAGCGGCGTTTGCCTTGCAAACAGCCGATCCAGGACCAAAGGTGGTTGGTTCGAATCCCGGTGTCCCATATGGTACCCGTGCCTGCCAGGAGCTATTTCTGAGCAGACAGCCAGGAGTAACCCCTGAGCACAGCCGGTGTGGCCCAAAAACCAAAAAAAAAAAAAAAAAGGGAGAAACTACTGCAGATATTTTATAAATACAATGAATAATCAGTAATTACTTTGAAAATTGTTATGCCACAAAACAAGAGAACTTGAAAAATATTGATAAATATTTAGGCTCCTACTACATCCCAAGTCTGAATTAAAATGACTAAATATCAGCAGACCTAAAACAGTCTTAAAAATAGTACCGTAATCCAAATAATTTCTAAACAAAATTTCAGGACCTTATGGGACACCGAACATCAAACCGAGGTCTGTCCTTGGTCAGCCTCAGGCAAGGCAAGTGCCCTACTGCTGTGCTACTGCTCTAGCCCCACTCTCAAATCATTTCTATGAAATGTTTTTTTTTTAACATTTTAGTCTATTTCTCTTTTTTTTTTAATTTTTATTTTGATCATATTGGCTTACATATGTTTCACAGTAGTATTTTAGGTACATATTAACATTGAATCAGGGGAATACCCATCACCAATTTGTTCTCCTCCCAGCCCCATTACCTTCCTGCAACCCATATCACCCACCATCACCCCCCAGACTGCTAGAGTAGGTGGTCCCCTCTTTGTGTAGCTTACTATTAGTGATTATATATCTGTTTGGTCCTGGTACCCTCCCTTGCTTCCCCCTCTATTTGAGAGGCGGAGCTAGATAGTTTGAGTTATGTGGTTTTGTTTGAAGGGAAGAAAAGCAATAGAACGGGGTAAAAAAATCAGATAAGCTGAAAATGGGCAGAGTCCTTCTAGAGGCTTTCAACCACAGTTTGAGAGAGGACATGAAAAAGGTAATTGAAATACTACACCAATACAGATATATCAAATTAAATATCCAGTGAGCACTATAGCAATAAAGACAAGCACCACACAATAGTCTCAGTCCTGAAATCAAACCATGCCAGAGTGCAAATAAAAAGAGAAAGATAAAATAAAATAAAATAAAATTGGAGATATCAAGTTCAATATCTACACCAAAATAAAGAAGTCAAAAAATCAATCAATCAATAAATATATGTGAGGATAAAATGATTATTTTGTGCTTTTTTTCCTTCCCCCCCTGCATAGGCACAGTAACTATTGGGGATATTATAGAGGGAATTCCCTTGGCCTGGGAGATACAGGGTTTCTCCACCCCTGATGTATACTGTCATGGAATTAACTATAAACTCCTTGCATGATCATTTACTCTCCCCTCGGTTCTTTTGTGGTGAATGGAAGACTTCTGCTTTGTCATGTATGGTCAAATCAGGCCTCTGTATCTAGAGATCTTGGTGTCTGTACAGCTCAAGGAATGGAGCTCATGATGAAGTCTTTCTTTGTGGTTCTAGCAGTTCTGCTTCTTCAGTGTCATTTCAATCTATTGAAATCTATTGGCAGTCTTGGTCATTATGCTGCTCCTAGGATGAAGCCTGGGATAGAGTCTTTCGTTATGTTTCCGGAAGACCCATTCAGTTGCAATTGTCTCAGTCAGACTTCCAGAACTGGAGATCTTGTTTGTTGAACAGATCGTAGACCAAAAGCTAGGCTAGACCTTTTTGTTGTTGTTGTTGGTCCCAGGATGCGTACTGTCCAGTCCTGGTTGTAACTATCAGTCATCTGTAGATAGCGATCTTGGCTTTTGCACAGATAGAAGGGTGACATGTCTTCTGATTTTGTCTTATTGTTGGCTGATGAGGAAGGACATCTTGCTCTTAGATCAAGTTGTTCCCATTTCCTCATTGTCTATGAACCATCATTTTGACAACAAATGCAGAGACACAAAAAAGATTGGTAAAAATCCTTGAAGAATACAGATGCAAAGTTTTTCCACAAAATACTAGAAAAAAGATTCCAACAACTTATCAGAAAGTTTATACACCATGACCAAGTAGAATTCATCTCGAGTGCAAGGATGGTTTAACATATTCAAATCAATCACATAATACACCATATCAGCAAAAGAAAAATATATGATCATATAAATAAATACAAAGAAAATATTTGACAAGGTCCAACATCCATTTATGATAACAACTCTCAATAAGATGAAAAGTGAAGAAACTTTTCTCAATATGTCAAAGATTATGGTATTATAATCAATGGAGAAAATGTAAAAGCCTCTCCTCTAAGATCTGGCACAAAAATTGTTGCCTTTCCACTTCTATTTAATATTATACTGGAATTTTTTTGCCATAGCAATCAGCATGAGAAATATATCACGTGCCTCCAGATAGGAAAATATGAGGTGAATCTCTTGCTGTTTGCAGATGATATTATACTGTAAATGGAAAATCCTAAAGACTCATTAAAGGAGCTACTAGGAATAATAGACTTGTATAGTAAAGTGGCAATCTACAGAACTAATATGCAAAACTTGGCTTCTCTATACACAAATAATGAAAGGGTAGAAAGAGATATTAAAAGAACTATCTCATTCATAATTTTGTTTCAGAAAATTAGGTACCTTGGAGTAAATTTAACTAATGAGGTGAAAGAACTATCAAAAGAAAACTACAAATCACTGCTTCAAGAAAAAAGATTAGTTTCTAGCCTTCATCTTTAATTTATGTATTTTGACTATAAATGTCTTTAGGATTTTGCACCATTGCTGTAAGTTTTGGTATGTTGTATATTCAAACTTGTCTCAATTTTTCTCTAATTTGTAAAACATTTTACTAATTAGTGTTTTGTAATGTTTTGTAATTTCCATTTATTTTTTGATCTCCCACTTTTTTACTGTTTGGCAACTAATTTCATCCTATTGTGATCAGAGTAGGTACTTTATATTATTTTGACTATTGAATTTGCTTAGATATTTTTGTGTTCAAACATTGGTATAGTATATATAGATTTATAGATTTTTAATCATAAAAGGATATATCTTGTGAATTGCTCATCATTTGCGAGTTTGATCCATATGATCTAGTGTGTTTCTCAAGATATCTTTTTTACTGGTAACTTTAATTTTATTATCACTTTTGAATAAATATTTAAATAAAATATTACATTTTCATATAGCATAAAAGATTGATTTCTTATGATTCAGACATATATCAACAGATTAATACAGATCTAAAAATTGAAAATACTTATACTGAAAAGATTATGTAATATCACTTATATAATTAGTATATTTTATCCTATACAGGAAAGTATAAAAGAGTGATATTAGCAGCAGTTATGGAAGAACAAATATTTCCACTTCCAAAAGACTCACGTAAATCTTTCTAAAAATATAAAAGACAATACATATAAGTATGTAGTCCTACATATTGACAAGACCATATGTAAAATATTATAATGAGGTATGAGACTTATATTTTAAGAGGTACAAATAGAAATGGTGGGAAAATGTATCTGCATTTTAAAAGTCAAATCAAAAGTAGGGATGGAAAGATAAGGATGTCTAGAATTTAGATATTAAAATGCAATTATAAAGGCAAAACTGTGCTAAGTAATGCAAAGATAAGTATTGCCCCTCATTGTTCCAAAATTTTTTTTATTTAATAAAGTATACTTTCAGTTTTTAATTACTTTGAAAAGTTACTCCTTTGTTCAAAGTCAGGTTGAACTAGATCAGTTCTCACTAAGAAATACATATCAGGGACAAGGGCAAATGTACATGCTCTATATGTGGTTGATTGAAGTTCTATCCTGAGATTCCATGTTGGCTCCAAAATATGAAGGCAGCCAGAAATATTTCCTGTGTCCAGAACTAAGAGTAACTCTTGAGTTTCGCCAGGTGTAGTTCCAAAACAAAACACAACAAAACATAATTGCTTATTGATAGTATTTTTGCTAATTGGGCTTCAAAACAAAACACCACAGAAAATTACTTATCAGTAGTACTTGCTCCAAATTATATGAATGGAGAAAACATCAATATTTTACATTCTGATAAAATAATTATTAGCTTTACAGAAAAGATTAAATGCACACAAAAATTAATAAAAATAAATATGAATAGGATTACAGAGACAAGATAGTGAAAAAGAAATTTGGAATGACAGGACCAAAATGTCATCAAAACTATTTATAACTTAAACAAAAGAAGAAATATTATAATTTAGAGAAAGCAAGTCCCTAGCACTTAATTATAGATATCAATTGTGAAAAAATTGTTCAAAGCTAAATTGTCAAACAATAATAATAACATAAAATGTCTAAACACTAAATACTTTAAAAGCAATAGTACACATAAGTGAGTGTACTTGAGTAGTTTTGCTAAATACAATTTTCAAATTAGAGCCTGGTAGTAATTATGTTAATGTTAAATTTATATGTCTCAGTATTTTTATTAAAGTTATTTTACACATGACATAAGTCTTAATGTTTAGGATTTTTGTAATGTCATTCTGAAACAGCTGAAGTTTTATTATTAATCCCAGAAAAATTTTAGAAATGCAAATTGGCAATCTATTACATAGAAGAAATTAGATATTTCTCTGTGTGTGTATGTTGTGTTGAAGATTGTACATGTGCAAATAATTTTAATTATTTCACCTGTCAGTCCTTACAAATGTTAGTTTTATTATTTCTTCTTTGTGTTAAAACACAGCACAAAGTACCAAACCCATTTTCCATGATTGGGACAAAAGTAGGTTAGTAGAGTGTGTTGCTAGGAGACCAATGTCAGCGTCATCTATGACCTTGTAGGATGTAAAAAATAAGTATAGATTTATTGAACACAGTGATACATTGTTTAAATCCTCTGCTCTGGCTGTCTTATTTCATTTCTGTCTACCTCAGTGCTTTACTCTCTTTTCTTTTTTTTAACACACAAATGTGAACACATAGAACCAAACAACTTCTTTTCTTGATACCTCCTAATTCCTCAAAGTTATTACTATGCTGCATATAACCGCAGCATTGTCTCTTAGCTAACAAGGCCCTCCAACAGCAGCATCAGCAAATTTTGATCCTTTTAAAAGGCTGATTCTTCATACCATCGCTGCAAGAAATACAGAAATCGGTTCTACTGGGAACAACATTATGAAAAATGTATAAACATCACAAAGTAATTTTGCTGTCACATTCAAAATGTTTTCTCAAAGTTGCATCCACAGTTTTCACAGTAGAGGTAGAGCTTAGGTTAAATAATTTCATGGAAAGAAGTCTAACATTCTTGTCATCTTCTTGGCATATCTTTTTTTTAAATATATATATAATTTTTATTGAGACCAATGTGAATTACAAATCTTACACAGTTATATTTATGGCACCTCATGACAGTGAATCAGGGCAATTCCCAAAACCTGTGTTAACCTCCCTCTGCCACTGTTTCCAGCATGTATCCCATACCTCCACCCTTAGCCCCCCTGAACTGCTAGTGTAACAGGTCCCTTTTGTGTATATCCCTTAGTAGCTTGGTTCTTTTGATTCTATTGTCATTGTCATTGGGTTCAGGTATTTAGGTCTGATCACTTTTTGTTTCCACCCAATGCTCATAGACTGCTTTGTCCCTGGTACCATCCACTTCCCCCCACCTCAGTTTGTAGGAAGACATAGAAATATGAGGCAGAACAAATTTTTTTAATTAATTACCACTAATA
This sequence comes from Suncus etruscus, assembly GCF_024139225.1. Lineage (NCBI taxonomy): Eukaryota > Metazoa > Chordata > Mammalia > Eulipotyphla > Soricidae > Suncus > Suncus etruscus. The sequence continues at coordinate 80,592,212 of NC_064850.1, forward strand.
ATTATAAGGGAAAATTGTATAAGTGAATTTTAATGCTTTATGTCAAATTGAGAATATTTTGTAATTGTACAAAAATTGATCCATGCAAAAACTCAAATTTTCTCACAGGTAACTTAAGAAAATGCAAAATAATTTTGCACCTACATTATAAAATATCATAAACGAACAATTAAAATGTAAAATATTTACTAGATATATTTGTATGCATCCTTACTTAACTGTAAGAAAAACAATGTTCAGTCAAATTTCCTAAATTCAAGAAGATAACAGATGTTTATAGAAAATGATTATTTGTTTTATCAGTGTGTAAACTGAATTTTGGAAATTAATCTTTTTATTTTCTCTTTGCTGAAGACCTGTTTTCATTGTTATTGATATGTTATTTAATATAGCATATATTCGTTATAATTTCTTTTTCATGACAGGAGAAATTATAGCATATAAGACACCTGTCTTGTACATGGAAGACTGGTATCAATACCTACCATCTCATAATGTCCCGTGAGCCCACTAGGAATGATTCCTGAGCATAGAGGTAAGAGTATAAACTTAGGACTTCCAGGTATGGCTCAAAAAAAAAAAAAGAAGAAAAGAAAAGAAAAGAAAAAAGAGAACAAAAATTTTAATACATTTGGTGAGCAACTGAGGTTTCTAGAAAATATAAGAAATTAAATACATTCACCAAAAAGCAAAATGCTATACATTCACCACACAAAAAGGTGAATGGTAAAATTAAAACTAAAACCTTGAGGGCTGGAGCAGTAGTGTAAGCAGTAGGGTGTTTGCCTTGCACACAGTAACCTAGGATGGACCGCAGTTCGATCCCCCAGTGTCCCATATGGCTCCCCAACCAGGAGCAATTTCTGAGTGCCTAGCCAGGAGTGATCCATGAGCAATCCAAAAAGCAAAATAAATAAATAAACAAATAAATAAAACCTTGATATGGTAGATGTTGACTTTCAAATGATAAGGTGAATTTTTAAAAAAGTTGTATCACAGATTAATGAATAAACAAGTATTCACAATTAAGTCAATGCAGTCATAAGAACGATATAATCTTGACATTTTCTGCAACTTTGGTGCAACAGGAAGATAGGATGTTAAGCAAAATATTAGAGGCAGAAGAAAATACTGGATTATGTCACTAATTTGTGGTGTAAAAACAGACAAAACATGATCCATAATGCTTGCACAGTAGGAAGGGCATTTGCCTTGTACACGGCAGACCTAGTTCAATCCCTGGAATTTCATATTGTCTTCCAGCACCCCCAGAATGACCGCTGAGTGCAGAACTAGGAGTAATCCCTGAGCACCGCTATATGTGGCCTCCCCCCAAAATAGACAAACAGACAAAACAAAGTAATAAACAACAGTGAATGATTACAAGCCCTTAGCTTTTGACTATATATTTTAAATTACTAAAAAGTTGGGTAAGAAGAACCAGAGTGATAAGCACAGTGGTAGGGAATTTGCTTTGCACTCAGTCAACCCAGAACAGACTGGGTTCGATTGCTGGCATGCCTTATGGTCCCCTGAGCCTGTCAGGAATGATTGCTGAGCTTAGAGTCAGGAGTAACCCCCGAAAGCTGCCGGGTGTGGCAAAAACAAACAAACAAACAAACAAAAAACCCAGTTAGGTAAGAGGGTTTATGGGACAGAATTAGGACAAGAAATGATTAAAGGACATTATGGAGGAAAAATGTACTCTGTAGTAGTAATGATGTTATACATAAAATATAACATATTAACACAAAACATTAACACAATTATATCAACATTACCTAAACAACATAAAAATAATATTTTGGGGGGGCCACAACAGGTGATGCTCAGTGGTTATTCCTGGCTATGCTCTCAGAAATCGCTCCTGCTTGGGGAACCATATGGGAGGCCGGGAAATTGAACTGCAGTCTGTCCTAGGTTAGCGCTTGCAAGGTAACACCTACCGCTGCACTACTGTACTCAAGTCCCACAACATGAAAATATTTTATGGAGAATTTTAAAAACAAGATAACAGAGGTGTCTTAAATGGCTACCTGGAATGCTCCATAAATGTGGTAACAATGGAAGAAAGAGAAAAATGTGTGATCAGATTGGGAGGAAGAATTAGATGAAGAGATCAGAATTGAGTACTGGATGAGACATTAGTGATAAAATACCTTGTCAAACATCCTCTCTTATTTTCTTGAGAACTTGTACATTTTAATTTCAAAAGTACTGATAGAAGAAAATAAAAAATAGGACCTGACTCTAAGCACAGTGGTAAGGTGTTTGCCTTGCATGTTGCTGATTCAGGATAGACATGGGCTCAATCTCTGGCATCCCTTATGGTCCTCCAGGCCAGGAGCAATTTCTTAACTCAAAGCCAGGAGTAATCCCTGAGAACCACTGGAAAGACGCAGAAAAACAAAAAAAAATAAAAAAAAAAAAAAGAAAAGAAAAGAAAAAATATTTTGGATGAAACTTTAACAATTTGCAAACAAATATCATATGACACACAATTTAAATATGAAACATGATGAAACATTTATATTGTTTGTTCATTAATCAAAGGAATCACCAAATACGTATAATGTTCTAAATTTTTGCATCTAATCTCCAAAGATAGTGGATATAAAGCCATGTAAAAAGATAATTACAAAACAAAGTAACAAAAGTGCTAAAAAATGTCAGAAAGATCGCTGTGATGGCAATGTGGATTTGCTCATAATTAGCTTATACATTATTATTATGGTGTCTCAGGACATATTTGAAATATTCCATATAAACTAATATGGTACAGAGTATTTTACTCATTGTAAAACTTGTAAATAGCTTCTTTCTAATGACTTTGATTTATAAAAAAAACAAACAAACCTTAAGACAATTATACTATATATTAAAATTCCTCTCTGTATTTAAATAAAGATAAAAAGTCAGAATGAAGTAATCTTGCATGCTTGCCAGCATGCCTAACGTTGAAAATAAATAAATAAATAAATAAATAAATAAAATTCCTCTCTGCACAGACATTTTGATACCACTCATAATTCATTTATAAAAATTAAAATGACCTACTAAAAATCATAAAATTTGAGTTCCATTTCTAGTGATTTTCTCAGTTATCATCACCACACACCACACATATACACACACTATACATATTACTTGAGAATTTACAAAGAAAACAGGAAGCAATAAGTGTAAAATATTGACTTAAAACTTTTGTAATTATTTTTAATAGCAAAACTAATTTCACTTTGAATTAGTGCATAACTGAATGCATAAAATATTAATTTGATAAGATTCTGGAGTTTGTGTAATATAATTAAATAATATGGACATCAGAATCACTTCATTTGATATACTTGTATATGCTACATATTTAATATATACTAAATAAAAATTATAAAATCATTATATATTTGTATTAGTATCATTTTTATTCATTATATAAATAGATAATATATTATTAACTCATATATAACAATCCCTGTAAAAAGCTGGGTAATTGGATCTTATTTTGTTTTGAATATGGGATAAATAAGGAAGCTCAGGGCTTACTTTTGGCTTTGTGCCCAGGCATCTGTAGAGTTTTGGGGAACTATATCAGATGCTGGAGATAAAACCAGGTTTGACCACATGCTAAGCAATATCTTGTTCACTGCACTATCTTTCTTACCCAAGATCAGCATTTTCACAAAAAGAAAAAAACCAAAAATGTCAGAGGGTAAGATACCAATAGGGCACCAGAAGGTAAAGAGGAAATTATTACATAATGGAAACTTTGTCTGTAATAATATTTATGTGCACAACAATGACCCTTGTTCCCAGGGACTGCATTAGTGATGAAACAAAATGTAAATATCTGAGAAATCTGTCTTATAGTGGAAAACAGAATACTGAGGTAAAACAACAACAACAACAATAACAACTCCAAATTCAAGCATTGCTAAACCAGATGGAGGTTGACAAAAACTGTTGTAAAATTTCTAAACACCAGTAAAAGATACAGGGTTAGAGCATGTCATGTCATCAATGGTGTTCAAAACCTTTGGCCAATCCTTATGAATACAACGTATTTGTCTAAGATGTGAATGATAGCTTGAACCTCCAATTGTTGTCTGTGAGTGTTGTCTGTGAGAGTCGGAGTTTCAAGATTTAGGAAATATCCAATTAATGGAATATTTTAAGAGCTTTACCTTGAAAACACAAACACTATTCTTTAAGGAACTTAAGTGTGACACTGGGATATCATACCTTTTTTATTTTATTAAATATATTTTTTATTTAAGTAACATGATCATATTTGGGTTACAATCATAACCAGAACACACCCCTTCACCAGTGCAACATTACCCCCTCCCCCTTCCCATCCCCTGCCTGTTTTCGAGACAGGCATTCTACTACAGTAATTTGTTTTTAAGTTCAGTAAGTTGTATTTTTTTCTTTAAAGGATAAGAGTAAAAAATATAGTAAAGGTGTGATAGTGGCAATCGCCAATGTTTGCATAGGTCCAGAAAAATTGAGAAAATGGGATATCATACCTTTAAGGTGTTTTTTTTTTTTTTTGCCTCTTGTTCCAGCTTCACAGATTAAAGCAATATTTTTAAATTGGTTGGGGTTGAATGACCATTTAGCTCCCCCTCAGAGAACCATCAGAATATTTTACAAGATGATTGTAGGTACAAATTCCATAAATAGTTTACAGGAGGGAAAACTATATAAGAAGAGAGGGCTGATGGGTAGGACAGTGATGTAGGAAGAAGGCAAGAGAGCTGGAAGGAACACCAGAATAGGACCATAACCAGAAAAAGGTTGACATATTGGTTTAAAAGATCAAAACTGAATAGTTTCTCCAATTCTTTGAGTATCCTTTTTATTCTAGTGACTATTTTCCTTCAAAGTGCAAGAGATTCTCAGTTTAATGTTCCATTTGTTCATCTCTACTTCTAATTGTTTGGTCATTGTTGTTTCCTCCTAAAAGATGCCTTTATTCTCAATGCCATGGAGTGTTTTGTGTACATTTAAGCAGTAACTAGGCATCTGTCTTGGCCACGCTAGTCTAGGACTCACCATGGTTTTATCTTCTTGTGTCCCATATGGTCCCTAAGCGAGGAGCAATTTATGAGTGCATAGCCAGGAATAACCCCCTGAGTGTCATCAGGTGTGGCACAAAAGCTAAAAAAAAGGTTTCTTTTTGCTCTACTTAGCATTACTTGAGTTTATTTTTTTTGCTTGTCATTGACACATTTTTTTTAACATCACTTGTTGAAGAGGCTTTTCTTGCTCCACTTTGTGTTTCTTGTATCTTTATCAAAGATTAATTGATCATATACCCGTGGGTAAGTCTCAGAATACTCAAATCTCTTGCATTGATCTAAGGGTCTCTCCTTGTTCTAGTACCATGCTGTTTTAATGTACATTTTAAAGTTGGGGAAAGTGATGCCTTCCATCTTCTTTTTTTTAAGGGTTGCTTTAGCTAGTCGTGGATATTTATTGTTCCAAATGAATTTCAGGAGTGTTTGATCCACCTCTTTGAAAAATATCATGGGTATCTTTAGAGGCATTGAATTAAATCTGGACAATGCTTTGAGACATATTGTAATGATGGTTAAACATCCCAATTTATGAGCAGGGTATATGCTTCTATGTCCTGGTGTCTTCTTTTACTTCTTGAAGAAGTGTTTTTGTAATTTTCTTTATATAACTCTTTCACAACCTTACTTAAGTTGACTGCAAGATACTTGACGTCTGAGGCACAATTTTAATGATAGGTTAGGAGTTCCAGCCCAAGGTAGGAAGATCGCCTCAAAGAACAGTGAGTGCAATTAGAGTAGAGAAAGGCTACTAGGACAAAGGTAGTTGGAACTGATCACTCTGGACAAAACCTTGGTGCTGAAAGGGGAGAAAGTGACAGGCAAGTTACCTCTTCATTAACAATAGTGCAAACTACAGTACCAAAAAGAGAGAGAAGGAGGGAGGTAGAGAGATAGATACAGAGAGAAGTAAATTGCTTGCCCTAAAGACAAGCAGGGTGGGGGTGGGGGTGAGAAGGAAACGAGATATTAGTGTCAGGAAGGGTACACTGGTGAAGGATGGCCAGAACTATAGCACAGGTGTAGTCCAAGACGGACCCCAGTTAGATCTTCAGCATCCCATATGTTCCCTTGAGCCTGCCAGGAGTGATTTCTAAGCTCAGATTTAGTAGTGACCCCTGAGCACTACCGGGTGTGACTCCATAACAACAAAAGTTAGGATGTTGTACATTATATGACTGAAACCCAACAACAAACAATTTTGTAACAACAGTGAAATAAAGCAATTAATAAAAAAAAAATCAAGACTTTGGGGGTTGGGTGAGTGGGCGAAAAAGAGATCGTACTGCAGGTAAAAGGCACATTTCTTGTAGTTGACCAACCAGGATTCGATCTTCAATATCACCATATAGTTCCTGGAACCCTCCGGAAAATATTCTTTTTATTTTTTTGTTTTGTTTTGTTTTGGAACCACATCCGGTGATGCTCAGGGTTTACTACTGGTTATGCTCTCAGAAATCACTCCTGGCTTGGGGTATCATATGGGATGCCCGGGGAGATCTAACTGCAGTCCATCCTAGGCTAACTAGAGCAAGGCAGACTCCTTACCTCTTGTGCCACCGCTCCAGCCCCCAGAAAATATTCTTGTTTGCAGAACCAAGAGAAAGCACATGGGAACCGATTGGTGTAGCACCAAAACATAAAAAACAAAGATTAAGGATGTTTTTCCTTTTTGTTTTTATTTTGTTTTTGTTTTTGGGCCACACCCAGTGACACTCAGCAGTCACTCCTGGCTATGCGCTCAGAAATCGCTCCTGGCTTGGGAGGACCATATGGGACACTGGAGGATCGAAACCGAGTCTGTCCTAGGCTGGTGCTTGCAAGGCAGACGCCTAACCTTTAAGGCCACCACTCAGGCCCCAATATTAAGATTAAAATAAAAACAACAGGGAGTCTACTTTTAGGGACATCTCTTGTGGAAGTGGCTGGGACCAGATACTAGGCATAGAACCCCGATGACTACAACACTTTGTTGAGACCATTGCATCTGAGAGAGGACTATAGGACAAGCAGCTTTCATAGAAAGCCCCATGTTCTATGAGAAATATTTGCCTATTGTTCACCAATAAGAGCTGTTGGGCCAGTGATAACAATCAGACACACAACCTCAGATCTCTTTTCCAGTATATTATATATGTGAATAAATATGGATTGTAAAACTATAGACACAATCTGAAAGTATTATTCTGAGATCCTAAAATTACTTGAAAAATTTAAACTGAGAGAATGGTATAGATTTCTAGCTTAATTTAGCATCCCACAGTCCCTAAAGAGGCATGACTGAACTCTGGGTACTCATGAGCTGACAGTACTTACCTTGCTTTCCACCATTTCAGCACTAGCCGTATATAATAGAGTGGTCACCATGTAAGTACAGAGACATTACTCTGTAATGTAACAAATATCCTGTGTCCCATAAACATCTTAGAATTCTAACCTGCAGTCTGCCAATGAATAATAAAATAACAATGAAATATCATTTAAATAATTATCCTGGGGCTGAAGCAGTGGTGCAAGCAGTAATGCATTTGCCTTGCATGTGATTACCTAGGAGGGCTGTGGTTGGATCCTCCAGCATCCCATATGTTCCCCCAAGCCAAAAGCGATTTCTGAGCACATAGCCAGAAGTAACCCCTGAGCTCCCAGTGTGGCCCAAAAAGCAAAAATAAAAATAAATTAAAAAAATACATAAGTAATTATTCTAAAATTTGTGTTGCACGTTCATTAATTAAAACATATAATTATCAGATGGATAAAAATAAGATTACATTGTATTTTATAAAGGAAACACTAAAGAGAGTTTTTCAAAGAAAAATTTTTTAAGATGTTATTAGAAGCACATGGTAGCCTAAAAAAGTATTTATAGCTATACATATAAAAGATATATTTATATACTAAACAGCAATAATGCACAGGGATGATTCACATAATGATTAAGAGCTTAATATAAGAAGACAAAATGCTTATTAATATGAATGTACTGCTAATGGAACATCAAAGTACATAAAGCAATTATCAATACAATAAAAGTCAGACATTGATAGTAACACAATATAGTAAGATGTTTGAGCAACTCATTTACAATCATGTGAAGATTAGCTGTAATGAAAACGACATAAGAAAATCATAGGCTTAAATTAGAAATAGTAACAGATATGCTTTTATATAACATCCTACGTTATTCTGGCATTTTATGTACATTGCAGTATATACATTTAAGTGTACACAGTACACTCAAATATATTATTTATGAGTTACCAAACAATTTTTGATGAATTACAAACACTGAAATTTATACTTTTTGGGTATAAAACAAATAAAAGACAAAAAGCAAACCTAAACTGTGCTAAATTATCAGAAACTATAGCTTATAATAACTACATAATTAAAGATAAAATTTAGTTCTGAGAATCAAAGGGATATCTGTACTAAGAACAAGAAGAAACTCAATTTAGTCTTACCTAAAAAAATAGAAATAACAGAATCAAAAGCTGTTGAGAAATAAAATAACAGAAATTCTTATAACACAAAATATAAGAAAATCAAGTTTTATTTTTTGTAAGAATGAACAAAATTCTCAAATCAAAAAAAGAAAAGAGGGAGCTCAATAAACAGAATCACAAAGAAATGTAAACTGCAAGATAAACTACTGAAAATAAAGGTGACTGTGAGAGATTTTTATGAATGGCAATGTGATAATAAATTTTTATTTAATAGTAGTTGCTAAAAAAATTAGCCTACCAAGAAGTAAGTAAAAGAAACAGAAAAATTGAAGAGGATACAGGAGTGATAGTATAGCAGGTGTGGTTCCTGTCTTGCAATGGCCTACCTGGAGTTCAGTCCCCAGATTCTTCTATTGTCCCGGATTTAAGCAATAATAATCCTTGAGTGAAGAGAAAGTACATCAGGGAGTATCCCCCCAACAAACACATATGTGCCCATGTCCATACATGTGTCATTTTGATAATGTTAATCTTTTTTGTTTGTTTGTTTGTTTGTTTTTGTTTTTGGGCGACACCTGGTAATGCTCAGGGGTTACTCCTGGCTATGTTCTCAGAATTCGCTCCTGGCTTGGGGGACCATATGGGACACCGGGGGATCGAACTGCGATCCGTCCAAGGCTAGTGCAGGCAAAGCAGGCACCTTACCTCTAGTGCCACCACCTGGACCCATGTTAATCTTTTTCAATCCTTGAGTGGGATGTGTTTCCATTCTCCAGTATTTTATTTTATTTATTTTAATATTGTGTTATAAATACTGTTTTTATATTATTATTTTATTTGTTTTGTTGAATTTATTCCAAAGTACTTTATTTATTTTGAGGTTAAATTGTGAAATAACTGTTTTTTTTCTAACTTTTCTTTTATTGTTTTTATGTCATGGATTTCTGCATGTTTATTTTGTAGCCTTCCATGTTACTGTATAGATTTACTGTCTTTAGGTATATTTTGTTGAATTTTTTTAGGATTTTCTAAATATATTATATTGTTATATGTAAATGCTTTTAGTTTAATTTATTCTTATCTAATACTATATTGAATGCAAATGATGAGAGTGGCCAAGCATTTTGTCTCTAGTCTTAAAAGAAGGCTTTTATTTTTTTAATTAGTATACTGTTAGCTATAGGTTCATACTTGGCTTTAAATATATTAAAATTTATTTCTATCTTTATATTATTGCATGTTTTATCTTTAATGTATATTGATTTTACATATTTTAATTAAATAATTATGTATTAACTGTAATTTGTATTTATTTACTATTTTTACTTAATTAGTATTAAATTAATTAGTATTTATTTACTATTTAATTTTTATTTAACTTTATAAAGCATCTTACCCATTGTACTATCTTTCCAAAGTTTTTTCCAAATTTTATTTAAATGATAAAGTTATAGTAAGACAGATAATACTGGTATCAAGATATTCTCTGAACAATGAAATAAAATAAAGTCTAGGAAAAGTTCCAATGATATGTGAAAATTTAATTAAAATAAAAAACATTTAACTAATTTTAATTTAATTTAATAAGTAATTAATTAATACAATTTTAATTAAACTATAAAATTTGCAAAAGACATATTTATTTGCAGTTTACTTTATCTAAAATTATGTAACATCCCCAAATTTCAAAGGTTTTATAGAAAAGAAAGCATGGCTCTAGCTATTATATTTAAGTTAAACTAAATTATGTAAATAGTGAATTTATAGAACCTTTGTGTTCTTTTTATTTTTGTACTTACAAAAGTTACAAGGTTATTTATAATACAGTTGTTTTCTTTTCTTTTTTATAGAATGTACACCAGTGTACATTTTCCGCCACTAATGTACTTAGTTTCCCTCTCACCCTCTCCCCTTCCTTTTCTGGGGCACACATTTTTCTTCTCTATATATATTTCTTTCTTTCTCTCTCTCCCTTTTGTTTTTTTTGGGGTTTTTTTTTTTTTGATTTTTGGTTTTTGGGTCACACCCAGCAGCACTCAGGGGTTACTCTTGGCTCAACAGGGGACCATATGGGATGCTGGGATTCGAACCACCGTCCTTCTGCAAGCAAGGCAAACACCTTACCTCCGTGCTATCTAGCCGGCCCCTCTTTCTCTCTTTCTTATCCTTTCTCTTTCTTTTCTGTTTTTCTTTTAGACACTTTGGTTTGCAAATCATTGTGTTCATAAAGTAAAATAAAAAGTAAGGCATTCAGGTTTTAATGGCTATATACATACATATAGAGACATTTTTCATTTTAATATTTAGTGTTGGCAAATTACAATCGAGCTATAATTTTCTTTTTTTTTAATTTTTATTGTGACCAAAGTGCATTACAAATCTTTCACTGTATCATTTATGGTACATGGTGACAATGAATGAGGGGCATTCCCACCACCAGTGCTGTCCTCCCTTCACCACTGTTCCCAGAATGCATCCCATATCTCCCTCCTCTACCCCCCAGTATGCTAGTGCAACTGGTCTCCACTTTACAGCTTGTTGTAGATTGAGCATCCATTCCATCGTCATTGGAGATAAAAAGCATAAGAAAAAGGGGAGAAAAAAAGTTGGTGACAACTACCAAAAAAAGAAAGAAGAGAGAGAGAAAAAAAAGAAAGAAAAGTGGAAGAAAAAAGTAAAAATGGACCTGGCAAATAAAAATAAAAATAAATCTATAAATAATAACCACAAGTGTGAAAAAGAAAGAGAAAAGTGAAAAAAAAAGAGAGAAGAAAAATAAAGTCAAAAACTAACAAATCAAAACAAAATGAGAAAAAGTATGGGTGCTGGAGTGGTAGGGTTTGGCGTTCCCCCCACTTTTTTTTTTTTGCATAGGCACAGTAAGTATTGGGGGGGAAAGGGAATTCCCGTGGCCTAAGAGATTCAGGGTTTCTCCATCCTTGAAGCATACCATCATGGGATCAACCCCTGACTCCATTTATACTCCTTACCCCATCCCAAAGGCTTTTTTGTGATGCTAGGAAAGTTTCCTCTCAGTTGTGTGTGAGAAAATCAAGCCACTGTAGCTAGCGATCTTGGTATTTGTGCAGGTTATAGGTCAGGGTCTAGGATAGAGTCTCTAGGTTCTAGAAGTTCCTATCCATCATTGTTGTGGTGTTCAGTCTTCTGTAACACTTGCTCCCTGTTTTCGTTCAGTCCCTAAGCCGAAGCCTAGGATATTATGGGTCCAAAGGTTCTGCTCAGTCTCTGTTGTCCAAGTTGGACCTCTGCAATAAGACATCTTGTTGTTGTTGTTGTTGTTGTTGTTGTTTTTTATGTGTCCTGGACTACAGCCTAGGGTAGGGTTTTCCTTTTTAGTCCCAAGGTAGGCTTGGTTCAGTCACAGTTGTCAAAGTCAGTTTTCTGTTGTTGGTGCTCTAATTTTTCACAGTTCAAAGGACGATAAGTCTTCTGATTTCCATTTAGTGTTAGGTGATGTGATAGGACAGCCTGGTCTTAGGTCAAGTTTTCCTTTCCTTATTGTCATATCAAAAGTGGCACAAGTTGGTGCCAGAGTAGTGTTATAAATCTCCCAATGAAGCATAGTTCCTGGTGGTGTTGTCCGGAGCTGTATCATTTCTATGTCAGGGATCTGGGGTTTCAGATTGGACTAACACTGTCCAATCTCCTGGGGACTAGTTGTATCCACATGACACATGTTCAGGATGGGAGGCACCCTTCTGCTATAAAAAGTGAGTTCTTATCCCTAGAAGATAAGATCTTGTTTCTTTGTCTATGGTTTCCCCTTTTTTTTACTGGCCCATACAAAAACGTATGGTGTAATACTGTATTGCTGGTGTTATTCTAGGTAAGGATGACAGGCTGCACACACAGTCTCTGTCGTCTGGTTTTGTTCTGAGCTTTTATCCCAGTCAAGGCTTTTTGTACCAAGCAGCACCAAAAATGGTAAGGATAGAGAAAAAAATGTATATATTAAAATAGAACAAATAAATAAAACTGAAATAAAAAGAAAAAGTATTCGAATAAATCAAGTGGTGGAGGAGGCTACTTGTATATTTAGGAATAATATAATATAATATAATATAATATGATATGATATGATATGATATAATATAATATAATATAATATAATATAATATAATATAATATAATATAATATAATATAATTAATATAATATAATATAATATAATTAATATAATATAATATAATATAATATAATATAATATAATATAATATAATATAATATAATAAATATAATATAATAATGCATCTTAAGATGTATTGTTATACAGGTATTGAGCTTCCATAGACAATATAAGACTCCCAATTAAGTCTTTTGTATATTCTTGTGGGGAGTAAAAGCCAAGGTACTTTTGTATTCACAGGCCTTGGAATTGAGTTTGAGAGATGCTTTGCTGCATTACGAGACCATATAGTGTCTTTGAGCTGGGAGTTTTGCTGAGGCCGATAACTGTATCATGCAACAGTCTGATTTGATGGGGATAAGAGGAGCCATCAAGCATGAGTCAGCAGGTGTGCTGGCTGTAGTTCTTTGCCGTTGCATGAGAACCAGGACCCAGAGGGCGTCTTTAACTGAGAAACTGGAAGGTGGTCTGTTGGGGCAGGAGGTCAATCTTGGTGCCTACCAAATTAGGAACTGAGGGTAAAGAGGGTTAAATTAGTGGAAGATAACAGATCAGGATTAAAAAATGAGGGGATAGAGGAGACACAGGGATAAGGGGGAGGCAAAACATGACAGGGGCTTTTTACAATACATATATATGAATTGCTTGTGATTATGGCTTAGAGTCAGTACGGAAAGTCACATCCATGAAGACTGACTTTAAAGATCTATTTGAGTGTTATCATCCAAATCTTTGGTATTCCGTTTCCTTTCCTAGGAACTGTCTAGAATGAAGAACATTTTTAGATAATGCTTAAAAAGTATATTTGTCATGTGGGCGCATTTGCACCCGCACAGTTATAAAAATGAGTATTAGTAAGAAAAGACACCACTGCAGGGGGTCCAGTATGAATACGGGAGAAGTTTCCCTCCTCTCCCTCTCCCCAGAGCCCAGTTGCCAAACCTGGCCCTGAAGACCAGTTTGGCATGGGGATCTCAGTCTCCTGGACTAGGTGGTCAGCCCAGGAGGCCATTGGCCAGATGTCTGCCCAAATTCCCAGCCATACCCGTAGGAGAAGAGCAGGAATCCTGGCATGTGGGATCGTCCCAGCTATAATTTTCTATCATAAATATGAAGTATCACAGAATACTCTATTTTTGCTTTTTTTGTCCAAACCTGAAAGTGCACAGGGGTTGCTCTTGGATCTACACTTAGAAATCACTCCTGGGAGGCTCAGTGGACTATATTGAATGTCAAAGATCAAACCCAGGTCAGCTGCATGCATTGAAAATGCACTACCTACTGTGCTATACTCCGGCTGCATCAATTTCTTATTAACTTAGAGGGGTTTCCAATTCTATTTTATCTTCAATTTCTTTCTTTTGTGAAATGTTAATTTTTATACTTTATTTAAATTATTTTTCTTTTTGTTGCTGTTGTTTATGGGCCACACCTGGTGGTGCTCAGGGGTTACTCTTGGCTGTACATTCACAATACCTAAGATGCAGTGGACAATACTACATAGGGTAGCCACCTTTTAAAGTCCTCATTACCATATCACTTAGTACTCTAGACGCAAAACCTCTGCATATTCTAAAATGCTCCAGCTACTATCTAACCTTGAAACCTTCATTTAGCAAGGCCCACCCTCATCAGTGATGAAATGCTTAGAAATTGAAAAAGCTTCTAACTCCGACACACTGCAAAATTTTTAAACTTAATTCTACTGTTTTTATTTCTCTTTTTTCTTCTCTTATCTTTTGTTCTTCATTTCTCTCTCCTAATCTATATTTATGCTAATTATTTATCTTTACTTAATTCAATTATTTCTTAAGAGCTCAGACCCATCCTATGAGGGTCAGGCCTCTAACATCTTAAGAATAGATCACTAATGTCTGTATTTATGTGGGCATGAGTTTGTAGATAGTGGACTCCCTTCTGAGGGCCAATTCTAAATTGTAAACAATCCAAGCCTAAATAGTATATAACCCATCCCATATGCTATCCTTCCTCCCCCACTTCAGAAATTCTTCTATCCTTTTAGCCCCTGATCATGATCCCATATCCCTCCTTATTTTACTCTATTTACATTAAGTTCTTAACTTATTAGGTACTGAGACTGACCTCCTGCCCCAAAGAGCCATCACCCAGCTCCCAAAGTGAAAGGACACTCTCTCAGTCCCACATCTCATGCCCTGGCAAGAAATCACAACCAACGTTCCTGCTGACTCATGCTGTGTGACCCTTCCCTCCTCCCAAATGTGGACTGTTGCATGATACTGGATTCAGCTCCAGAAGGACCCCTGGCACAAGGACTCTACCTGATCTTTTTCTGCTGAAAATAAGTTATCAAACGTAACAAAATCAATATCTATGATGAAAATGTGCCTGAGATTTCACCCTCCACAAGAATATCTCAAAAGACAACTGGGAAGCCTATATTTCCTTTATATGCTTAACACCTCTATAATAATACCACTGAGTATGTTTATTCCCAAATGTAAGGTAGCCTCCTACATCACTTTATTTTTCTATTTTTTTTTTTTTTGGTTTTTGGGCCACACCCGTTTGACGCTCAGGGGTTACTCCTGGCTATGTGCTCAGAAATTGCCCCTGGCTTGGGGGGACCATATGGGACGCCGGGGGATCGAACCGCGGTCCGTTCCTTGGCTAGCGCTTGTAAGGCAGACACCTTACCTCTAGCGCCACCTTCCCGGCCCCACTTTATTTTTCTTTAATTAGTTTCTTTAAATTTATATTTTTTTATTTTTTTATATATATATATATATATATATATATATATATATATATATATATATATATATATATATATATATATATATATATATGAAACTTTACCTGTTTTGGTTCTGTTTGGTATGAAAACCTAGAAGAAAAAATCTTGCCTGGTATAAAAGCTCAGGTCAAAACCAGGGCTCAGAGATTGTGTATCCAGCCATTCTTACTCCCAAATGGACCACCAATATAACATGGAACCATTCCCTTTTGCAAAAGATTACTAAATAAGGGGAAATTTTATGTATAGAAACAATCTCTTATCTACTGGGGATAAGAACCCATACATTTTATAATGCAGGGATGCCTCCCACCCTGCTCATGTGTCATATGAACCCAACTTAGACTTCTTGCTCAGAGAGCGACCATCAAATCCTGAACCCCAAGTCCCAGACATAGAACCAACAGAGTTCCCCTGAAACAGCACCAGAAACCAAACTCCCCCTGAGAAATTCCTAATACTGCTCTAGCACCAACTTGCACCAGTTTTGATATAAGATCCTGACAAGGAGGAAATGATAACTTGATCTAAGAACAGGTTGTTCTATCTGATCACTTAATGGTAAGATGAAATCAGAAGACACGTCATCCTTTGATTTGTGCAAAAAACAAGATTGCTAACTACAGAAGACTGACTTTGACAACTATGACTTGGCAGAACTTATATTGGGACCAATAAGAAAGACCATAGCCTAGGCTTTGGCCTAGGATTTGTACAATAACCAAGAGCTCTAATTCCAGAAGTCTGACTTTGACAACTGTGACAGAGCAGATCTTCTGGAAACATAATGAAAGACTCTCTGCTAGGCTTCATTATAGGATCTATGCAAAAACCAAGACCACCAATTACAGAAGACTAATTACAACAGTGATGGAACAGAACTGCTAGAACCATAAAGAAAGACGCTATCTTAGGCTTCATCCTATTACTCGTGCAAATACAAAGATCTCTAGTTAGAGGCCTAATTATATAATCCACAACTGAATGGAAAGTTTTCTGGCACCATAAAAGTTTCTGGGTATGCAAAGGAGCGTGTACAGAGCCTGTAGCTATTCCCATGACAGTATGCTTCAAGCTTGGAGAAATACTGCATCTTTTATGCCAAGGAAATTCCCTTTCTAATTTCCCTAATATTTACTGCGCCTATGCAAATTAAAAAAAAAAAGATACTTTTGTCACATCAGCCTGCCTTTCTTTTTTCTTTTCTTTCTTTCTTTTCTTTTCTTTTCTTTTTCCTTTTCTTTGTTCTTTTCTTTTCCGTGTCTTTTTTCTTTTCTTTCTCTTCTTTTTCTCTTTTTCTTTCATTTTTGTGGTTATTGTTAGGTTGTTGTATTTGTTGCTGTGGTACTTCTTTGTAGTTGCTGTTTTTGATCTTTTTATTGATTTTTGTTTCTTTTCTTTTTTGTTTTATTTTTTTGTTCTTGGTTTTTATTTTTTTGTGTGTTTTTTTTTTGTTATGTTGTTCTTTGTTCTCTTTTTCTTTTTAAATTTGTATTTATAACCTCTAGATGAACTCAGCAAGATTTTTTGTTTGTTTTGTTTTTTATTTTTTTTTTTCATTTTTTATATATTTTTTTCAAACAGAATCACAAAACTTGAATCATCTTTTTCTGCCTCATAAATTGAGGGGACGAATATTGGATGGTACTAGAACCAGTCATATGAACATTAGGTAGAAATAAAAAATGATCAGACTTAAATGCCAAACCCAAAGTTAATGACAACAGAATCAGTGTCCAGTATTCATGCACAGAGGAGACCAATTATATTAGCAGTCTTGGGGACAAAGGAAGGGGATGCTGAGAACATGGGTGGAGGGAGGACATCACTGGTGGTAGGAATACCCCTGATTCAATGTCACTATGTGCCTTAAATATTACTGTGAAAGATTTGTAATTCACATTGGTCACAATAAAATTTATTAAAAAATACACTTATAAAAAGATAGACAAAATTTTTAAAGGGACACTTTAGAAGAGAAGCTGTTGAAAGTTTTCCAATAGGAAGAATTAATGAGAACTTCAAACTCAATCTTGCCTCTCCAGGTTGCCCTGGTGAAAGGGATGTTCTTTTTTTTATAACCATAACCCAACTACAAACATGTTTGTAATCATGATGCTTAAATAAACAAAATATGGATTCAAAGGGAAAAAAAAGAAATTGAACCTGGCAGGAACAGGGGACCATATCGGATACCAGGAATTAAATCCAGATCTGACCCATGTCTGCCACGTGCAAGGCAAATGACCTACCACTATACTATCACTCTAGCCCCAGAGAATACTCTTTGTAATTTTTTTTTTTTTTGGTTTTTGGGCCACACCCGTTTGACGCTCAGGGGTTACTCCTGGCAATGTGCTCAGAAATTGCCCCTGGCTTGGGGGGACCATATGGGACGCCGGGGGATCGAACCGCGGTCCATTCCTTGGCTAGCGCTTGTAAGGCAGATACCTTACCTCTAGCGCCACCTTCCCGGCCCCTCTTTGTAATTTTTTTTACAAAAGGTATAATCATAAAATAACAATTTTCCCTCTCATCCCTTTTGACACAGATAGTTTCTCAGAAAAGAAAGTAAAAGGATAACACCAAAAACATATTAATGCCCTGATCATCATTTACTCTTTTAACAGTGACTGCATTTGTAATTATCATGTGTTTTCATACTTTTCTGAAGAACAATAAAAATATGATCAATAAATAGAAGATTATTTTTGTAAACATTTGATCTTAGAGATGGTTTTGTATAATGAAATATACTAATTACAAATTAATCTCTTAAAATCAGCATTATAAATAATGAATACATGTGGAAAATACAATGTACAACAGTGTAAGTCATCGTAATAAAAAGAAATGTCCCAGTTTTGTATAAGTGATACTTGCTGAATTAGCAGACCCACAGCTATCTCTTATTACTTTTCATTGGTCTCTTGGTAAGTCAACTCTTGAAAAAAGGCCGATAGTTCTGAAGTCTTAGAGTTGATTGGAACTTATATGTATTGAAACATTTAAAGATGTCTGAAATTACCAGTGTTTAGCCTGCAGGGAAAAGTAGTGTTGGATAGCCCCAGTAGTCTGGTTTATAAAACAAAGGACATTGCAGAAAACTAGTTATCAGAGACCTGGATATCTTTGTACACCATTGCATTGCATATAACATTCCTTTTTTGCATTAAAATTACAGGATTAAGAACCCTGGAATGTTTAAAAAACTAAAACAAAACAAACAAAACAAAACAGAAACCCCTAGATAACAAGTAGAAATTCACAGGGGCCACTCTATGTGCCCTATTGATTCTGCTAATTCAACAAGGGATAATTGCTGAAAGTTACTAAAGACATTTACAACTCCCTAAAGCACAGGATTTTTTTTTTTTATTATCAAATACTGGCCTGTGGGTAGAGGGTCTGTAGCTTGCACAGCAGAATGAACAATAGAATTTAACCCTGAGATTGCTATGGAAAGCACCTTTGATTTCCCAAAAGGAAAAGAAGTTGCTTTTATGCAATTCAATTCGGGCTATCAAATATATGGGAAAGGTAGTTTTGTTTTGCTTTGTTAATGAAGAAAGAAAAAAAGAAGAAAAAAATCTGTTGCTTAATTATTTAATTATCTATTGAAATATAATCTATTTTAATTTTACATATTAAATTAAAATTAAATATAATATAAAATATTATAAATATTTTATAAATATAAATATAAATATAAATAAAATATAATCTATTTTAATTTTACATATAAAATTAAAATTAAAAACTGGAGGTGCTATGTACTTTACTTTTACCGTATTTTCCAGCATATAAGATGACTGGGCATATAAGACGACCCCCTAATTTTGCAGTTAAAACATAGGTTTAGGCCTATTTTCGCTGTATCAGACAGAATGTTCCTGTGCTGCAACTGTATGTACCACAGTGCACCAATCACAACAAGCAAAGGTTCAAAGGTTATACTGTAATAGATTTCCTCTCTGACTCTGGCCGATCTGAGCAGGCTCTTTACAGTGTAGATTCCGGTTCAGAACATTGTCTAATTTGCGTGCATAAAAAGCTTGGATTGGCTGAGTTAGAGAGGCCGTTTGAGCAGTCTCGCAGGGATTGGTGCAGGATCGAGTTGGAAAATTCGTTTTGTGGCAATATTCAGACAATTTTTGTTTAGCGGCATATTGAAACATTCTTCAGGATATACTTGGCATATAAGACGACCCCCGATTTTCAGTTGACTTTCTTTGTTTCAAAAGTCGTCTTATATGCTGGAAAATACTGTAAATTTACAATGTCTTGTTTAAATATACCTTTTCTTTTTCTTTGTTAGTTTACTAAAAGCATTGTTAATATATATTAATTTTTCATTTTTCTATTATAGAAATTAGAGAGAGTTGCTAGTATTTATCTTCAGTACTACTTTTTTAGTTTTAACATTTTTTTAATGGTTCATAAAACAAGATCTAAGTGGTCAGAGAAATGTCTTAAAGGGCTTACCTTACACTCCATACTGACCCTGGCTTCGATCTTTTCACCACACATGGTTCCCAAGGACTTCAGGGATTCATCGTGAGCACAGCTCTAGTACTAACCTTTGAGAATCACTGGGTATTTTCCAAAATAAAATAAAACAAGATATAAAAATGAACTAAAATTAATAGCATATTATAGAAAGTGATTCTGACTTTGAGAATAAAGTGAGGTTTTCTATTTCAGTTAAGTTTACCAAATAATCTTTGAAGTCAGTTGGGTAGAAATGTTGGGTATTTTACACAAGTTACATATTAAGCCATACACAATGTGATGACCTTCCACATATATCCAAATGCTAAATTACACCTTATTTTACCTAAAAATAAGGTTCATCCCAGTCCCTTTGTACGTTTGTTTATAACTTGGATTTACCCCCCAAAACCCTTCCTGTCACCAAATCCCTCCCATTTCCCACCATTACCCCTGCCTTGCTCCAGGGTAGGCAATTTGATTCTCTCTCTCTCTTTCCTTTTTTTGAGGCTGTGGATTACATATTGTTGAAGGGGTTCACTGTCTGTTATTTTCTCCACTTTCAGTGCCAAGTTATTGTCCAGATTGATCAGTTTCCATATGATCCAGCAATACCATTCAATGGATATACCCCAGGAATTCAAAACTCAATCCTCTTTGGTCAAAATAAAAATTATTATTATAAAAAATAAAATAAATTTAAAAAAATATAAAGGTGAAAAAATGCTCTCCTTCTGCACTTCTATATTCAGCACAACACTATTACAATAACCAAATCTAAAAACAACTTAGGTGCCCAACAGTAGATTAGTGTCTAAAAAGAACTGTGTACTTCTATGTGATGAAATACTATGCAACCATTAGGAAAAATTAAGTCAGGACATTTGCTTATAGATGGCTGGACATAGAGACTATTATGCTTAGTGAAATGAGCTAGAGCAAAAGAAATAGACATAGAATGATCTCACTCATTTTGGCATACATTTTTTATTTTAAGGAATAAAATAAATAATAGAACAAATTATTAAAATAATGAAGTTTGAATTTATGTTAATGGATAATATCTTATTTCCATACTTTTTAATTTTCTTCTTTTTCTCTGTTAAAGTTTATTCAATTTTTTAAAAGATAATCCAATATATTTAAACTTAAAACAGAGTTTCTGACTCTGGCAGGGCTTATATTTATGTTCATTTTATCCTTTACTTGGTTATATTTTTATCATGGTTTTGGTCCTATCACCTTCATTTACATAATCTTTAATTTGAAATTTTATATATATTCCTATATATATAAACATGTTGAGTATCTGTCTACCATATAATTGTCTAATAAGAATATCTTGTGCTTGAATAACTGGGAATTTTACTTAAAATAAAATTCAAGTGCTCTTTAACACATATGGGTAATGTTTGTGTATACATATGTTTACCATATATGTGTATATGTATCAAGAGAACAAATTTTAGTGAAAATACATAGCTATTTACATTATGCTTTAAAATAACAGGAAGACTTTAATATATATCTATTATATTCCTTATCAAGAAACAATGTCAGACTGCAAAATTATTAATGAATGCTAGAATTCTTTGCACATTTTGTAAATATTTTTGGATTTGGTTCACATCTGGCAATGCCCAAGGCATACTCCTTGCTCTTAATTTATTAATTCATTTTTGGTATAGCTGGGGGGACCATATGGGAAGCTGGATATCAAATAGGGTACAGCAACATGAAGGTAAATAAGTGCCTGCTCAAAATGGCTCCTGAATAACTTTTTAAGAAGAAAAGATGATGAAACTTCTCTTGTGCCTGTCTGCCTGTATTTCTGAATACTTGAAAGTCTCCTCAGAGGCCTAGAGAGCACACCCCCAAAAAACTGCATTTTGAAGCTGTCCAGTGAGTAAAATCTGGCTGTGGGGGTCACCGTCCAATAAGGTGAGCTCTTGGGCCCAGAGAGATAGTGCAGCGGCATTTGCCTTGGAAACAGCCAATCCAGGACCAAAGGTGGTTGGTTCGAATCCTGGTGTCCCATATGGTCCCCCGTGCCTGCCAGGACCTATTTCTGAGCAGACAGCCAGGAATAACCCCTGAGCACCGCTGGGTGTGTCCCAAAAACCAAAAAAAAAAAAAAGCTGAGCTCTCTGGCCTGTGGAGGCTCTGCCCTGTTGTGCCTTTGTTCACTCTGAGGACTTCAATGGAAACTTCTCCTGTGCCTGTCTGCCTGTGTTTCTGAATATCTGAAGGTCTCCACAGAGGCCTAGGGAGCGCAACCCAAAAAACTGTCAACTAGAAGCAGCAGAAGAGCATGGCCATGAAGTTAAGTGAAGTGGCTGCGCACTCTTTCTAACCAATGAACCCCAACACAACACACAGGAAAAACCACACTACAAGTGTGACAATCGGGAAACCTCATAGGCAAACAACTTGCATAGAGAATGAAGATGAAAGCTCAAATGACTTATAAAATCCAACAACCTCTTTAACCTCTCGAATAAGGAACTTAAAATAGCAATATAGAAGATGTTTGAAGAACTCAAAGAAAGCATGGATCGATCTGAACAGAACACAAAGACAGAAATCAGAAAACTCCAAATTGAAATAACAGATCTGAAAAACACAGTAGCTCACCTGAAAACCTCAATGGAAGGACTCTCCAGCAGGGTAAGAGCAGCTGAGGAGAGAATCAGAGTACTGGAAGATGTGATGCAGAAAATCTCAACACAACAGAAAAAATTGGAAAAGAACCTTAAGACAAACAAACAGGCAATGGAAAAAGTACTCAAGGAATGCGAACAGATAACAGAAGTCTTTGATAAACTCAACAGAAACAACATAAGAATCATTGGAGTCCCAGAGACCCAGGTAGGAGATCGCCAAGAAAAATCAACTTTCAAAGACATCATCAAAGAGATACTCCCAAGAGATACTTCCAGAAGCCCGAAGAGTACCAGCTAAAAGAGACCCAAAGAAAAACACCCCAAGATACATTCTTGGTACAACGACAAACCCCACATATAGAGATAGAGTACTGAAATCAGCAAGATCAAAAAGAGAAATTACATTCAAAGGAGCTTCCCTAAGACTTACAGTAGACATGTCACAAGAAACACTCAAGGCCAGAATATAGTGGTGAGATATTGTGACAAGACTGAGTGAAATGGGTGCCTCACCGATAATACTGCACCCAGCCCAACACATGTTCAGGTTTGAAGAAAGAGTACATAGCTTCATGGATAAACAACAGCTCAAAAACCTCACAGATGAAAAACCAGCCTTAAAGGAAAAACTGACAGGTCTACTCTAAGACAAGAGAGACCAACAAACACAGAAAACTTATCTACAATGATGACATTAAATCCTAAGACAATCATCTCCCTCAATGTCAATGGACTAAATTCACCAATTAAAAGACACAGAGCGGCAAAATGGGTCAAAAAGATGAATCCAACCTTCTGCTGCCTTCAAGAAACACATCTGAATAGTCAGAACAAACATAGACTCAAAATCAAAGGCTAGAGGAAAATCATCCAAGCAAACAACACCCTCAAAAACCTGGGGTGGCCATATTAATATCTGAAGATACCAACTTTATACTCAGAAAAGTGTCAAGGGACAAAGATCGACACTATGTACTAATTAAGGGATATGTGCAGCAGGAAGAAATCAGACTATTAAACATATATGCACCCAATGAGAGACCAGCAAAATATCTAATACAATTACTGACAAATCTGAAAGAAGACATCAATAATAACACAATAATTGTGGGAGACCCCAACATGGCCCAATCAACATTCAATAGGTCAACCAGACTTAAACCCAACAAAAGCATAGTAGCCCTGAAAAGAGTAATGGAAGAAAGAGGACTAGTTGATATATAGGACACTTCATCCCAAAAAACCTGGATACACATTCTTCTCCATTGTACATGGGTCATTCTCCAGGATAGACTACATGCCTACACATAAAACATACCACCATAAAATCAAGAGGATAGAAATCTTGCAGGCTACCTTTGCTGACCATAAGGCTCTGAAAATTGATGTACTACAAAGCCACACAGAAGAAAAAATTTTAACAATTGGCAATTAAACACCCTGCTACTGTACAACCAGTGGGTCTGAGATGAAATCAAAAAGGAAATCAAAACTTTTCTGGAAACAAATGATAATGAAGACACAAACTGCAAGAGCGGTCCCGAGAGGAAAATTTATAGCTCTACAAGCACACATCAGGAAGGAAGAAAGGGCATACCTGAATAACTTAATGACACAGCTCAAAAAATTAGAAAATGACCAACAAAAGGAACCAAAAAGAGGGAGACAGAAGGAAATAAAGCTTAAAGCAGAACTCAATAAAGTGGAAAACCAAAAAACAATCCAAAAGATCAACAAAAGCAGAAATTGGTTCTTTGAAAAAAATAAACAAGATTGATAGACCATTGGCAAAACTCACAAAGAGAGAGAGAAATCTGATAACCCAAATTAGAAATGAAAAGGGGGAGATTGCAACAAATATTGGAGAGATCCAAAGGGTAATCAGAGACTACTTTGAGAAACTTTATGCTACTAAACATGAGAACATAGAAGAAATGGAAAAATTCTTGGGCACTTATAACCTTCCACATTTAAGTAAGGAGGATGTAGCATATCTAAACACCACCATCACTACTGAGGAAATTGAAACTGTAATGAAAATTATGCTAAAAAAGAAAAGCCCAGTCCCAGATGGATTTCCTAATGAATTTTTTTAAATCTTTCAAGAGGAGCTACTACCAATACTAGCCAGTCTCTTCCATGAAATTGAAAAAATGGGAACAATCCCAAACAGTTTTTATGAAGCCAACATTGCCTTGATACCAAAACCAGACAGAGATGCTGCCAAAAAAGAAAATTACAGACCAATATCCCTGATGAATGCTGATGCAAATATCTTTAACAAAATCCTGGCAAATAGGAACCAATGCATCATCAAGAAGATCTTAAACTACGACCAAGTAGGTTTCATCCCAGGAATGCAAGGATGGTTTAACATTCATAAATCTATCAACATCATACACTACATCAACAAGAAGAAAAATAGAAATCGCATGATCATATCAATAGATGCAGAGAAAGCATTTGATAAGGTCCAACACCCATTCTTGATCAAAACTCTCAGCAAGATGGGAATGGAAGGAACCTTTCTCAATCTAGTTGAAGCCATATACCACAAGCCAATGGCAAATATTATCCTCAATGGAGAAAATCTAAAAACCTTTTCTCTAAATTCTTGGTACAAGACAAGGCTGTCCGCTTTCACCACTCCTCTTCAACATAGTACTGGAAGTTCTTGCTATAGCGATCAGGCAACAAAAAGATATCAAGGGAATCCAGATAGGAAAGGAGGAAGTCAAGCTCTCATTGTTTGCAGACGATATGATACTCTACTTAGAAAACTCTAAAGACTCTACCAAAAAGCTTCTAGAAACAATAGATTCATATAGCAAGGTGGCAGGCTACAAAATTAGCACACAGAAATCAATGACCTTTTTATACACCATAATGAAAGGGAAAAAAGGAAGTCAAAAAGGCAATCCCATTCACATTAGTGCCACACAAACTCAAATATCTTGGAGTCAACTTGACAATAGACATGAAGGAACTATACAAAGAAAACTATAAATCCCTGCTCCAAGAAA
Organism: Suncus etruscus; assembly: GCF_024139225.1. NCBI lineage: Eukaryota > Metazoa > Chordata > Mammalia > Eulipotyphla > Soricidae > Suncus > Suncus etruscus. The sequence goes on from NC_064850.1 coordinate 80,617,832, forward strand.
TAAGAGAGGACACAAAGAAATGGAAACACATACCCTGCTCATTGATTGGCAGGATTAACATCATTAAAATGGCAATACTCCCCAAAGCATTATATAGATTTAATGCGATCCCCTTAAAAATACCCATGACATTCTTCAAAGAAGTGGATCAAACACTTATGAAGTTCATCTGGAACAATAACACCCTTGAATAGCTAAAGCACTCCTAGGTTAAAGGAAAATGGGAGGTATTACTTTCCCCAGCTTTAAAATGTACTACAAAGCAATAGTTATCAAAACAGCATGGTACTGGAATAAAGACAGATCCTCAGGTCAGTGGAATAGGCTTGAGTTCTCAGACATTGTCCCCCAGACATACAATTACCTAATTTTTGACAAAGGAGCAAGATATCCTAAGTGGAGCAGAGAAAACCTCTTCAACAATTGGTGCTGGCAGAACTGGTTAGCAACTTGCAAAAAAGTGAACATAGACCTCCAGTGAAGATCATGTATGAAGGTAAAATTCAAATGGATTAAAGACCTTGATATCAGACCTGATACCATAAGGTATATAGAACAACACGTTGGTAAAACACTCTATGACATTGAGACTAAAGGCATCTTCAAGGAGGAAACTGCACTTTCCAAACAAGTGGAAGCAGAGTCAACAGATAGGAATACATTAAACTGAGAAGCCTCTGCACCTCAAAAGAAATAGTGCCCAGGTTACAGGTGTCACCCACCAAGTGGGAGAAACCATTCACCCAACACCCATCAGATAAGGGGCTAATATCCAAAATATACAGGGCACTGACAGACTTTACAAGAAAAAAAACATCTAATCCCATCAAAAAATGGGAGAAGAAATGAACAGACGCTTTGATAAAAAATAAATATAAATGGCCAAAAGGCACATGAAAAAATGCTCCTTGTCACTAATCATCAGGGAGATGCAAATCAAATCAATGAAGAGATACCACCTCACACCACAGAGATTGGTGCACATCACAAAGAATGAGAGTAATCAGTCCTGGGAGGATGTGGAGAGAAAGGAACTCTTATCCACCACTGGTGGGAATGCCGTCTAGTCCAACATCTATGGAAGCGATATAGAGATTCCTCCAAAATCTGGAAATTGAGCTCCCATTCGACCCAGCTATTCCACTTCTAGGGATATACCCTAAGAACACAAGAATATAATACAAAAACCCCTTCCTCACACCTATATTTATTGCAGCACTAATCATAATAGCCAGGCTCTGAAAACAACCAAGATGCCCTTCAACAGACGAATGGCTAAAGAAACCATGGTACATGTACACAATGGAATATTATGCAGCCATCAGGAGAGATGAAGTCATGAAATTTTCCTATACATGGATGTACATGGAATCTATCATGCTGAGTGAAATAAGTCAGAGGGAGAGAGAGATGCAGAATAGTCTCACTCATCTATGGGTTTTAAGAAAAATAAAAGTCATTTTTGCAACAATCCTCAAGACAATGAGAGGAGGTCTGGAACTTCCAGCTCATTTCATGAAGCTCACCACAAAGAGTGGTGAGTGCAGTTATAGAAATAACTACACAGAGAACTACCACAATCATGTGAATTAATGAGGGAACTGGAAAGCCTGTCTGGAGTACAGGCGGGGGTGGGGTGGGATGGAGGGAGACTTGGGACATTAATGGTGGGAATGTTGTACTCGTGAAGGGGGTGTTCTTTACATGACTGAACCTAATCACAATCATATATGTAATCAAGATGTTTAAATAAAGGAAAAATATTAAAATGTATCATTGTAAACAAATGCAATTATATACTTTTTACTTTAGTAAACACAAAATTAATTTAAATAAAAAGAATAAAAGATGATAATATTTTATTTATAGATTTGATAGGGCAGAAATTATAGAGTAACTTGTCTGTTGAAAAATATGTAAGTGTAGAAAAGGGTGCTTAGTACTAAAAGTACACCAAGTTCAGAGATGACATGCCCTACTGGAGTCAGAGAGGTTGTTCAAAGAGCAGCAATTAGTCAAACTAATTGGAGGATTGTTGGACACATATCATATATTGGAAGGGTAGTTTGTCAAGTCTTCATTCACTACTCAAATATTCAGATTTCTAATTAACCTTAAAATATAAAGGCACTTTTTATAGAGAATGGCACTTATCTTTAGAGAGAATGAACTATATTGGGCTTGAGGAAAGTATGGTAATATTCAATATAGAAAAGTTAATGAGTAAATGTGGCTTCACAGCTAAGTTTAGGAATAAAGCATAATAAATCTTGGAGTAAACTGCTTTTTAACAAGGAGATCAGAGCCATAAGCAAATTATATGGTTTCTTTCAACCCCATTCTTGGGATGGTAGTAGACCATTGACACTTTAGTGGTGGTGAAATAGTAACTTTGTACATCAATACTATAACCTTTGAGAGTATAATAATCACATTGCCTCAGCAATCATAAAACTCATAAGAGATAGGAGTATGAGTCACAGTAGATTAATTTTCCTCCAATAAACTTCTTTAGAAAATAAAGTATAAGGTTCAGGAGAGATAGCACTGCATTAGATCTTTTGCCTTTCCTTGCGGCCAACCCAGGACTGTCCTTGGTTCTATTACCGATATCCTATATGGTTTCCCAAGCCTGCCAGGAGCAATTTCTGAACAGAGAGCCAGGAGTAACCCCTGAGCACCACCAGGTGTGGCCCCAAAACAAACAAACAAACAAACAAACCAAAAGAAGGAAAATAAAATAAAGTACAAGAACAAAACTATGTGACTGTATTAGTAATTTTAATGGTAATCTTTGAGTAATTAAGAGATAAAACATTCTACTTCGAGTAAAGTATATAAAAAGAAGAACAATATTTTCCAACTAAAAATAGGTTTGATCTTTGGCATATCATGTGGTTCTCAGAGCACTACCAGTAATGATTCCTGGTTGTGAGCCAAGTGCGAATCCTGAGTACCATCAGAAATGGCCCTAAAACATATATGATATATGTATTCTTGTATATGCAATTTCATTTTATTTGCCAAAACAAGTGGATATAGAGTTTGGCTGAATTTTTAAAACGTTGGACTAAGGTCCATTGTATAATAAATAAGGAAAATAAACATGGAAATATTAAGAAAAATTTATAATTAGTTACGTATTTCTGAAATTCCAACCTTCTAATATAAATATTTAATCTAAAATATTCTAGGAAATACAAGTATATATTACATATTTTATAATAGCATCAAATTTAGAAAAGAAATGAAAGGTAGGGGCCCGAGCGATAGCACAGCAGTAGGTTATTTGCCTTGCTTGCAGCAGATCCAGGACAGACCTGGTTTGATCCCCGGCATTTTATATTGTGCCCCTAGCCAGGAGCCAATTCTGAGCTCATAGCCAGAAGTAATCCCTGAGCATCACTGTGTGTGGCCCGACCTAAAAAAAAAAAAACAAAAACAAAAAACAACAACAACAACAACAAAAATAAAAGGAAAATTAAAAAATAATAAAGGCCCTTCCCCCAAATAAGCATTTATGAGATGAACTTGGAAACTTTGAGTAACATATCAAGACAAAATAAGCTTTTAAAAATAACAAAATAAGCATTTTAACCTTGACAAATATTTAAAACATTACTTAAAATTTCTGAAAATTTTTAGTGAGTTTAAGAAAAAAGGAAAAAAATTAGAGCCCAGCAGATAAAAGTATTTAAGATTCTATTTGGAAAAAGTTTTAGTAAAACATATGTGCAACTTTCTTGTAGATTTATCTGTCTAGTTTAGACAAGGATATAAAAGAAGCTTTTTATTGGATTTATTTTGGTCATGGGAGGGGAGTAATCAAGGGACTTATATATCATTATTAACACAATTAAATTAAAGTCTTAGCTAGACTAAATAAAATAATTAGATCATTAATAAAAAAGATAAAAATACTATGATGCAAATATAAAGAATCTAAAATGTGATATAATAAAATATAAGGAAAACAAAAGTTCCTATTTCAATGCTTCAGATTCTATATGAGTGAAATAGGTTTATGATACAATTATATTTGTGTTTGAGCCCATTTATTCTAGTTGGCTCTTTTAGACTTCTTTTAAGTTTTTGTATTTGTACTTGGACTATACCAACTGGTACTTGGGGCTTACACTGGGCTCTGTTTTCAAGGTTCACTTTTGGTCATGGTCAGATGACCATACACCTTGCTGGGTATTAAACAGAGGTTAATTGTGTGCAAGGCCAGCGAAATACTTGTGTTCTGACCCAGAATTATTTTTGTTTATGTATTTTTATTTTTGTTTATGTATTTATTTAAGTAAGTATTTTGTTTTATTTAAAATTGAAGCCATAGTCTCAAATATAGAGGACAGATACTCTACTGCCATGTTACATTCTAAGTACTTTATTTGACTCTTGATAAGTGTTTATAACATTCAATTATAAATGATGAATGTTTTCTAATATTTACTAATTTTTCAAAAATATTTGTATTTATTTCAATTTTTGTAAATATATAATATATAACTAACAGAAATAGAAATTGAGAGAAGGTAGTACATTGATTCTTATATTTAATGCATTGGAAACTCAAGACAACTTTGAATTTGTTGGATAGAAAAATAGATTAGAACAATTAACTAGCTCTAATAGCCACTTTTCCTATTTCACACATTTCTTGTCAAAATTCATGATAGTTCTTCAGAATAAGCATGCCTCCAAAATGGAAACACAAGAAATAGTCAAAACCTATCATGTGTATGGAACTGTAAAAAAAAAAAAAATCTATGTAACAAAAACAATTCCAAAAAGTAAGAATATAAATTTAAAGTATTTACTTGACTCTAACTTTGCTGTAAAGTTAAAGCAATCAATACGTGCTGTTATTGAAATAATGGTAGACTTCTTAATGGAAGAGAACTGGGAGCCTGCAAATTAACATCTATATCTATATGCAACTATTATTTGACAAAAATTGAACTAAATATTAAATTAGCAGGCTGCATTTTTTTAGAATTGGGAGAGATATGATGACATGGAATTGCTACTTCTTTGTAGAAATTCTGGTACTTACATTATCCACCTCCATTCCCCACTGCCACACATCTTACAACTTAGACTATTTAGAGGCAAACTCCAGGAAATCAGATCAACAGCTTTTGCCAAAGAAAACTACCTGGTCTTTGCCTGATGTGTGGTAAGTTATTTCATTGGGCATGTGACTATCTTTCAGTACTTAACTATCTCCCCAGCAACTGAGTGGGGTTCATAGCCTATCTCATAATGTCAGGACAAATGCTTTAGTGTGGCAAATTGGGGCATTTACGAAAACAATGCAAATCACAAGATTTTTTGTATATTCGAGACCAAGAAATAATCAACTTATCTCTGGAAATTGGGTCAGGGGACAGTCCCTGGCCCCTCAAAATCAGGGAAGCTTTTCATCAATAGTTTAGCTTCATAGACCAGAGCAAGAGAACTCAGAATTTTAAACTCATCAAAGCCTGCCACTTTAGGAAGCTTCAGTTTAGACATTTCCTGCCAGGAGGACATGAAAGTCCTTCCAGCTCAATACCCTTATAGGACTATGCCTGATAATTGAGGCACTCCCTCAAGGGAGTGTGAGGATAATTTTAGAAAGAAGCAGTTTATTGATCAAAGGAGTTTTATTCACCTGGGGACTACATATTCTAACCATGTAGAGGAAATAATAGCTCTTGTTTCAGTACCCACAGTCTGGATCTTTAAGAAAGGTGAAAATTATAGCTCAAATTTTATTACTTCTTTATGTCATACCTGGAAAATCAGAATGTATCAGGGAAGAACGGTTTGGAAGCACTAACCTTGAAACCTCTGCTAATGCATTTAAAGCTATTACTGTTAAGCTTAAAGAGGAAAATCCATTATTAACTCTTAAAATTTGGGGCAGAAAATTTGAAGGTATGTTTTATTCAGGTGCAGAAGTGTCTGTGATTTTTTTAACAGATGGAACCCAAAATTGGGCCCTACAAGAAATTCAAAACAGTTTGAAAAGGATAGGAGGAGTCTTACCTCCAAACTTCATTAGCCAAAGTGCTAAGTATTCGAAGTGCATAGGACTGGAAAATCAACAGGCAATATTCATGCCTTATGTATATCGTGTTTCTTTGAACCTATGGGGATGTGATGTGCACAGGCAACGAGGAGCAGAATATCATTATCCTCAGCAAAACACCTCCCAATATGTTAATTCAGATGGTTCACCTTTTTAAATGGGTTAAAGTGTCCAGAACCCATTCCCATTTAATGGAAATTTTATGTTCTAATCGGAATACCCAGTGGCCCATTCAAGCACAACATTAGATGTGCTTAGAAACTTAATAAACAGCTGAGTTGTGACACATTAAAACTTCTTTTTCTTAAGTATTTATTTTTAAGAAACCATCAGGTAGCTGGAGATTTTTTAACTAATTTAAGGTCTGTAAATTCTCAGATGGTTTTGATGAGCATTACCTTCACCATTCCAAGAGACTGACCTTTGATAGTAACTGATTTAAAGGACTGTTTTATAATATTTCTAGACATTCAAATGACAGAAAAATATTTGCCTTTTCAGTTTCTTCTCTTAATAATAAGGCCCCTATGTGGTGATTTCAATGGACTGTTTTGCTGCAGGGCAGAGTGAAATCACTGATCATGTGTCACTATTTTGTTGATGCAGTTTTATATCCAGTCAAAAAAAATTTCCACAGGTATATTTGTCACATTTTATAGATGACATCTTACTGTCATCTCAGACTCACAAAGAATTGCAATGTGTTTATGAATTTGTCTTCAACTGCTTGCAGGGTTTAAGAATAGCCAGAGAAAATATCCAGACTTTACTTCCATTTAAATGCTTGGGCTTTTTATTGGAAGATACCTTGGTGTGTCTCCAAAATATTTCAATTTATCAGAAATATCTAAGCACTTTAATGACTTTCAAAAATGCTTAGGTCATATAAATTAAATCTGTCTCTCCCTTGGGATTCCGAATTCAGCAACTTATTTAGTAGTTTAGAAGGAAACCTGGAATTAAATAGCTCAAGTTTTTAACACAAAAGGCCAAGCAGACATTAGATTTTTTCATTGACTGGCTCCAAAAGTCCTATCTTTAAAGGTTCATATCTGGAGAAAAGGTGTGGCTTTTAATTTTTGCTACCCCTCATTTCTTTACAGGTGCTATCAATCAGCTCTCTGGACCTCTAGAATAGGTTTACTGACACAACAAACAATCTCTCACATATGTGCCCTATTTTGAATTAATCTCTGCTCTTATAATCAAAAAAAGACTCAGAACAATTTCCTTGTTAGGTTTTGATTTCTTAAATAATAGTATTGCTTATTCCATAAATAGAAATAAAATGTATATTACCCTTTAGTGAGCTCCTTCATGAGCACTATCTAAGTTTTTAGAAAATATTTCCTCCAATTATCCTGCTGGAAAGGCCTAGGACTTATTTAAGAGAACACATTTTGTGATCTCATCTATTATCCCCTCCTCCCCTATACCTGATGCCCCAGTGTTTTATATTGACTAGTTGTCATCAGGAAAACGCAGTATTACTGACCTTTCTCTAACCATAATGGTACATACTAATTACAAGTCTGCTCAGTAAGTGTAACTTTCTGTTGTGTATGTAAACATAGATCCTACCCTGATTGGTGATTGTGCCCTACCCTAGGGTTTGACCTAGGGGGGTACCTGATTCAAATGTATAAAAATGTATAAAAGCAAGGGTCTATGGAAGGCAGGGCTTATTCTGGGGCTGATTCTGGGGCTTTTTCTTGAGCCTTATCCACGGAATAAAGCTGAGGTCTCCTGAAGCCTGATTGCCTGCGAGTTTTCTACCTGCCACTATCACCTCAGAATCGCCAGCTGAAAAGGGTGTCAGATGCGAGGTTTGAGCTGGAGGAGAAAGACCTCATCCTCCATTCCTCCCTCAGTCAGCCCCATAAAGAACTGACTTACAAAAACTTTCTACTTTAAGTTACTTATTTTCACGTGTTTCAGAGTCATACAATATAATAAGCAATTCCATTTATGTAGTAGGATTGTTACCAGGCATAATAACACTTCTTTAAATGCTCACAACCAGGTTGTTAGAGATTTGCTACAGCAATTACAAGCCATTTTTCAAAAATGTTCTGAACCATGGACTTTAGGGAATGAAATGGCTGATCTTCTTTCTGGCCAGGCCACTATTTAAGTTGCCTTCAAAAGAACATGCAGAACTTCATGCATACATGTTATTTGCATGTCACCTATCATATTCCATGGAAGCAAGCCAACCAGGGGTCCTCAAACTTTTTTAAACAGGGGCCATTTCACTGTCCCTCAGACCATTGGAGGGTCTGACTATAGTAAAAACAAAACTAATGAACAAATTCTTCTTCTTCTTTTTTTTTTTTTTTTTTTTTTTTTGGTTTTTGGGCCACACCTGGCAGTGCTCAGGGGTTACTCCTGGCTGTCTGCTCAGAAATAGCTCCTGGCAGTCACAGGGGACCATATGGGACACCGGGATTAGAACCAACCACCTTTGGTCCTGGATCGGCTGCTTGTAAGGCAAACGCCGCTGTGCTATCTCTCCGGACCCATGAACAAATTCTTATGCACACTGCATATATCTTATTTTGCAATGAAGGAACAAAACAGATATAAATACAATATGTGGCCCGCAGGCCATAGGTTGAGGACCACTGAATCGAAACGTGTACCATTTGTGCACCCTTAAATAAAAGAACACATGTAACTGGGACAAACCCACAGGGTTACATACTAATAAATTTTGGCAAATGGACACTACATATGTTGACTTTTATCAAAGATATCTTATATTCATGTGGTAGTACACACATATTCCCATTTTATATTGGGAGTACCAATGACTTCAGAAATAGTTAAATAGTTTAAATAGTTAAATAGTTTGCACCTTGATTCTTTAGTGCTTTTCTATTATGGGCATTTCCAATATGTAAAGACAGATAATGACCCAGCCTACACAGGCAAAACATTTCAATCATTTTGTAAAGAATGGCAAATGAAACATCACTGTTATCCCATATAATACACAAAGACAAGCCATACTTGAAAGAGCTCACAGAACTCTCAAAACTCAACTATTAAAATGTAGAAAAAGATGCATGCCACCCACGGGCATTTTATCCTTAACTTCTTAAATTTACCATATACACTCTACAGTTGCAGAAAAACACTTGAAAGAAGATGATCAGGTACAAAAATTTGACAATTTATTCACCTATTTGGATAAAAATGGATAATAAATGGATTGCTAGTAATCTTATTCTACACATGGCAAACTTGCAAAAAAAAAAACTTTGGGTCGCACAATGACTTGCCAGAGCAGGATATTTACAAATGGAAAAAGCTGACACATAAATGCATGATCAGAAATTAAACCTTCCCTCAAAACCAATACAGATAATTCAAAAACTGTGACCTCCACAGGTAACCGAGATAATAAACTGACATTACACTATGAGGCAGAGACTACTGGAAGTGAAAATGACCAGTTTTATGATCTCAGTGATACAATGACTGTAATAATAATCCCAGTTTAATTGATTACTTTTACCAGTAATGTTATAAAAAAGAACATTAACAGATCAATTTCTACTTCAGTTCACCATAGGCTGTTGCTCACAACTGATTTCAGTTTTTGAGAGATTCATGATACTAAGACATTTTCTGTTCTGTGAATCCTGTGATCCCATTTTTACAGACTCCATATAAATGCATTGTGGAATGATGTTGTGATCCAGAATTTATCCTCTCCTTAGATTATCTCAAAAAACTTCTGGAATATGTATACTCTCTTTCCATCCTTCTTAAGTGTATATTCTCTATGGTGTATTTCATTATGTAGTTACATATTCCCCCTTCTCTTTAAATTTGCTAGTAGAAATTCTTAAAAAGTAGTATAAATAGTACCTGTGAAATTGTTGTACTTTTAATAGAACCAGGATAGTTATTGCTTTGGTTCATTATATTCCCTTTAGGCCCCAAAAGTATCCTATGGTACCATTTCTTTTGCATAGGCACATTAAAATCGAAAAAAATTAAAACTAAGAGGAGTTATTATCTATTAGGAATGTGAACTCAATACATTCTTGCTACAGTGGGTCCTTCACCCTGAACATTTGCCTTAGTGACTTGACCTAGGCTTTATTCACTTGGACATCAGCCAATTACCCCTGACATTGGGTTTAGCATAGTTCTCTGCACCTACATCAGGAATCAGCCTTCTACAAGTACAGACCCTATTTATGCACCTACTGGCCACAGATCATAGTTTCCCCAAACTGAAGAGGAATGGGATAGATCCTTTACTAGGATATTCCTACAGAGAATGAGAGACCCAAGGCCAGTTTCCAGCTTATTATTTTGTTTTGACATTTGCATCTTTACATTGGCCAATTCTAGGTAACCCTGATGTTACAGGGAGACCAATAAGGCAGGTTGGCCTAGGAAAATTGGAAATAGTGTAAGAATGTACGGAACTCTCACGGTATTCACTACCTAGACATGGGCTAACAATCTAACCTAACAATGAACTGTGCTTGAGGAGAACCTTTCCTGGGACCACGAAGAAAGTCTGTAGGGTTAGTCAAATTAGTATGCTTGGATATTGTAGATGGTCTTAAGGCAAAATGCTTCATGGGTAGAGATACCCTGTTTTTAGGCCAAAAGTTTTTTCTTTATATTTTCCAAAATTTTCCTGCACCTATGCAACATATTACCAACATTTATTTTTATCTTAGAGACATCTGCCCTAATCTTAGAATAATAAAATGTAACTTATTTCACTTTTTAATAAAGTCAATTAGGGGGAGATTTTGGATTACTGGTCCCACCCTAATCAATATTCATACTCCATCCTATGATATGATCTGGTGATGGAATTATTGGATTGTTCCCGACTTGGTCTTCCTCTCCCACCTTAGGGTCTGACCTAGTTCTTGTGAATAAAAAGTGGGATCTGAGAAAGGTAGGCACACATTCTTCAGTCTTCCTCTACTAAACTGCTTTCTTTCTTGGAAGCAGAAGAATTGTCTGGTGGGCTTCCTGGCTTGAGCATTAGATTTCCTGGATCCATTCTTGCACCTTTTCACTGTATGTATTATTTCCTGAGTCAATGTTTGCTACCAGACCCATGACTTACCAGATCCTCATTTTGGAGTCTGAGGTTTCATTCATAGGTATTTGTTTTGTGATTTTGTATATTAGACACCAATGTCAAAGGAAATGTCAATGTCAAAAAAAATCAAATCAGACTTAAAGTTCACTGATGTGTTAGAAATGTTAGAAAATATTTATAAATTATATATTTGACAAAATATAAGTGACAAATAAACCTATAACAAAAATAACCCCATACCAACCAATAAAAAATGGGTATAGGATCCTTCTAAATAGACATAACTAAGGTATTTCCATGTATTTTCTTAAGAATCACTCCCAGTGGTCCTCAAAGCACTACATTCAGTCATGTTCAGGACTTGGAAATTTTCTTTCTGACATTTTGCCATCTTAATGAAGCTGATGCAAAATATTGGTTTGGTGTTTGGGATGAGTGCTACTTGGATCCAACAGTCTCTACATCTGTTGTTATTTTTGATTTATAGCCCACAGTGCTCAGATCTTATTTCTAGATCTCCAATTTAAGATAACTCTTGGCAGGGCCTGGAAACCATGTGCTAGTCAAGGGTTCAAATCGGGTGAGGCACTTTCAATGAAAGGACATTATCTACTGAAACAGTTTTCTGACCCCATGAAGTTTCTTTTACTACAAAATTTATAGGTATAATTTTTTAGTGTTTTTCATTAGTATTTTTATTTTTTATTGTGGGCAAAGTGAATTAAAAATCTTTCCCAGTGATATTTAAGGCACATAGTAATAATGAATGAGGGGCATTCCCACAACCAGTGTTGCCCTCCCTCCACCTACTATAATCTAAAATGTCAATACCATTGATGATATTTGGTTGTTCACTTCTAATTTTCAATGCTCAGTAGTTAGGCACCTTAATATTATTTAATATTATCTAATTTTATTTATTTAATTTTGCCTTCTACCATCTTCTGACTATGAATAATTTTTCTTGGTCATTTTATTTTTCTGAATTTCTAATGTTGGAGAATCACTAATTAGTCTTTTTTATTCTATACCTGTCTATTAAACATTTCATCAGTGAGGCCATCTTATTTGATTTATAAAAGAATACTACTGTAAATTATAAAAAAACATAAATTTGGAATTGAAGTTGTAATCCTCCCTCCAAAAAATCCCTTCCACATTCCTACCTTAATAATAGTCTCCATTTTCTGCTTGCAGAAGCCTAGAACCTAAAGATATTCTTATCTTTATTTATTTAATAATTCTAAAAATTCTGTTCAATTTAAAACCAATTTATATCCAGAATTCTAGTGCTTCTTGTAATTTCTATTACTACAACAATAACAACAACAACTACTACTACTACTACTACTACTACTACTACTACTACTACTGCTACTGCTACTGCTACTACTGCTGTTGCTGCTGCTGCTGTTGCTGCTGCTACTACCACCACTACTACTGCTTCTATTGGTCTCTCCTCTCAATATCTCTTTAAATTTAATTAATAGAATTTAAGTGATATTTTGAAAAATACAAGTTAGACATATACATTTATTAATTCTGCAAAATACTCTAGTACATTCATTTATTATATACATGATATACTCTTTAGATTTATACTACTGACATAACATTCATTAGTCTCTCTAACCATTTAGCTGTTTGTTAATCATAAAATAATACAATTCTGTAAGCATCTTACTTGCTGTACAATCACTCTTGTTCCTTTCATATGTATTTCTATCATTTTATTTTACTCAAAATATACACACATGTTCTCAAATAGTGACAGTGCATAATAATAGTACTTTCCTCATTGCTATGATGAAAACAGTACTTTTAAAATTTTTCTTTATTTAAAGCCCTACAGCCAGTAGGAAATCATTTTGATTCAACTCTCGATTGATATACATTTTTTTATTCCTCTTAAAGAAAAGTTATGGAATCTAAATCCCTGTGCCAAGCGATGTTGGCATTCAGATGTAATATAAGTACTAAATTAATTAAACTGTGATCATAATTGTTGTCTAATTAATCAATCCAACATTAAATGAAATTAGCTTTTAACAAGACTATGTTTAGTTCTATTGAAATTTTGTGTGTTATTTGCTGTCGCTCACACTCCTTTTGCCATGTTTTTTTTTTTTTTTTGTCCTACTAGAGAGGAAGACAGCAGCAATATGCCAAATTTTGTAAGACACCAGCTAGGGTGAGTAAGCTTGCTTATCTTTGTCCTCCCTGGCTAAAAAATATAAAGTGAATCCTTTCTAATCCAACTGGTACTCCTTAGTCTGGAAGTTGCTTTAATTTATTGTCTCTTTTTTCTTATTTCAACTTTCAAGACATTGGGAAAAAATGAAAAAAAAATAATGGCTTCTGTGCTATATGCATTTTTTGGGAAAAAAGTTATATTTTATATAACAATAAAATAGAATAATTTGTAGTGAAAGCATTATTATGCTTGTTTTAAACATTAATTTAACACATAAAACACTGTTTTATCTTGAAACAGAACTTAAACAGTTTTTCTAATTGTGTTTACTTGAGATATCTATTGTTAACTGATAGTCAAATGAAAAACAAGAGAGAAAATGACATGTTCACTACTAGCATAATTTGTTGTTCTGCTAAGAGATTTTCAACCGATTGAAAAGATATTTACAATTCAAGTAGGTAGCTATACAAAGTAATGTGAATTTTCAAAACAATCAGATTTATACCTATTTTCTCTCTTACAGTAGAAGTTAAGCCCCTACAGAGATTTATTTCTTTTTCCTATAGCAATTGTCTCTTTATTTTGCATTCTGCCTATTAATGTCCTAATAATTGTAATTGCTTTAGTTCATTTTAAGGAAAAATCACAGCTAAATGGCACAATCCCAGGCAAACTAACCTACACAACATTTCAGAAGTAAGGGTAAAAAAAGCATAGGTAAAAGCACTCAAGTGAATATTATCAGCTAAGTGAAAGCATATGAGAAATGTTAAATGCTAGAAGCAAGAAATTTTGCTACAACAGATTATTTTTTCTATGAATGACAGTTAGAGAAGTATTAACATACCTACTGCTTATTACAGCACTGCTAGTCTAACCACATATGGTATCTTCTATAATTTATTGTAACATGTAGAAATGTTCCCATCAGGCAACTGCTATTATGAGAAACAATTATATAAAACACTATGGTGTTATCTGGGTTGAAAACAGTGCACGAATTCAAATTTCTCTCTCACCGAGAGCTGCAACCAGAAACTTTCTACCCATCCTCCTGGCTGAATTTATAAGGCTTTTGTTTAAAATTGTAGATTCTGTTTGGAATAGATGTAAATGCAATGACCTGGCTCTCTTACACATCTATGAAGTTTTTTTGTGTCTTTCTTTTACAAAATGTTATTCTTATGGCCTTTATTTCCATACAAATCAACAGTGGAAAGCTATGGAATCTAGTCAGTCACAGCAGGGAGCTTTCTTTTTGCTCATGCTTCCATTTTTGAAGCTGACATTAAATAAAACTATCTGAAATAATGAGGAAAACTGTACTAGCATTTGTGGCCCAGAAAAGTGTTGGTTCATAGAAAAGTCAAAGCATAATTATCACGAAGTGAATTAAAACAACACTAATTATGACTACTGACTAGAGAGATCTAAAGTGATGTTTATTGAAGACTTTTAATCAAAGAAAGAAATATTCTTGCCAGTCACTTTGAGTTTTAACTTCATAATATTAATAGGTAAAATTTGATAGTCATAATTCAATCGTAAGTGTTTCAAGGTAATTTTCTCTTAAAAGATGTATAAAGAATCCACTGCTTAGTAAGAGTTGAATACAATTTTTTACATTATTTTCTTATATTTTCTTATAATGGTCATTCAAGAGCAATTACTATATCCCTGAAGTCCACCATATTGAAGTTTGCATTAGACTGTCTACAGAATAATAACCATCACAGGGATATTAAAGCATTTGAAATGTAATTTGAAAAATTCAGTTCAGGCCTAGAATTTGGGCTTGTGTATTTAATTGAAATTGCATTTAAATCTTGGATATTTGTATAGGAAATATAATGTCTTAAAGGGGGAAACATATTTAATCTTATAATAATTGTGTGAATTATGCAAGTAACTACTTACCTGGAAACAAAAGAATGAAAAAAGACTAAATTACTAACTTATTGTATGTTTTTCATCTAGAATAAGCAATTGTTTTGCCATAAGATATTTTAAATTGGGAATTAGTCATAAAATCAAATAAAAATTGTTTAAAGCCACTATAAAATTTATATTTATGGGGTGGGGAAAATTTATATTTACTTTAAGAAAATTTACTCCTGCATGAGGGGTATGTGGCAAAGAACTTTGTATGTATGGGGCACAAATTGGAGCTATAACTCTGAGCACTACAAGTGTGGCACATACTACAAAGAACATATAAATAAAGTAAAACAAAAATAGGTCTGGATAACTAAATGTTTTTCTTATATGTAACTGATCCAATATACATGCACAGAACTCTAGATGATTTCCTGAGCTATGTAAGGAGTATTATTTGAGTAGAGTCACAAATAATCCGTGAGCACTGGATGTGGCTCCAAATAAAATTTAAAAATAATCAGCATTAATTGTTAACTTTTGACCAATTTTCCTTGGATCCCCTGAATTGATGAGTTCAGCATATAAAATACAACATCATACTTCAAATTTTTAAGTTCTCACATGTATAAATGAATAGTTTGAAGAATTATAAAAGACACATTTCAATTAATGGGTTTTATTGTGAGAAGAAATTGTGAATTGTGAGGCTGAAATTCAAATTGCTTTTTTTGGGTTTTAGTTCCTATGGCCATTATGATTAAGTTTAATTGATTTGGATGTCACAAATAACATATTATTTGATGCTATACATTAATTTATTCAAGCATTTTTTGCAAATGCCCATAATCACAGATTATTTAAAGCAATAATCATATCTAATAATATTTATAAGTGTAGCTCATGTAAAGATAAAAAAGAATAAGATAAAACTACTTATAATATTTAAAATAAAAATAGGGAAGACAAATTTTTAACTTATCTCTGAGATTTTAGGCATTAAATTAAATAAGAAGAAATATTAATAAAATAGTTATAATTATATTTAAAATCAGAATATTATCAAAGATGAAGCAAAATTATATGTGAAAAGGGAAACATAAAATTTTATCCTCTGAATAATCAAAAAGATAATTCATTTAAGTTATAGCTGACATTTGGGATATATTTAGAATAAATACAATTTTATGAATTTTCTGAAGCTATGACTTACTATTCTTTTAAGCTTATTACATGTAATATGTAATATTACATTATTACATTTTAAACAAAACTTACTGAGAAATTTTTGATATCATTCAATTTTGAAGAAAATGAAGAAACCGAGAAAAGGAGCAATTCTAGCAGAATAAAGTAAAGGAGGAAGAGCCCCCCAAATCTGTAGTATTTCTTTTTATAAATAAAAAATTTTGGAGGCTGGAGAGGTGGTGCTAGAGGTAAGGTGTCTGGCTTGCAAGCGTTAGCCAAGGAAGGACCGCGGTTCGATTCCCCGGCATCCCATATGGTCTCCCCAAGCCAGGGGCGATTTCTGAGTCCTTAGCCAGGAGTAACTCCTGAGCATCAAATGGGTGTGGCCCAAAAAAACAAAAAAAAATTTTTAAGTTTGCACATTATGTGCACACATTATGTGTGGGAAAAACATATTGTAAAATTAAAATTCAAAACTACACAGGAAATATGATTCAGCAAAATTATATGAAAATGTATTTATCACAGTGAAGTATCTGATGCAGTAAGGTTTATTTGTGATGAATTTATAACATGGAATAAACATTTCCCATTATCTACAACTGTATTATTAATGCCTGCTTTGGGACTCTAATTTCAAGGAATATATATATATATATATATATAATATGCTTTTATAGATTATTAATTTAGGCCTGGTAATTTACAAGGTTGTTTAAAATAGTTTTATGTAACGAATAACCCCACATTCAATTCTACTCATCCAAAACCCTGTTTATGAAACAATGACCAAGGTTCCTTCCTACACTCCAATGTAACTCCTTAACACATCTATTTTTTATAATACCTTTATTTAAGCACCATGATTACAAACATGTTTCAGTTGCAAAACAGAACACCCCCTTTACCAGTAAAATCTTCCCACCTAATGACCTTCCCTATCTTCCTCTTCCCATACCCCTGAGTGTGTTCAAGACAGGCATTCTATTTCTCTAAGTCACTACCATTGTCATGATAGTTGTTAGTGTAGTTATTTCTCTAACTGCACTCAGAAATAAATGTGATAAGCTTCATATCAGGAGCTGGTCCTTCCTGCCTCATCTTTATCATCTTTTGGTATTATTAAAATACTTACTTTTATTTTTGTTAAAGTCCACCTATAAGAGACACTATTCTGTGTCTATCTCTTTTCCTCTAACTTATTTCACTCAGAACAATAGTTTCCATGTACATCAATGTATGGCAACATTTTATGACTGCATAGTATTCCATTGTGTTTATGTATCATAGTTTTTTAGCATTCATCTGTCTTCAGAAATCTGGGTTGTTTCTAGATTCTGGCTGTTGTAAATAGAGCTGCAATGAATATAGATGTGCAGAAGAAATTTTTGTATTGTGTTTTTGATTTCCTAGGGTTTATCCCTAGGAAAGTTATAGCTGGATTATATGGGTGCACACTTTCCAAGTTTTTTGAAGAATCTCCATCTCATTTTCCATAAAGACTACACCAGATGCATTTCCACCACCAGTGAATGAGTTTCTTTCTCCTTATCCCTGCCAGTACTAATTGTTCTTGCTTATTTTTGTGATGTGTGCCAGTCTCTGTGGCATGAGATGTTACCTCATTGTTATTTTGATTTGCATCTCCCTGATGATTAATGATGTGAAGCATTTTTATATACCTTTTGGCCATTTTTTATTTCTTCTTTCAGGAAGTACATGTGCATTTTTTCTCCCCATTTTTTGATGAGGTTAAATGATTTTTTTCTTGTTAAGTTCTGTCAGTAATTTGTATATTTTAGATATTAGCCCATTTTCTGATGTGTATTGGGCAAATAGTTTCTCCAATTCTGTGAGTGGCCTTTGTTTTCTAGTCACTATTTCCTTTGAGATGCAGATGCTTCTCAGCTTAATATAGTCCCATTTGTTTATCTCTGCTTCGAGTTATCTTTGCTTCCAGTTGAATAGGAATCTTTCCCCCTTAAAGATACATTAGTTGCAATGTCATGGAGTGTTTACTTAAGTATTCTTCTATTTACCTTCTTTTGAAAGGCATGATATCAAGGTCTTTAATCCAGTTGGATTTGGCCTTTATACATGGGGTTAGATGGAGGTCAGGGGATACTTCTGGCTCTATGCTTAGAAATTGCTCCTGGTATGCACGGGGGACCATATGAGACTCCAGGATTCAAACCACCATCCATCCTGGATTGGCTGCATGCAAGGCAAATGCTCTATCACAGTGCTATCACTCTGGCCCCAGAGTTCACTTTTTCACATGTGGCTGATCAGTAGTCCTGACACCATTTGCTGAAGAGGCTTTTCTTGCTTTATTTTGCATTCCTTGCACCTTTATCAAAGATTAATTGATTTTATTTCTGGGAAACATTCTCTGAATGTTCAAGTCTACTCCATTGATCAGAGGTTCTGTCTATATTCCAATACCATGCTATTTTAATGACTATTGCTTTATAGTACAATTTGAAGTTGGGGAAAGTGAGCCTCTTATTTACGCATTTTTTCCTAAGGGTTGCTTTAGCTACTCTTTGGCATTTTTTTGTTCCAAATGAATTTCCGGAGTGTTTGATCCACTTCTTTGAAAAATCTCATGGGTATCCTTAGAGGAATTGTATTAAGTTTGAACAATGCTTTAGGGATTATTGCCATTTTAATGATGTTAAACCTTCCAATCCATGAGTAGGGTATATGGCTCCAATTTCTTAGGTCTTTTATTGATTGAAGCAATATTTTGTAATTTTATTTGTATAGGCCCTTCACCTCTTTAGTTAAGATGACTCCAAGGTATTTGAATTTAGGTACTAATGTGAATGGTATTATTTTTAATATCCATTTTTATCATTATTTATGTATAAAAAGCCAATGATTTTGTGTATTTTTTAGCCTGTCACTTCATTATATAAATCTTTTTCTCTAGAAGCTGTTTATTAAAATATTTAGGGTCATCTGCAAAGAGTGAGAGCTTGACTTCTTTTTATGTCTGGAATCCTTGATAATTTTTTCTTGCCTAATTTCTATGGCAAGTACTTCCAGTACTATGTTAAATAGGAGTGATGAGAGGAGGAAGTCTTATCTTGTATAGGATATATAGAGTCATGCTGCTACACCACAAAGAAGCCCAAGTTCCTTGTCCTTTTCCTATATGTTACTTCCAGACTTCATCTTCTTGCCCTCTTTTTACCATTTCTAATTTCCTTAGGAAGGTTTGTTTCTGTAATAATCTAATGCCTCTGTTTTTCTCACCTTTGATTCCTTCTATTCCCTAGATATATCTATATACCATAGATTTATGAAAATATCCAATATTTGTTTTTATCCTTTGATTTTCTTCAGTTCAATTCTATCCAAATTGCAGAAAATTGAATGGTTTCATCTTTTCTTGTGCCTGCCTAGTATTCCTTTAGGCTTAGATACCAGAAATTCATTATTTACTCTTAATTCTTTGGACACCAGGGACTGAAATAGGCAACTTTCCCATTAGCAGTAATTGAGATTTTTTTTAGCACAATCACACTAATACCAGTACTTTTTTTAAACTTTCCTTTAGAATATTAATTTTTTTTATTTTTTTTTGGTTTTTGGGTCACACCAGGCGGTGCTCAGGGGTTACTCCTGGCTGTCTGCTCAGAAATAGCACCTGGCAGGCACGGGGGACCATATGGGACACCGGGATTCGAACCAACCACCTTTGGTCCTGGATCTGCTGCTTGCAAGGCAAACATCGCTGTGCTATCTCTCTGGGCCCTAGAATATTAATTTACTCATCTTGAATTCACTTAGGTAATGCTTCTTTAACATAGAAATGTTGATAGAACTTTTGTTTTTCCTAAATATTAATTTTATAATTATACTTTTGATGCAATCCTTGCTTCTGCTTTATGTATCATGATCCCCTTTGAACTTTTTACTAATAAGATTTGGACCACATTTTATACAAATATACTTTATTATAAAAATTTAATTCCAAGTTTTTCTTGTAATTTTTGATTCCTTTTATACTTTTTGTCACATCTCAACCTTAATACATTTTAGAGCAGATAATTCATAAACTACGTCTAGCTGCTAACTATATTCATTACTTATAGTGTAATTTCTTCTCAGCTTCCTCAGTAAACTGATAAAAATAAATATATTTAGTATACCATTCTATATAAATTAAAAATTATTTGATAACTTATTAGTTGTTGAATATTTGAGGTATACTTGCTATTTAAATATTATAATTATGGCAATATTGGCATATTCCTGTATAAATATATGATTTTTATATTTATATTTACATATTGGTTTTACAAATGATGTTGCTTGATCTCTGCATTTAACATTTAACTTTTTGTGGAAATGTACATTTATTTTACAAAACAGATGTGCTATATTACATTTCAACCAATAAAATATGAAGATCAAATATTCACTAATAATATTTACTGTTTATCATTTTATGTTTTAGCTATATTAGTTAAATAAATATTTTTATTTTCTGTATACATTAATTTTTAAATTTTTTTGAATCATATATGTGATATATGTGATTTTATTTTCCAGTAAGATTTTGTACATGATAATCTGAGATTTAATTGTCAGAAAAATAAATAATTTCTCAGCACTAATGATTGTTTAAAAATGTAGGGTAGTTCAGACTAATTTTTGATGAAAACTATTATAACATCCTCATTTTAGTACATAACACAGATATAATATTAAGGATGCTTCCTACCATTGTTTTGGAAGTTAGTGTGCATGTGTATGCATGTTGCATGTTTTTGTGTTTCTAGAATTTGCCATTTTTTTTTAAACTCTATTTTGGAGCCGAAGAAATAGCATAGAGGTAGGTGTTTGCCTTGCATGCAGAAGGATGATGGTTTGAATCCCAGTATCCCATACGTTCCCCTGAGCCTGCCAGGAGCGATTTCTGAGCAGAGAGCCAGGAAAACACCAGAGCATTGCCGGGTATGATATCCCCCACCAAAAAAAAAAAAAACCTAAAAAAAAAAAAAAAACCCAACCAAACTTTGTTTTAGAATTGTACAATTATATACACTCAGAAAAATATAAATAAAATAAAACGTTTTTGCTTGTCTATCTTCCATTTTACTTGTCTGAATAAACTTCTAAATATTTCTTAGAAGTTCATAATCTCATTTCATATCCTATATTTTCTACTATATTATTTGCATATCTTTTAAAATGTAATTCATTTTAATATCCTACATATGAATATCTTATTAAATATTATATATGTTGTTTGATTTTAGGCCATAACTGTAGTGTTCAAGGCTTACTCCTTGCTCTATGCTCAGAAATGTCTCCTGGGTAAACACAACCCTTCCAGGTAGCAGGGATAAAACGAAGGTTTGCCACATGCAAGGTATGCACTTTAACCCCTGTATTACCTTGCAACCTAAATACTTACACTTCAATATTAAATATTATTTAATCTGCTTTTATCTTTCTATATTTAGAATATATTCCAAAATTTAACATCATTGAGTGATACATTTTCTACGAAGTTTATATTTTGTTCATTCTAATCTTTTTGTTTGTTTGTTTGTTTTGTTTTGCTTTTGGATTTTGGGCACACCAGGTGATGCTCAGGGTATACTCCTGGATTGGAAATAGCTCCTGGATTGGAGGACCATATGGACACTGGGGAAGAACCCCAGACTGTCCTAAGTTAGCCACGTGCAAGACAAACACACTACCACTTGTGCAACTACTTTAACCCCCATTCTAATCCTTCTTGCCCTGGCCACTGCTATGACATTTATGAAACATTTGATAGTTAAGTGCTTGTCATATAGATACAAATAAAAACTAATATTTTAACTATGTAGCATGATAATAGTTTCACAATAAAGGATTGCTTTCAGGATATGAGCACAATAGGGAATACACAAATATAAGTTGAATAAATTTGGATAAGACAGCAAGATCATGTAGTCAAAGTGAAAAACTATATCATACCCATATAACCCCTTGCATGATATCTTTCCTTCTTGTATTTAAGGCAGATGTTCTAAATCAGTCTGGGATAAGGTGGCTCTAGCAATGCCTTAGTGAAGATAACTCATCAGTTATACATGCTTGCTCTATCATTCAGAAAGACTTTTTGATTAATCTCAAGGGAGAAGTAATATGTTAAAAAGAGAAACAGAAATAGACAAGATCCTTGATATCTGGTCTTAAAATAATAATATTTCTCTGCTCAGCATACTTTTTCAATTGAAGTAAGTCATTATACCAGACAGAATTAAAGAATAAATAGATTTTATGCAATGATTGATGCAGGAGATAAATCATAAAAGGCATAGATCAAAGGGAGAATAACAAATTGTTTCTCCCTTGTCAACAACATTTTATGTCAGTTCATCAAGTTAATCTATTCCTACCTAACCATTATCTCTTACAACATATGTATATATTTATATATGATATATGTAAAATGAGATTCAAAAATAAAACTTTTTCTATTTTACACAAATATTTATTTTTTTAAGTTTCTGTTAAGGGATAGTAAAGAAAAGCAGTTGTAAAGCATAATAAACAAGAGGAATGTGTTCTCATTATCAGCTCTAGTTATTTTCCTTTCAGCAGTGACCATGTATAGGTAAGATTTTGACTTTTATCAGATTACCTGCCCTATAGACAGGCAGGGGGTGGGGTGGGTGGAAGGAAAACAGGGAAGGAACATCAGTGGTGGGAAGGGTGTACTGGTGATGGTGAAGGATAGTATACATTGTATGACTGAAACCCAACAATGAACAATTTTTTATCCACAATGCTTAAATAAAGCAATACAAATTTAAAAAATATACTTAAATAAAAAGTTTGTCTTCTACTTTCCCAGTTTCAGCAATCCCTGGACACTCAGAAGTGCCACCAGCTGACTTCTGACCCAATGAGTCCATCTATCGTTCTTCCTTCCTTCCTTCCTTCCTTCCTTCCTTCCTTCCTTCCTTCCTTCCTTCCTTCCTTCCTTCCTTCCTTCCTTCCTTCCTTCCTTCCTTCCTTCCTTCCTTCCTCCCTCCCTCCCTCCCTCCCTCCCGCCCGCCCCGCCCGCCCGCCCGCCCTCCCTCCCCTCCCTCCCCTCCCTCCCTCCTTCTTTCTTCTTTCTTTCTTTCTTTCTTTCTTTCTTTCTTTCTTTCTTTCTTTCTTTCTTTCTTTCTTTCTTTCTTTCTTTCTTTCTTTCTTTCTTTCTTTCTTTCTTTCTTTCTTTCGTTCTTTCTTTCTTTCTTTCTTTCGTCCTTCCGTCCTTCCTTCCTTTTTTCCTTCCTTTCTTCCTTCCTTTTTTTCCTTCCTTCCTTTTTCTTCCTTCCTTCCTTCCTTCCTTCCTTCCTTCCTTCCTTCCTTCCTTCCTTCCTTCCTTCCTTCCTTCCTTCCTTCCTTCCTTCCTTCCTTCCTTCCTTCCTTCCGTCCTTCCTTCCTTCCTTCCTTCCTTCCTTCCTTCCTTCCTTCCTTCCTTCTTTCTTTCTTTCTTTCTTTCTTTCTTTCTTTCTTTCTTTCTTTCTTTCCTTCCTTGTTTTCTTCTTCCTTAATCTGCTCAATAGAAATAATAAAACACCTTTCTTCTCCATCTACTTTGACGAAATAGCATGCAGGAACACCTGAATTATTATTAAAAATATTGACACTGCTTGAAACTTTCTTTTTTATTATAACATTTGCCAATGCAAGTTTCATTATCTTTTCTTCCACTTCTTTTGAATCCCTTTCATTACCTATGTGGATCTTGCTTTGCATTATATAAAGTTAATTCTTTGGGATTATATTTGATTGACTATGGCAGCAAAATTATTTGCCTCCCAATCTCAGGAATTTGGGATGTTTATAAACATGGCAAAAGATAAAAAGTAGATGTGATTAAGTGACTTTTGTTTAAAATGGTACTATTTTTATGATTTAAATTGATTTATGTAATCTTAAGGGTCTTGAGAAAAGAAGGGAAGGCACTTTGACAGAGAAGAGGAAAGGCAATGTGAAGGGAAATTGGTGTGAAGTGGCAGCAAGCTTAGGAATGCAAGTAGTCACCAAAAGTTGGAAAAATGAAGGAATTTTTACTTTGCCAGGAATAAACAGCCCTGCTGTCATTTTGACAGTAGCCCAATGAAACTAATTTTAGAATTTTGGCCTCCATAATTGTAAAAATTGAATGCATAATGTTTCAGCCACAAAAATTGTAATAATTTTTATATTATCATAGGAACCTGATACCTTATAATTTTGAATAATTAAATTATAGTTCTCCAAATATTTAGAACTTGTATGTACTTCAGTAGATTAAGATATGTTTTATCAGTAGAAATTTTTTAGGTAATGTATCACATAGAAATGGTGTACATAAGAAATAAAACTACTTATAATATTATCCTTACCTACATGTTATGCATCCAAGACACTTCAGGGTTATCTAAGTTACACACTTTTATAAAGTTTTTATTGTTGTTTTTTTTTTTTGGTGGGGGGACACCCAGTGATGCTCAGGGGTTACTCCTGGCTCTGAGTTTAGAAGTCACTCCTGGCTTGGGTGACCATATGAGATGTCAGGGGTCGAACCCAGGTCCGTCCTGGGTCAGACGTATGCAAGGCAAATGCCCTATTGCTGCCCTATCACTCCGGCCCCGAAAGTTTATTTTTTTCAATATTTATTGCTAAAAAACTGTATAATAGCAACAATAACTTTAAAAATTTAAATAAGGGCCGGGCGGTGGCGCAAGAGGTAAGGTGCCTGCCTTGCCTGCGCTAGCCTTGGACGGACCGCGGTTCGATCCCCCGGCGTCCCATATGGTCCCCCAAGCCAGGAGCGACTTCTGAGCGCATAGCCAGGAGTAACCCCTGAGCATCAACGGGTGTGGCCCAAAAACCAAAAAAAAAAAAAAAAAAAAAAAAATTTAAATAAAATGCAGAAAACCATTGCTTAACAGGTAATCAAGCTAAATCACAATGGTTAAAATCCTTCAAAACTGGATGCCTCTTACTCATCATCTGTATGTCCAAATAGCTGTATCTAATGTGAGGTATCAGCATAGATATTGTCATAATCACTGAGTTTGTTGATATCATCATCACTGCTGTAGGTCTCATACAAAGTGCAGAATATTGTGATTAAATAGTTCAATGGCATCCAGTTCAGTTCAGCCATTTACCTCTTCAGCTCAGCTGCGACTGTGGACTGAGCTGAAGCACCGCCCCCTCTAGCAGACAGCAGAAGATGCCTGGAGACTAAGTGCATTTGATTCAGTGCATGCAAATAACCTGTATGACAAGTTTATACTCGAGTATTTACGGTAATAGGGCAAGAAACATCATTTCTGGTGTTAATGACTTCTCAGATTCAGTCAAGATGCTTCTGGCCTCAGTTACCAGCTCTGTCATTTTTCTTCAGGTGGGAATCATTTGTTTTCATTTTTTTTTTTTTGTGGTTTTTGGGTCACACCCGGCAGTGCTCAGGGGTTACTCCTGGCTCCATGCTCAGAAATTGCTCCTGGCAGGCACGGGGGACCATATGGGACGCTGGGATTCGAACTGATGACCTCTTGCATGAAAGGCAAACGCTTTACCTCCATGCTGTCTCTCCAGCCCCTGTTTTCATTTTTTTTAATAAAATGTTTTTTGTGATCCTATGAATAAACCTAAGAAAAAATAAGATAATGTTATTGAATTAAAGTGAAAGGCAAACCTTTACTTCAAAGTTAAAAAAGACTAACAGAAAAACTGAAAACAAATGATTCTGAAATAAAACAAAATGAATCTTGTAATAGAAATTTTTCTGAATGCTTAGAGAATAAGGCTGTCATGAGAATGTTATATATGCTCATTGTTATTACTGTTATGTCCAATAGAGTCACAGAAACAAGGGGACATGAGCAGAGTAATGATCTTCATTGACCCAAACCCTCACATTTTCTTACTTCTTCTATATAATTCAGGTCAAATTAAAAGAAATTTCCTACCTGATGCAAAATAACCAGAAGGGTATCATTGCCTAAGCTATTTGATAAATATAGGCAAGTTATTTTCTCCTTTAACTTATAAAATCCCAACTGTCATACTAAACATGATCTGTTAGAATAAACTCTTTTAGCCATTATCATTCTGACATTTGAACAATCCTCACATCACCATCTTAACAGCTAATGATAAGTGGTACTAATAACCTAAAGACTAATATCATATGTGAATACTCTGGAGAGCAATATAAAGCCTCGATTTCAATTGTTATAGAACAAGAACACAGTTAGAAAGTTATTTTTACCTTGGAATGTTCTAAATTTTTTATTATATCACATGACTATTTCCTATCATGACCAGTCATCCTTATATAGTTTGTGATTTACTATACACAGAGAACAAAGGATAAATGATTTTTATTTTTGTAAAAGGCCTACATTAAGACATTCAAATCAAATGCCTATTAATTTATAATTTATATTGAGATAATTTATCCAATGAGTAAATTAAGTCATATATAAGAATTAAAGATGTCATTTGATATATGCCTTTCATTGTGTTGAAATTAGAACAGATTTTAATTTGATATGACTTGTTTAAAAGTCTCATTGTTCTAAATTAAGACATTATTTTATAATCTGATTTATCAAAAATAAATCTCTGTATACAATCTTCCTATTGTTAAATGCTCTTTATGAATTTTCCAAACAAAATATCAAACAGGGTATTCATGCACATAATTTAGATGAAACATTATAAAAGTAAGTTTAAGTTGATAATTTAATGAACATATAATACATAATTTAGGAATAGAGACTATACTAAATATGTATCCAACATATATAAAATTGTACAAACTTATATAAAGTTACATATGTGCAGTATATCTAGTAGAATATAAACCAAGAACAATTGACACTTCATTATTTTTTCAGTTAAGCACAATGTTCTGTTTCTAAAACTTTATTTATATAACCGAAGTCTTGCTATATCTGGTGTAGGCTGTCATAGAAATAGAATTATTTAGACTATTTTTTAAACAGTGAAATTTTTATATTGTTTTTATTTAATTTATCAATATTCATTTATATTGTCTTATAATGCTGTTGTCATAGAGGTGTTGAGATTAAAAAATATAGACAAGGGGTGGAGGGAGGACAACATTGATGGTGGTAATGCACCTGATTCAATGTCACTATGTACCTAAAAAATTACCGTGAAAGATTTTTAATCCACTTTGGTCAAAATAAAAATAACAACAACAACAACAAAAAGGAGACATTGCAATAAGCAAATAAAATTGTAAATAAAAAAAAAAAAGATATCAAATAGAAAAACTGTTTTTTTTTGTTGTTGTTGTTTTGTTTTGTTTTGCCACACTCGGTGATGCTCAGGGTTTACTCCTGGGTATGTGCTCAGAAATCACTGCTGTCTTGGGGGACCATATGGGACATGGGGGGATAGAACCATAGTTCATCCTAGGCTAGCGTGGCAAGGCAGACGCCTTACCGCGTGCACCACAGCTCCGGCACCAGAAAAACTGTTATTGTCATATTAAATAATAAATATTATCCTCTATGAGCAATTTTATCTAGGTGAAAACAACAACAGTGAATCCAGAATAAAAAAGAAGTAAAACTATCAGTGAAGGCATATTATAAAATACTGTAGTTTAATATATTAATGACTTCATGTAACTATTACAAACAATAAATGAAACAATAAAAATTAGGTTGAGATATTTACATAATATTTTATTGCAGTTATAGTCAAGCAACAATTAAAATACAGTAAAATCAATGTATTTACAGTTAAATAGAATCAAAATATAATTATGTAATTAAATTAACACAGGCTGTGAATAATTATACATTAAAAACTATGTTATAAATTAAAATCAAAAAGAATAGACACAAAGGTGGAAAGACCTTACAATTGTAGTGACTGGAAAAATTAACTTTTCTTAAAATGATCATCCTACCAAAAGTATTTGTGGAATTTATGCAGTTCTTATCCAATATTAAAAGACATCCTTCTAAGTTTTAGAACAAATATTTTTGAAATTTACATAAAATCAACAAACATTCAAAATATCAGAAGTTTATCTTCATACAAAAGAAAAGTTTGGTAGCATATGCTCCAGTGGACGTTTATGCTACATTATAGTTAAGATAATAAAATAGCATGATGTTAAAAAATAGACCCACAGATTAATGGATTATATTAGATATATAATAATATATAATATAATAAATATAATATAATATATACTATGTATAATATATTAATATAATATAATTGAGAGCTCAAAATTAAAATTTTCCCTGTCTTTATAGCTTTTTAATGACAAAAAGTGCCTATAGGAAAAATAAGGAAAGAAATAGAAAATAATTCTTTAAGTGTCTACAGCAAAACTGGAGGGCCAGATTGCAAAAGGATGATATTTATTGACTCACAATATGCAAAAAAGTAATCTGAATATAAACCTGACAATTGAAAATTACACATAAAGATGCAAAATATAGTGTGGGGCAGGGTATAGTACAAGGCACTAAATTATACCCTAATACATATACCCTGCAAGCTAGATAAGTGTGATTTTTGATATCCCCAGGTTAGTATTCATTTAAATGCCACAGTTCTAGCTTCAATACTGAATCATTAAGCCTGCACTAGTAACTAAATAATGTTAGGAGTTACTGCAGACCTCCAATCAATACTGTGTATTCCCTTCTTAAATAATGTATTTTATATAAAATATAATTATGATATGTGACTAATATAGAAGCATAAATAAATATCTTCATGATACTGGCTTATATGTTATATTATAAATACACATGTGGGATTATACTGAACTAAAAAAATTCTGCACAGATAATGATGACATTTAAAAATGAAATATTTTACTAAATCAGATAAAATATTTCTATACCATGTACCTTACAAAAGGCCAAGATATACAAGAAACTAAAAGTGCTCAACAATTAGTACTCATTATGGACAAGAGTTAAACAGACACTTCAGTGAAGAAGAAATGCAAATGCCAATGAAAATACACTACTTTGAATAGATATGAGCTCACTTAGATACATTGAAATACTATGAAATAGTCAAAGCCTAAAAATAAACCAAATGCTCAACATATATGAGATAATAAATCATAGAGGGTATATATAGACAATTAAATATTACTTTTTTTAAAAAAGATGAAATCTTGCATTTTTTTTCAATAAGGATGTAATTGAAGGGTGTCATGCTAAACAAAACAAAACAATTCTGAAGAAATAAAAAATGTTGTATGATCTCAAATATTATATATAATTATATATAATGAAACAAATTAAGGAACCAGAGAATGGAAAAGGAAAACCAACTGAGGTTACCAGGAAGATAAAGGAGAATAAAAGAAGATAAAGAAGAAACTGTGATAGAGTTATTAATAGTTTGATAGTAGTGGTGGTTTGGTAACAAATTTTACAAAGTATAAAAGTTTACTCCTAATATATATACAGTTTCATAATTACCTCTGAGAGATCTGTTGTTAAATAATTTTATTTTTAAGATCCATCAATAGAGGCTATAATCAATAGCATACTTATTGTACTTCGAAGATGGATAGCATATCTGGTGTAGAGAAAATAAGTAGGGATTAGAATTGGATCTTTTAGGTTATTATAAGAAATTTGGCTCAAAAACTCAGAATAAATAATGAATATATATACAGCATATCGCATTATATTATTACTATAATGCCAGGTGGTTGTGTTTCAAATGTGTAACATTTAAGAATTGATAGTAAAAATTGATCTTATTAATGTATTTATTTTATGATGTTAATATTTTAATAATGTTTTACTGTTTAAAATAATTAAAAAAACATTTTTATTTTTCTTTCATTTTTTTTTTGGTCTGGTGTGAGCACATTTGACAGTGTTTAGGGCTTTTTTTAAGCTCTGTGCTAAAAGATCACACCTGGATGTGCTTTTGGGAACATATATAGTGCCTGGGATTAAACCTTGGTCAGTCATGCAAGGCAAGAATTCTGTCCACTACACTATCTCACTGGGCCCTGAAGAGCATTTCATATTACAATATCTTTAAGATTCCATGCTGTATTAAAAAATTAGCTCAAATTGAAGGAGAAATCATGTTTTGAAATTGGATTTGGTTTTAAGAAGCTGGTATTAACCTTTATGAATCAGGTTGAGATTAAAATAATAAGAATTGAGGGCTGGAGTTGTGGCGCAGTGGTAAGGTGTTTGCCTTGCACGTGGCTGACCTAAGACTAACTGTTGTTTGATCCCCAGGAGTCCCATATGGTCCCCCAAGCCAGGAGCAATTTCTGAGTGCATAGTCAGGAGTAAACCCTGAGCGCTGCTGGTTTTGACCCAAACCACCCAACACCCCCCAAATAATAATAATAGTATTGTTGCTATGACTTAAAAATTATTACAAATATATACTACACTTGTATTTAAAATGTGAACTTGTCACTTCAAAAACCACAATTTCATATTGTATTAATTTATGATCGTATTATTAGACAGGTCTGCATTAAGCAGCGAGAAAAAATTTGTATGCCACACAGTACTTTTCTAGTTTAGTTTTTGTTTGTTTTTGGCCACATAGTACTTTTCTAGTTTAGTTTTTGTTTGTTTTTGGCCTTTACCTGGTAATTCAGGGTTTACTTTTGGATCTGTGCTTAGGAATCACTCCTGGAAGTGTTACAGCAGCCTGAAACTAGGTCAGCCACATGTAATGAAAGTGTCTTAATCCCCCTATTGTCTCTTTGATTTTATAGTTTACCTTTTCTTTAACAAAAAAAATTGTTTCAAATTAACTACTAACACTATTAAATAATAATTTGAGCAAAGAAGTGCTGTCGCTGTACATTCAAACCATTAAGTGTGAAGACTATTAAAACAATGTTATTTAGCTAAAATTAAAAATATAAGTTTAACTCTATGACTTAAATTTCAACTATTATCTTATTAGATAACTTATCTAAACTACAAAATAGTTATTAAAATAAAGAAAATGTGGGACATAGACATAATACAGGTCTTAATGAGTTTGCCTTGAATATTGCCCATTCCAGTGATCATCAGAACCATATATGACCACTGCTAGGATTGACACTCAGCACAGTGTTACCGGTAAGACTTGATTTAGCCATGTGTGACCATTAAGCAATGCAAAACAAACAATAGCACCATAATATGTTTTATTATTTTCTTTAACTTCAACTTAAATATAAAAAGTTCAGGTTTTTTTTTTATCTATTGTAGTTTCTTTAGAGTGAACTGTTAGAGCAGATGATTTTATGATTTTAAGTTCTGTGGATACAATCAGAGAAAAGTTGTATTATATGATGGAGGAAGTTAAAATTATCTTTAAGGTTGCTTTTCCATTAGTGGAGTTTTCTGTGATTTTTGTACAAGTTATTTGTCTCTTTATGAACTTCATTTAAAGAGCAAGGGAAGGTTCCACATCCAGCATTAACTTTGCTGACAAGGTAAACTGCCAGAAACAGCAAGTTATTCAGGAAAGAATGTTAAAATAACTCCCATTGTGTGAAAACAGACTCTTCATTATCACTCTAAATGGCAATTCCTGTGTTGTATCTGAGCGAATTTTTTAAATTGCTTTCTGCTATTTAATATAAGTGATTCAAGACAGAGAAAAGTTGCATATTTTAATTTTAATTAAGTTTAACTTAAAATTGAGTCTTTAAAGACTGAAAGCAAGTAATATATCCTTCACATTTTGATCCTCCGTCTAATTAATCATTTTCTTTTTATAAGAGATATAGATATACAGGATTAACAGCGATTAAATGTGTTTAGTCTATGGACCTAATGGAATCCCCCCACCCAAATTAAATAAATTAGTATAGACTCCCGACTGAGTTTTCATTTTTATATGTGTAAGTATTATTTAGCAGGAGTTTGGGCCACACCAAAGTGACTCCTGGTTTTGCACTATGAAATCACTCTTGGCAAACTTGTGGAACCAGGTGGGATATCTGGGATTGAACCCTAGTCTGACCCAAATCGTCCATGTGCAAGGCAAATGCCCTAGCGCTGTGCCTGTTCCTGCCTCAGTATATGTGTAAGTATTTTTGTACTTAATTCATTAAAGTGCATATTTTCCTAAGATATATATATATATATATAATCAGTCTCTTTCAATTGAGATTTCTTGCTTTTACAAGTATATATATATGTATATGTATGTATATATATATATATATATATATATATATATATATTTGTTTCTACTTTCTTGTACCCTAAAACTCAATATATTGAAATAACCAACATATGAGGTAAATTTGGATATAGATAGATGATAAATAGATAGATAGAGAAATAGATAGATACTTGGTAAGATATAAAGAAAACAACATTGCCTTTATAACATCCTCTTCCTGGATTCACACATAGAAATTAATTTTGAATTGCCATGCTCATTGGCACAAGAGAAATGAATACTGTAAGAGCTTTTACTCTTGACTATAGGGCATGCTATTATGTATGATTTTTGGCAATAATGGAATGATTTAATATATTTAGAAAAAGGGTCTAATTGCATGTATGAAACTCAGCCAACATAATCATACCCATATTTTTAAAATACTTTGCATATAACCTACCATAGTGAGAAGTGTGCATTTTTATTAAAATCTTGCCTTAGAAAAATCAATATTCATTTCAGTTCTATATTAGAACACCAATTACAGTCTTATTAAAGTATTATTTATAGTGTCTTAAATGATGTAATCCAAAATAATTGGAGCTCTATATACCTATCTGCTACCATCATCTCTCCACGTAATCATCGATTTATTAATTTAATAAACATTTATTATGGGAACACTTTGGTGCTTGGAACTAAAATAAATGGCATTTTGTTCCTGTCTTGAAAAAAATAAGTTAGTCAGTGACATATATGTAAAAGAATAATTTTAAATGCATTAAAATAACATTTTTGAACCTAGTTATGTGCTAGCATAAGGAGTGACCAATTCTGCTTGAAATAATGAGGAACAATTTCACAAAGCACATGGCATTTAAAATTGACTTTTTAAGTATGAGTAGTTTTCTAGGACATTCCAGGAATACAAACAAATTAAAGTTGTAAAAGAATATAACCAAATATAGAGAGAACATTAGGGTTGTTGAAATATGCAGTATACAGGAGTATGGAGCAGAAATTACACATTGGCATATGACCAATAGATTAGTGGTGGTGTGATAGATCAGTCCTAAACATCATAATTATATATGATATATTTTAATGTGTTCCCAAATTTAAAATAGATTAAACATATTATTTTTCATATGATTCCATAGTCCTTAGTTGTTTTTTTTATATATATTTTAGCTTCTATAGAGTCTCGGGAAATCAAAAGTTACAGAAAGAAAATAAGAGTAGGTTATGTTGTGTTATGACATAATAGCAATAAAAATGACCATAAAAATGATTGAGAAACACTTAAAATAATTCAAAAGAAATTTATGCTGAATGAATAAAGAAACTAAAAACATGGAAGAGGAAGATTGGAATTTTAATAGTAAAATCAGTAAAATTTCATATATGTTATATATTATGTATATATTATATATTATATACTATATATGTGTTATATATGTTTATATTTTATATATATGCATGGTGAAAGAAGACAGAAATAAGGGCATTATCATAGTTTTCAAGGTATTCCATATCATTTGATGTTTTATCCTTTTATCATTTCCCTCTGCTACTGACGTTAACTCTGGAAGGCCCAAAATTCTGTTGCCTTTGACTGAATGCAACAAAGAATAATTTTGTCTGACTTTGAGGAGGAAAATTTAAGTATCAACTTAAATGCAGTTATCAGCCAATGCCAAGCTGTAATGTAGCAGATACCTTCAGAATTTTATTCTCTCTGGCATGTGATGTCCAGATCTCAGAATTTGGGGTCTCAAACTCAATTTACCTGGGGGCCGCAGGAGGCAAAGTCAGGGTGATCCTTGAGTGCAAAGTCAGTAGTAAGCCTTGAAAATTGGGGGGTCTGACCCAAACAACTAAAACAAAACAAAACAAAACAAAAAAAGATTCCTCTAGGGCAGGGCCACAACATATTGTATGGAGGGCCGCAAACGGCCCACGGGCCACGAGTTTGAGACCCCTGAGTGAATTCCAGTTACTTACAATACTAGCTCACATATAGTAAGGCTTTTTATTGGCTTTCTTATCTTTTTTGACATTCTTAACTTTTCTACTGGTATTTTTTGATATTATTACTTTATCATTTTAAAACTACCTGACTAACTCCTTTAACTTTTAATAAGTGAGTAAAGTATCTCAACACAAATGTTTATGTGGTTACACCTAAAGGTATTATGTTATCTTAGCCTATTTTACATTTCATTGTGATGTTTTAATTTATTTTTGAACATCTGCTCCTCATTATTAGTTCGCTACTGTGTCTGATGGGGAATTCTTTTTCTTATCCCTGCTTTAATTTTCTCTGAAGAGAAGTAAGATGTCCTAATTTTCACAGGTGAAATATACAGTATAAAATATGTTTCCTTGAGTATATTATTTAAAGTTAAAATATAGCTTATGCTTCCTATATTTTTTGTCTGTAACTGACCTAGTATTTCTCAATCATAGTAAGGTTTTCTATATTTTGGTTTCTATATTTATGTTCAAAGAATGTCTTTATTTTCAGTGCTTTGAGTTTTGCATTATATGTTTCAGAGCAAACATAACTAACTCTTAGTGTCTTGAAAGGAGTAGGGAACAATGATCTACTGAGTGATGTGTTAGAAATGTATAAATATCAATAATTTAGAAATTTACTCTAAAATAACTTTTTTTCCCCAAGATGACCAAACTGTTTCCTCCATAGGAAAGAATTTTTGAACTCTAAGAAGGAAAAAATTTCAGATATTGACTCTCCTATTACATGTCTCTTCTTCCCTTATGTCACTGTTTGTCGAGCTCACTGGCTTGAAGCCTTCCCTAACCAATTTATTCCTTTGTGGATTCTAAGACAGATTGGAGAGAGGGGATCGCCACTGAAATGAACACACACAAACACACACACACACACACACACACACACACACACACACACACACAAATTTGCATCAGGGGAAGCTGTAAAACAGAATTCGTTTATTACAAAAAAAAAAAAGGCACTCCTTCTATAAGCTTTAGTAAGGAAACAATTTATCACTTGAACGCAACTGTGTGCGAAGAGTCCTTGGTGTGTGGAACATATATGCAAGATATAGTTTGAAAGAGTATGCTGTTTTCTGTGGCTAAGGACAAGGTAGCAAGATAAAGCTATTGCAAGCTTTCTTTGCCTCATTGTTAGACCCATAAATTGCCAGAAAAGTAGAGGGTTCAACTGTGTAGACTGTTGGCTTGGGGACTAGGAATGAAATATTAAGCCAGGTCCCACCAAGGCACAGGCCCGCAATTGTTCCTTTTTTCTAAAATAATTTTTATTGTGATCAACATGAATTACAAGTCTTTCAAATTAATATTTAAAGTACATAGTGACATTGAATCAGAGGTATTTCCTCCACCAGTGTTGTCATCCCTCCAACCTGTTTTCATCATCCCCTTCCTTTGCCCCCTGGATTGCTAGTATAACTGTTCTCCTCTGTGTCTAGCTTGTTGAAGATTTGGTATCAATTCTGTTGTCTTTGACTTTGGTATGGTGTTTAAGACTGGTCATTTTTATTTCTACTCAATGTTCATATGACTGTTTGATTCTGGTACCATCCATTTTTCCCTCAATTTATGAGGTAGAACAAGATGATTCAATTTATGTGGTTCTGTTTGAAAAAAAAAAGAAAAAAAAGAAGAAAATGAAAAAAGAAAAAACCCAAGTTCAAAATATAAAAAAACAAAATCAACAAATAAAAAATCAGGAGGAGTCCGTAAAAGTTTTAAATATAAAAAACCAGAAGGAGTCCATCTACAAATTTTAAATATCAGTTTAAAAAGAAGAAAGGGGAAAAATGAAGAAAATCATACCAAAAAAAAGCAAAAAAATAAAAACTGACAAAAAAACCCTAAAATTAAAAACAATAACCAAATAGGCAAAACACAAAAGAAACTAAAATCAAACAAAAGACCAAAACCAGCAACTACAAAAAAGCACCACAGCAACTAATACAACAACCAACAATAAAAACAAGACCAAAAGAACAGAAAAAAAAAAAAGGAAAGAAAAGAAAAGAGGAAGGAGGGCTGGTGTGGCAAGGTTTTTTTGTTTGTTTGTTTGTTTGCTTTTTTTGCATAGGCAGAGTAAGTATTGGGGAAATTAGAAAGGGAAGTCCCCTGGCCTAAAATATACAGGGTTTCTTGACCCTTGAAGCATACTGTTGTGGGAATAATTACAGGATTCATACCTGCTCCTTTTCACACCCCCAAGGAATTTTTTATGGTGCCAGGAAACTTTTTGCTCAGTTGTGGCTGACAGAATCAGGCCTCTCAACTAGAGATCTTGGTTCTTTATAAATATCTCACTCTAGCACTTTAAGTTTCAACTTTAGAATCATTGACTCAGTTTCAATAAGGTACCTCTGACCACAACATACATTGGAAAAGAAAATTCTCAAAATACATATGCTGCGAAGTGGGCACCTAAAGTATATACTGATAGTGTTAAATAATATAGTTAACTAATATTATTTTATTTTTATTTTATTTATTTAGTAAGTTAGTAAGTTAGTTAGTTAGTTAGTTAGTTTTTGGGACACACCCAGAGGCGTTCAGGAGTTACTCCTGGATCAGAAATTGCTTCTGGCAGGCACAGGGGACCATATGGAATGCCAGGATTCGAACCACCATTCTTCCTGAATTGGCTGCATGTGAGGTAAACGTTCTACAACTGTACTATTGCTCAGGCACCAAGTTAACTAATATTATTTTAAGTCATTTATTTTATCATTTAATATTTTGATGACTCCATGAGTTTTTGAGTATTTAGGCTCAAAGTAAACTATCTTATCACTACCCACTAGAGTCTACTAAAACACAAAGTTAAAATAATTATTTTCCTGAGTTTTAAAATTTTATACATTTAACACTATACAAATAAATATTACAATTTTAGGTTAAAATATGTTTATTTACATTTATAAATTTTTATTATATTTAACTAATTTACTTCTTTAAAAATAATTTCTTTATATAAGCACTATGGTTATAAAATGTTTGTAGTTGGTTTTCAGTTATCAAATGTATATTACTCTTCACCAGTGTAACTTTCCCACCAACAATGTTCCCCACTTTCTTTCTGCCTTCCCCACATCAGCCTGTCTTTGGGACAGGCATTCTATATTTTTCTCTCTCTCACTATCATTGCCATGATAGTTGTTAGTTCTCTAACTGCGCTTACCATTCTTTGTGGTAAGCTTCATACCATGGGCTGGTCCTTCTGGCCCACATCTCTATTGTCTGAATATTATTACCATACTATCGTTTATTTTCTTACATGCCCCCGATGCGTAAGATTATTGTGTGCCTATAACTCTATCCCTCTGACTCATTTGATTCAGAATAATAGTCTCCATGTATAGGCAAATTTCATGACTTCATCTTTACCTATCAGCTGCATAATATTCTGTTGTGTACAAGAAATGACCACAGTTTCTTTAGTCACACATTTGCTGTAAGGAACCTGAATTGTTTCTAGATTCTGGCTATTGTAAATAATGTTACAATGAACATAGGTATTCAGGGGGCATTTTTGTATTGTGTTTTTGTGTACTAGGGTATAACCCTAAGAGTGGTATAGCTGGATTATATGGGAGCTCAATGTCCAGTTTTTAAGGAATATCCATATAGCATTTTCACCAGCAGTGAATGAGAGGTCTTTTTTCTCCAGCAATGGTTGTTCTTGTTCTTTGTTGTATGTGCCAGTCTCTGTGGTATGAGATGATGCCTCTGTGTCATTTTTATTTGTATATCCCTGATGTTTAGCTATGTGGAACATTTTTTTCGTGTGATTTTAGCCATCTTTATGTCTTCTTTGAGAAAATGCTTGTTCATTTCTTCTTTTATTTTATGTTGGGATTAGATGTTCTTTCTTGTTAAGTTCTGTCAGTACCTATCTTAAATACTTGTCTTAGATAATAATTAGAATTAATAGATAATTATAATCATAATTACCTTAGATAATTGTCCCTTATCTGATGGGTATTGGGAAAAAAGTTTCTCTCATTCCATAGGGTAGTCTTTATATCCTCATGACTGTTTTCTTTAAAGTTCAGAAACTTCTCAGTTTAATGTAATCTCATCTGTTTATCACAGTTTCCACTTGTTTGGACAGTGGTGTATCTTTCTTGCAGATGTGTTTATAGTCCCAATTTCATAGTATGGTTTGTTCTTTTTTTTTCTATATAACTTAAAGTTTTAGGTCTGATGTAAAAGTCTTTAATCTATTTTCATTTGATCTTTGTGCATGGTGTTCGAGGTCTGAGTTTATTTATTTGCATGTGGTTGATCAATTATCCCAATACCACTTGCTGAAAAGGTTCTCTTCACCCCATTTTTCATCTCTTGCCCTTTTATCAGAGATGAATTGATTGTATGTCTGGGGGGTCATTCTCTGAATACTGAAACTTATTCTTTTGATCTGAGGGTTTGTCTTTCTTCTAATAGTGAGATAAAAATATTTCCACATCATTTTGTATTAACAATTTTATGTTAGTTGTTAATACCAAAGAAATACATAAATTAAAATTAATCATTTTAATAATTATGTATTCGTTATATATGAATATAGTTATATATACATAATTGTATTTAGTTATGTAAACAAACACACATTCAAATAAAATCTTTAAGATTGATGAATGGAGTGAACAGTTCAACATTAATATGCAAAATAATAATTGTATACCTTTCAAAGAATGTTTTAGGAATAAATTCTGAGGTATTGGTAGAAAACTAATTTTTTGTTTATTTGTTTGTTGTTAGTCTATTGTTTGTTTTGGGCCACATTCGGTAATACTCAGGATTACTCCTGGCTCTGCATTCAGAAATTACTCTTGGCAGTCTTGGTTGACCATATGGGATGCCAGAGATCAAAAGTTGCATCTATCGTGTGCAAGGCAAATTCCTTACCCACTGAATTATGAATCTGGCCCCTAAAATTA
Organism: Suncus etruscus; assembly: GCF_024139225.1. Classification (NCBI taxonomy): domain Eukaryota; kingdom Metazoa; phylum Chordata; class Mammalia; order Eulipotyphla; family Soricidae; genus Suncus; species Suncus etruscus. The sequence goes on from NC_064850.1 coordinate 80,657,395, forward strand.
GTTTTATAACATATTTTAAACTATTCATCAAGAGTTGGTATAACATGAGTTATAGTTTTTCAGGTGTGATTTCTTTGGTCTAACACTTAAAAAATATTTTAATACTGTTTTTACCAGGTATAATTTTATAGAGAAGGTGATGCTATGCATATTTCATTAGTCTTTATATACCAAGTTAATGAGTTCATACTTTTATCAATTTCTTCACAAATATATTTGCATATAATACTAGTTTATTGAACTTCAAATATTTTTATTTCTTATACTAACAATTACTTGATAGAGAAAAATTTCTTCTTTTAGGGCATGTTCATTTTTAATTAAAGATAATTCTTAATAAATGGCTGAAATAAGGTAAAAAATCTTTCATACATACCCTAAACATTTTGTACATGGTAAAGTCAATTAAAAGCATGTACTAAATATAAAAAACTGATATGCTTGGATAATCCTGAATTTAGATCTATAGACTTATAAAAAGCTATTTACAATATTATTGAATATTATAATAATGTAATTACATATATTCACACTAATTATATATTTGTAGGTAACTATGATAATTATGTAAATTCGTGACATTTTTATAAAATATTATTGCAAAATTCACTTAACAGACAGAGTGAGTAGAATGGTTAGAATCTTATACCACGTGTGATTGTAAGAAAATAAAATATAGTAAAAGAATTTTTCTGCACTTAAAGTCACTTCTAAAATATAATCATAATAAAATTTAACTATGTAGCAAAGATATATTGATAATAGCCTTGAAATTAAAATATATATTTATATTATTTTTTCAGGAAGATTTCTTTCTTTACCTCACTGCATCTAGATTGAAACTGCATAAAGAAATTGTGATTTATTTATTCAAAATAATCCAAATATAAGTACAAATGAAAATGTAAACCCATACTTAATTTTAAGCAGTAGCAGTGACTAGGCAGTTAAGTTTAGTATCTCAAAAGACAATGGATAAACTGTAACATAATTCTTTCTTTGGTTAGTCTATATCTCAGAGTGAGAGAAGAACAACACCTAAGTAATTCTGATTAATATTCATGTAGTCCATATAACTAATATTTTAATAACATCTTTATATGTTATCTAGTTTTCTGAATAATGCCTCTATAGTCCCTTTTAAAAATTAGTGACTAAAATGTTAAAGAAGAGGCTGGAGTGGTGGCACAAGCGCTAGGACATTTGCCTTGTATGCGGCTGACCAAGGACGGAACACGGTTTGATCCCCTGGCATCCCATATGGTCTCCCAAGCCAGGAGCGATTTCAGAGCACATAGCCAGGATTAACCCCTGAGCATCTTTGGGTGTGGCCCCAAAACAAAACAAAAACAAAAAATAAAATTCTAAAGAAAACAAAAACAAGATTTTCAACCATTATCAATTCAGTTGAAATACTCAAGGTATCCTGACCCTCTTTTGCTTCGCAGAGGAATCATTTCTTAAGAATATTTAAAAATAATAAACTAAATGGTATCTTCAATTAGGACATAGCATAATGGTAGAACAATGTCCTTACATTTCTGAGTCTCAGGGTTTGATTCCTGGTACCACCAAGAAAGAAAAATACAAAAATAAAAATATTTTATATCTAGGCATCTATTGTACATTTAGGCTGTGTACAATTTTTTCTATTGTGACTAGTTCTGAAATAAAATAGGGGTGCAAATATCTTTTTGGAGCAATATTTTTGTGTCATGTAGGATGCTCACCAGATAATAGAATCTAGGAGTGAAGGAGGGGCACAGTAGGACAATGGTGAAGGGAGCTCTTCTGGTTGAGGGTGTAAACCATATTGCTTAAAATAAAATCTTAAGGAGAGAAATAAAAAATATTTATTATAAATGAACTTCAGATTTGTAATACCGTATTTTAGGACAAGGATAAATAGTAGACCCATTGAACTACAACCTTATTTCATCTTAAAATCATAAATAAATAATTTGTGGTACAAAAGGTACACACTAACCCATAATTGATAATAATGTCATAAAAGTAAAAAATAGTAATAGCAATCACAAACTAAGCTCAATTCAAAATATAATACTGGCAAAGCCAAATTGCTAGGTCAAAACCTTTAAACATTTTGTTCACACTATAACATTTGAGTATTGTTATAATGCTATATTTCAGTACAACAATGTGACATTATCATTTGTAAAAGTCTATCTTTGCTACATCATTTTCAAAAACCCGTGAGGATTTTGTTTCTTTTGTTTTGGATCCACGCCCCACTATACTCATAGATTACTCCTGGCTCTGTTCTCAGGCATAACTCCTGAAGGGACTCGGATTATATGGTACTAGGAATCCAATCTGGTTGGATCTTGTATAAAGTACCATACTCCCTGAAAATACTTTTATACTTTTTATTAGTAATACTATGGCCATTTTGTTGTCAATGTTTTAATGTTATCTTTATAATAATTAGAATAAATTATTAGAATACTTGTTCTAGAAATGAGAAAAGCATGGTGCCTTGAATAATTGTGCTGATGGCAGAACATTTATATTACAGTGAAAGACAAATGTGGGAAATAAAATACCAGTTGTGAAAGACATTTGTGAAAGCACCTGATGACCACAGAAACTATTTAAATACCTAATTATGACATTTTAATATCTTGACCTCTTTTTAAAAATTTATTTAATACCTGCAGTTGAACCAAAAATATTGGCTAGGTCTTTGTCAACCTGAGAAAATTCTGTCAATGTTATATATATTTCCTATTTTTACTTTATGTTTTAAAAAAGAATACAGAAACTGATTTACACCTGAAGATAAGCACATGTTAAAAATAGCAACATCAATGTGTGTTTAATCAGTATGTTTAAGAACTATTCTAATATCTGTTCATCAGAATTTGGAACAGCAGTTTGATAATCAAAATGCTAATCGGCACAGACCATTTGCAATCTTGTTGTGCTAGTAATAAATAAATCTTGAATCCTAATATGTATGTCTTATGCTGCTGTTATTTAGATAGAAAGAGAAAAAGCCTCTAAATTCTCTTATAATGCTAAATCCCCATCTCTTTCTTGTTTGTATTCCTTTCTCATAAATCCTACCAAACAGATGTGTACACTTTTTGTCAGCTGTATTTGTCACTGTACAGGCTGTCTCTTGCCAGCTTGTCAGCATGTTGTTAGGCATGATTCATTGTGCACCGTCGCTCCTGTAGTTTCTTTACAAAGAAGCAAATCTGACTTCCGGGCCTAAATAAAGAAGCCATCAGGGTAGTAATCAGTGATGTACAAAACTTATCAAGCCCAATGGGGCCTGACACCTTCCAGATCATCCTTTAGTGAGCCAGTGCTCCAAGCTTGAACAAAATTGAATAATAAAAAAGGCAAGTATTGAAATATTTCTCAAATTGAAAACTAGATGAAGTAGATGCATTGATATTCAGAATACTCTTTAATAAAGTGGTTAAATTTTTTAAATAAAGCGGTTAATCTCCTTTGGGTATCAGAATGCTGAATTACCCTGCCATAAAACTGCTTGTAAAAGATAATGCATTAGACTGCAATAAATTGAGATTTCAAACTTTGTTTCACTTTGTAAATATTATTTAAGCTAAACTCATAAACACAACCTAGATATGTTTGTGGATGCTTTATATTAGAGATAAAAGTCACATTTTCTCTAGAATAAGTAATAAGGGGTAGTGTAGTAAAAAAGCTCTGGGTGTTGGTAAAAGAAGATCAAAAACAAAAATGAAAATGACATCTAAATATAATTAATACAAACATTAATTCATTATTAGAAATTGATAAATACTTCAATTATTCATTTGAGAGTATTTTTATTCTCTATAGTATTTATTACATTATGCTATCAAATAAATTATATATAGCAAAATATGACAAAAGTTTATTCCTTCTTCATGTAATTTTAAACATAACTGAAGCTCTAGTCATCAATAATAATAAACTAGCTTTCTTTTCTTGACTGGAAAATTCCTATCTAATAAAACAAAAATAATCACTCAAAATAAATAAGTACAACTAAGTTTGATCAAGAGCTGCCACATTCAATGATGTAAAGCATATATTTAAATATTTATATAATTTATATTTAATTCCAAAATAATGTCACTTTGTTCACATATTCTGCATGATTACGTACTGAAAGTGTAGTATAACTATGAAACTATGGCATGTTCCTTTTTTCTTCAGAAAACAAATGTTACTAAGATAAACCTGAACATAATATGTATCATTAAATATAATTGTGGCCATGCCCTTCATTTCTCATGGTGTACCTATGATTCTATACTCAGGAATCACTTCTGAAATATCTGGAAAATCATATAGAGTTCTATCAATTAAACATGGATCTCTTGCATACAAGTTCCTTATCTGTTATTTTATTGCACTAGCTATTATTTAAAGTTACTTATATATTTTATACATTTATATTATATGGTTAAATAGAACATAATTTTTATATTGAATACACAGAACATTTTTCTGCTCATTTCATTAAATATTATAATTTATTAGATATTAATATACTATAGAAAACAAAAGAGAATGAGTTAGATGAAATAAATCAAGAACAAAAGAAAAATGCTAATCATTTTTAGTTTTTCCTCCTTCCACCAGCGTCTTGTGAAGCAGCTTTGTACACACAATTTAATGTTACTAACTGTATGAAAAAGTGTGAACTTCTTTTTTTATTTTTTAAGTCATTCTAAGTCATTCATGAAGATTATATGGCAATAATAATTAAGATTTTATGACACCAGCTAATTCGCTAAACTTCATACTGGTATATTATTCTGGATGCTAAGCTGACATCTCTCAGTCTTTCCTGAGTGATTTTCTTGTTTCTCTCTCACATACAATTTTGGGCCACATTTAACAAGCAGAAAAATAGACTCTAGGGTTTTAATTAGTTGTCCAGAAGAATCTTGATGTTTAGAGATACAATAGTGGGAGCTTAACCATAAATATATTTATTGATGACTTATTCTATATATCACTGGAGCCATTTTTCACTGAACAGATATTACTAAAATTTATTTTAATATTAATTTATGTGTTATCATTTGGACTTTCATAATTATGCTAAGTTTTGCAGTATCAACAGACAAAATTGCTACAAACAACTTCCACCAAATTGACTACAACTCTCCACTCTGTCCCAATTCACCTCTAGTCTAATCTCCCCTCATCTCTTCCTATAATATTTTGTTGTTGACTTTTTATTCCAGTAACAATGGTTTTTAATAGTTCAGTAATATTTACTTTTTTAATTAATATATTTTAATTGCATCAATGTGAGAGAAGTTACAAAGTTTTCATGATTGAACTTCAGTTACACAGTGCTCTGACAGATATCACTGCATCAGTGCACATTTTTCACCACCAATGCCCTCTGTTTGGCCTACCCTCTTCTCCTAAGATTTCAAGAATTTAACTGCATGACCAGTGTACCCAGAATTTTTCACAGCTTGGTTTATATTTCTTTCTAAAACAAAGTGTATCTATGTACCTGGCTGAATGCTGATGGAGGGAGTGCTAAAACCATATTTCCTATGAATTCACTGAAATCTATGTTCTACCAATGTAGCTACTATTATTTGTATCATGTTATGTTTATTAGACACCTCTCAGAATATCCATAAATTGTCTCATACATGTTCCTTAGAAAAACATTGTCATCTCACTTAGCAACTAAGTAATTAAATATAAAATGGTTACGTAATGTCTAAACTTACAACTTCTTGTCTTATTTATAATTTTATAGATATTAGCATAGAACCTACTACAGAGATAGATTTTAAAATACATTTTCACAATGAATGTGTGTGAAAAAATAATTTAAAATTACTCATTGAGGCTGAGCTAGTACAAGTTAGAAGCAATCTCAGGAATTAAAATATATTTCTCAAGTAATTAATTGATTGTAATGCAAGGAAAAGTTCATGGAAAGAAGTTGAACAAAAGTGGTAGAAATCTAGGTAAAGCTGAAAGAACAGGCAAGTCTTTTAGAATGGGAAGTTTTGATGGTTTTTCAGGGTGTCCCTCCAGTGAAGTTAGACGCAAAGTTGGACACATAGAAGCAAGAGGCGAGTTTTTATGACACTGTATGTGTCACTAGTTGGTTACAGAATGCAAAAGGAAGTTCAGTTTCACGTATGTTTAGTCCTCTGTTACTAAAGAAACCAAGGTTATTGGATCTAAAAATGTGAGGCACATCAGCTTAAAAATAAATAAAACCATGTTTTAGCATGGCAAACACAGAACACAAAAGGTGATGGCTAGTATTGCATATGCACACACAGAATAAAATTATCCTTTGCATTTAAATACAATATATATGAAGATAATTTGATCTTAAATATTTTACAATATAAATATCAATAATAAATATAAACATATATTTATTTAACTAAATATATTTATGTATAAATGTATTTATGTATAAATAAACATTATGTATTAATATATAAATATACAATAAATATAATATATTGTTAATGTAATAATTAATATTATATAAATGTCAATATATCAACTTTTCACATTATGTATTTATTTCACTTCCTTTTACCCACTTCTGTTATATTATAATTTACTTTTTATCAAAAGAATTACAAATTTTAGCATAGGTTCTGCATGATTGATTAATCTGAGCAAAAATCTGCTACCTAACATCTAAAAAAGGTCTTAATTCAACAATATGTGTAGATTTTGAGTTTTCTCTTCTCTGCTGGAAAGCAAGAACCTTTAGTTTTATATTAGAGACGAATTTGATGCTCAAAATTTGTGAAGCAAAAGCTAATCATGTGAAAATTCATTAGAGAAGCAATCTTGACATAATGGAAAACAGAAAGGAAAGAAAGAGGAATCAAGAGAAGAAAGAGAATAAAAGAAAAAAGAATAAAAGAAAGAAAGAAAGAAAAATGAAAGAGAAAGAAAAAGAATGAAAAAGAAAGAAAAATGAAAGAAAGTAGAAAGAAAGAAAGAAAGAAAGAAAGAGAAAGAAAGAAAGAAAGAAAGAATAAAGAAAGAAAGAAAGAAAGAATAAAGAAAGAAAGAAAGAAAGAAAGAAAGAAAGAAAGAAAGAAAGAAAGAAAGAAAGAAAGAAGGAAGGAAGGAAGGAAGGAAGGAAGGAAGGAAGGAAAGAAAGAAAGTAAGAAAGAAAGAAAGAAAGAAAGAAAGAAAGAAAGAAAGAAAGAAAGAAAGAAAGAAAGAAAGAAAGAAAGAAAGAAAGAAAGAAAGAAAGAAAGAAAGAAAGAAGGAAGAAGGAAAGAAGGAAAGAAAGAAGGAAAGAAGGAAAGAAAGAAAGAAAAAGGAAGAAGAAAGAAGGAAGGGAGAAAGGGGGAAACTAATGATCTGACAATATTTTTCATTTCCATTGTTACTCAATTCACAAAAATATAATTTAGAATATTGAATTGCTTGTGTTAAGCTTTAAAACAAATCTGAAATTACTGTATAATACAAACAACAACAAAACAAAACAAAAATAGAAAAGACATACAAAAAAGTCCCCCAAACTCCCAATATGAAGATTTAAACAAAATGTCATAAATTCCTTGAAGATTCAAGGAAAGAACTTTTGTTCTAATATGATACTTGATTATATTGACTGTGCTTCATTTCTACCTAAAACCTTTACAGCTCCTTCTCTATTATTCTTCAGACCGAAGTCAAATTCTTCAAGGGAATAAAGTAAGCTAGATAATAAGGGAAATGTAGCAGGAGATTTTGAAGTGAGAAGAAATGTAAGGATTTAAAGCTTCTTATTTCCAACCTCAGGTCTGCCTTCCTTGATGTATTTCTGGATTTTAGTTTAGGGTTCTGGCTGGGTCTTGAAAAAAGTTATAAAGATCCATGTGAAAAAAGTAATGAAAGTAGCTCTCTAAACGTTTTATTCTCCCTTGAGAATAAAAATTATTTCAGAAATACTCAGCATTGAGAACAAGAAATTTAGAAGAATTTCTATTTTATTTTGTTCTTTCCTTCAACCAGACTTTGTAACTAAAATAAAAACTTCTTTGAAATTAAGAAATAAGAACAAATTTCAACTGTTGACTAATGAAAACTTGAGCTAAGATAGGCATATTTTGTAATCATTATATCATGACAACATTAAGTTTTTTTCAAAACATTAACCAGATATTTTTTATTAGGAAAAAAGTGTGCATTAATGTTCAATTTAAATGTCAAGGTATTTTTAATGAGTTATATTCTTTTTGGTTAAGGGGTATCCCAAGTTATGCAGGAGGGGCTAATCTTATCAAATTATCTGTACTCACAGACAGTAGTTATCTTTAAACATAATAGAAATTAATTTTTATTTGTATTGCTTAATTGTATTAAACTCATCATGTAAAATGTCTATGAAAGAGCTAAGAAACGTATCCATATCCATACTGTGTAAAAGTATAGAAGCTGAGCTTATACTAAATCAATGAGCTGCATTAAGAATATTTTGAGGGGCTGGTGAGGTAGCACTAGAGGTAAGGTGTCTGCATTGCAAGTGCTAGCCAAGGAAGGACCGCAGTTCAATCCCCCAGCATCCCATATGGTCCCCCCCAAGCCAGAGGCAATTTCTGAGCGCTTAGCCAGGAGTAACTCCTGAGCATCAAATGGGTGTGGCTGAAAAAAAGAAAAGAAAAACAAAAACAAAAAAATAAATAATATTTTGAATGGTTTATTTCATTTATCTCAATTATTAATTAATTAATATCCTTATATTTTAAAATATTCCCACTAAGTTCATTCCACTAGTAGTTAAAACAAAGCATCCGTGAATTTTTAGAAAAATTATTCCTGTTTTGTATGACTTTCCTTTTTACAAGAATGGCACCTACCTTTTAAATTTAACTCCCTCCCTGCACACATATTACCAGAGACCACACACATTGCAACCAATGGTTCCTGTGGTTATTCCAGACAAATTTCAGCCCCTTGGTGTAAGCCTGAAGTTTTCATATTTGGATTTGACCTGAGTGGTTCAGTGTTTGGCTGTTTGTGCTTCGTTGAAATCTGGATTTTAATAATGTGAAGGACACAATTGAATTTGCAGGGATGTTCCAGTAATGTGTTGGATGATATTCATGAATCATTACAGAATAAGTGATTTTTTTCATCAGTTGAGCCATCTTTTCTACTGTATATTAATTACGTTTTGATTTGTTTGAAGGTTAGCCATGCTCAAGACATACTCCTGGCTCTGCATTTAGAGATTGCTACTATTGGGCCTGGCAGGATCATATTAGGGTGAAGAGGATCAACTCTTGTTTAGTCATTACAGCTCCAAATGAGCTTCTAAAACTAAAAATGTATATTGCAAATGATTTGAGAAAGAGTAATCTAAGAAACAACCTGGAACTATGCTATAAAAATACTTGAAGATTTAAAGACTTCCAGATATATTTAATATATATGCATACCTATTTTAAAGGCCAGGAAATGGTTATTCTAGAAATTTTTATCACGGATTATTAATAAAAGAACTGGCTCTAATAATCCATTTTATTTTGGTGGGGTTTGGGCCACAACTGGTGAAGCTCTGGCTATGTGCTCAGAAAATGCTCTTTGTTTGGGGGACCATATGGGATGCCAGGGATTAAACCGAGGTCTGTCCTGTGCAAACCATGTGCAAGGCAAATGCCCTACCACTGCGCTATTGTTCTGGCACCTAAGAATCAATTTTCTTAATTTAGGTGAACTTTTTTTGTTTTCTGATCAAACGCAAGCCAAAGGCACTAATAAAAATAAAAACAAACTATTCAAATTATTAACATTATATTAACTAAAGAAAAAATATAAAAACATATGATCATATAAATAGATGTAGAGAAAAGCATTTGATAAGGTCTAACACCTATTCATAACAAAAACTCTCAACAAGATGGGAATGGAAGAAATTTTTTTAAATATAGACAAGGCCATCTACCACAAGCCAATGCAAATATTCTCTATGTAAATAAACTAAAAGCCTTTCCTCTAAAATCTGGTACAAGAAATGCCTGCTCTCTCTCTTTCTCTCTCTCCTCTCTCTCTCTCACTCTCTCTCTCTCTCTCTCTCTTATCCCTCCTATTCAACATAATACTAGAAGTACTTGCCATAGCAATTAGGCAAAAAAAAGATATCAAGGGTGTGGGGGGAGGTCAAACCCCTTGTTGATGGTCTCCAAGTCAAAGAATGATTCCCAAAAAGATAAATTGAATCCCATTCTTCTGTCCCCCCTTTTGGGGGAGACTTTGATAATAATATCCGACGTGAATAATCAACGAATGCAAAAGATCAGGGGACCAAAGGTTCAGCAAGGAAAGTCTTTTGTCAGTTGCAGCCAGCTCCAAAAAGCAAACCGAACCAGCAGTCAGTTCTGGCAAAAGAGCTCCCTATGCCTCCCCAACAAGCTTTTTATTTCATTCCTTAATCACCCCCACCTGGAAAATCCAGGTGGGATGACAGGCAAAAACAATATTACAACAATTACTCAACAATTCCCCCTTTTTTGTAAGCAAACAATAATAGCATACAATACAATACAATACAATAATAATATACAATACAATACAACACTACATAATTACAAATACAAAACTTTAATGAAATATTAAATACTATAAAATTAAAAACATTAATTTCAATTAATTAAAAACATTTAGTTACACTAATCATAAATTAAATATACTTTAAAAGATTTTAGTCATAAAAAAATACAAATATATAAGTTAAATTTTTTTTTACTAGGTTCAAAGTTACTCTCAAAAAATAAGGAGTATAGAACTCCTAAAAGTCCAATCAAAGACATTTTATGAATCAGGAAAGACGAGTTGTAACTTGATATAGAACACAGCACTGGAACAGTTAATGATGTATTCCTCAGTTCGATATCAGGAGGCTTGCAATTGTGATGAGATTCCTACAAATAAAACGTTAATAACTAGAAAAAAAAGATGAATTGTAAGAAATAATAAATTGGGGCCGGGCGGTGGCGCAAGAGGTAAGGTGCCTGCCTTGCCTGCGCTAGCCTTGGACGGACCGCGGTTCGATCCCCCGGCATCCCATATGGTCCCCCAAGCCAGGAGCGACTTCTGAGCGCATAGCCAGGAGTAACCCCTGAGCGTTACCGGGTGTGGCCCAAAAACCAAAAAAAAAAAAAAAAAAAAAAAAGAAATAATAAATTAAGGCATAAAATATCAGGAAAAAAAAACCATAAACAAAAATTATAAAACTGATAAACATGAAAATACATACTGTACAAAATTATGGGAATAACACTCATTTATAATTGCCAAAAATATCTATTAGACAGGAATCAAAATAAAGCCAAAGAAAAATTTTAAACTGAATCAAAAAGAAAAAAAAAAAACTTTGAAAATATAATAATGAAAAAACTGTTTAAATGAATATTTCAAAATAAAAAAAATTACAGTAACAAAAAAAATTTTAAATCAAAGTCGAGTGAATCTAGATGATCAAGAATTTCATATACACCATAACCATAACATTCTATAATGCAAATATGAAACAATAAATATATTATAATCAGTCATCAATAATGAGCACTGTGAACAGAGTCTACCCAAAATTATGGTTATATCAAAACTATAATTATACCTTCCTCTCAAAATCTATGTTGAGAGCAATAAAACACTGATGTTACAATGAAAAGTCAAAAGTTGCCAAATGAACATATATCAATACACAATCATAAAGCAACATTAACATGATTAAGTATCTTTCTTTCATATAGGTCTTAAGTAACATCAATATATTGCAAAATCTTCTAATTAATAGTGACCTAAAACAATACTGAAATTAAGGCATAAATACATCATACAAACAACCACAATGGGGATTCATCGTATTCATTCCTATTAAGCAATCATACCTAAAAAATGACCAGTAAAACATCAATGATAATCGACAAATAAAGGAAATGATCATTAAGTATTCATAGTAGATCTCTGAGAAATATAAAACAAGATATATGCTGCTGTAGATTTTACCGATGCAATAGGGATTTTCTTGATCTTCTTATCATCAAAATTGATCCAATACTGTTCTGTGGCAATTTTACAATATGAAGTACAATGTCCATAATGAACTTGACCAAAATGATTTGATACTGATGATAAATTATATTTTTCAATCTTGTTATTATCTTCTTGAGTGAATTCTGCTAAATTGAGGTCTTCCAAAGGAAAATCCACATAAGTGTATAATTTTTTAATCTGTTTTCCATCAAAAGCAAAACGTTTCAAATGAATTATCAATACGGGAGGTATTTTCCATAAATATGTTTTCTTTGAAAAATCTCTTTTAGTATTGCAATTATTACAGTGAATTCTATTGTTATCTCTCAAATCTTCTTCTTTAAAAAATTCAACAAGGCATTCCTGTAAAGTACATTTATCTGCAGACTTGACAGCCAGGGACAACTGAACAAATGTTTCATAAACCTCAGACTTTTGGTAACATGTAAGACACTGTAGTATAGATTTAAACTGTCCTTGAAAGGTATCATAGATAATAGATTTGCAAACTCTAAATTGTTCATATTTATCATTGTCTATAAAGTGTACAGTTTTATCTGTTATTGAATTTTTAAGCAAATCTTGATGTAGTCCTTCTATAAGAAACATTAATAATTCGTGAGGATCCTGTTGGTTGTGTCCAGCAAATTGGTCATTGAGTAAACTTACTGTTGCTTTGAAACTTTCAGGATTGAAATACTTATGGCATCCATTTCCCATGATTTTGATAAGATGACCAAATTCATCTGCTAATTTACCTTTATGTCCCTTTGGATTTTCTCTGTTAATATCTTTTTTATAATAATCTTGATAAAAATACTGAGTCAAGTCTGTAATATTATACAAGCATTGCAATATTGAATTCATGTAACATGAGTTACCCAAATTTTGTAATCCAGTGAAAACAGGTTTCCGTTTTTCTGTTTGTAGTCCAGACTGTAAGGATTTTTCACTTTTGTCAGATTCACTGAGAATATGAGGTATGAAAGTTGATCCTTCACTTACTTTCCCAGTCACCTCAGCAGCACCACAACTGTCAATATCTTGAGCACTCTGTACTTGATGTGGGGAGGAGTCTATAGTCCCAGCAACCTGACCTTGATCATCAGTGCCAGTCCGATTTCTAACGAGACGCAAGGGGACCCAAAATTTCTTAGGAGGGTTGTCATTTGTAGAAACATAAGCATAACCCCTCCCTCTCAAGAGGAGATAACCAGCAATCCATTTTTTATCCTCTTTTATCCAAATTGGAATATTTGTTGTTTCTTGTCTCTGATTATCTTCTTTAAAATGTTTTTCCCCTGCTGTATAGCTCTCTCCCTGAGGTAAATTTAGATAATTTAGTGTAATGAGAGTCAAAGATAACAGCTCCATTGGCATCAAACCTCTTTTTCTATTCTTTTGCAATTGAGTTTTCAGAGTTCTATGGGCTCTTTCCACAATTGCCTGTCCTTGACAATTGTGGGGAATTCCTTTAATATGCTTTATCTGCCATTCATTACAAAAAAATTCAAAAGTTTTACTTATATAAGAGGGTCCATTATCAGTCTTAATAGAATACGGAATACCCATAACAGAAAAACATTGTAAAAGAAAACTGCAAACTGCCTTAGATTTTTGAGAAGACATAGGAATTGCCCAAATAAATCGAGAATATGTATCCACTACCACATGAAGGTATGGTTTTTTGGGAAATAAGTCTGTTTGAGTTACATCCATTTGCCACAATTCGTTAGACTGCAAGCCTCTTGGATTTGCTCCTGCTATATGAGTCTTTTGTGCTAGCGGGGCACATATGTTACATCTTTTTATAATTTCTCTCGCTTGCCTCCATGGAATTTGATAATTTACATGTAAACGACGAGCATTTGTGTGTAAGGCTGAATGTTCCTCTACAGGTGATTTAAATATAGGCATTGCCAACAAATCAGCAGTTTTATTTCCTTGAGCCATTGGCCCTGGAAGGCCTGAATGAGCTCTAATATGTGTGATGAAGATAGGTTCAGTTCTTTTTTGAATAATGTGTTGTAACTTTTTTAATAAATTCTGTATAATAGGACTATGAGAATTGAGGGAGGCAGTGGCTATCACCGGGCATAAATTTACAACATATAAAGAATCAGAAACAACATTCATGGCTTCAGATACATTTTCTAATAGATAAATTAATGTTGCTAATTCAACTTTTTGAGCAGACTTATATTTGGTTTCTACCGTTATATTCATATTTTCTCCAGTTATTCCGCCTCGTCCCCCACTTGATCCATCTACATAAAAAACTTTTGCATTGGGAATAGGAGAATCCCTCACAATTGAAGATATAACAAACTGAGTCTTTTTCAAAAAGTCCCAGGTCTTTCCTTTTGGATAATGAGAAGAAATCTCTCCTGTAAAATCTGAGAGAGCCCTTTGTAGAGATTCATTAAGAGTCAATATTAACTCAATTTCCTTTTTTGGTATTGGCAATACTATTATATCTGGATCAAAACCTAACAAAGATATTGATCTGAGTCTTGCTTTGATAATCAATTCTGAGATTAGTTGCAGGTAAGATATCACAGACTGAGGCTGTTTGTTATGTAAATACACCCATTCCAAAGGACCAGCCTGTTGCATTAAAGCTGCAGTAGGTGTTTCTTTTGTAGGGAAAATTAATAAAAATACCTTCTCTCCAGGGATAAATCTTAAAAGAAATGATTTTTGCAGTCTGTTCAAGAAAATGTCCAATTCATTTTTAGCAGCTTGTGTTAAATTTCTGGGACTATCTAATGCAGGATTACCTTCCAAAGTTTTAAACAGATTAAACAGCTCTGCATTTGAGAGTCCTAATGCTGGGCGGAGCCAATTTACATCACCCAAAAGTTTCTGAAAGTCATTAAGCGTTTTAAGGTTCTCTTTTTTTATGGAAAGTTTTTGAGGACGTATTGATGTTCTGTCCAAAATAAAGCCCAAGTATTGATATGGTGGCATGGTCTGTATTTTTTCTAAAGCTATTTTCAGTCCTGCCATTTGCAAACAATTGATCACATAAGCATATAATTTCTGTAAATCTGTTTCATTATTCATTGTAATTAAAATATCATCGGTGTAATGATAAATTATAGCTTGGGGAAATCTTTCACGAGCAGGGCTCAAAATTTTGTCCACAAAATATTGACACATAGTTGGTGAATTTAGCATGCCCTGAGGGAGAACAGTCCATTGAAAACGCCTGCAAGGGTGAGTATTATTAATAGAAGGAACTGAGAATGCAAAACGGTGTTTATCATCTGGGTGAATAGGAATATGATAGAAGCAGTCTTTTAGGTCAATTATAATTAGTGGCCATTCCTTAGGGATTACTACAGGTGATGGTAAACCTGTCTGTAATTTTCCCATAGGTACCATAGATAAATTCACAGCTCTCAGATCCATTAACAATCTCCATTTACCAGATTTCTTTTTATGGTAAATACAGGTGAATTCCATTGAGAAAACGAAGGCTCAATATGTCCTAATTTTAGCTGTTCTTCCACTAATTCTGTCAGCACCTTTAATTTATCAGTTTTAAGGGGCCACTGGCCTATCCAAATTGGTTCATCAGATTTCCATTTTATTTTTATTGGTGCTGGGGTTTTACTGGCAGTGGCCCCTACCAAAAATTTTGGGTTTTTAATTCAGAAGAAGGTTCAGGCTCACCTTGAGCTAATGGAATATGGAATTCTGCCTTCCATTGTTTATGCAAATCACGGCCCCACAGGGATGGTGAGAATGGGCCCACATGAGGTCTGATTATAGCCTTTTGATTTTCTGGGCCATAAAATACCATGGTTCTTGTGCTTAACAAGCAAGAACTCAGGCCTCCTATTCCTTTTAACGAATATGGAATTTCTTGCAGAGACCAATTTTTTGGCCATTCTTTATCAGAAATTACAGTGACCTGAGCACCTGTGTCTATCATGCCATTAAAGACTTGCCCTTCTATATTAAGTTTAATCATTGGATTTTCATCTTTACATTTAGTAATCAGAGCCACTAATGGGTTTTTGGCAGCCCCTGGATCTGTGCTTCCAAAACCTCCAGTTCTTATCTTATCTGAAGTCCCAAATTTAACATAAGGTATTATTACTATTTGGGCAATTGTCTCCCCTTTTTTGAAAGTCCAAGTAACAGGCACATTGATAACTACAATAATTTCTCCCTTTGAGTCTGAATCAATAACACCTGTGATTACTGATATACCTTTTACATTAAGGGAACTTCTGCCCAGAATCAAACCCATTGTATCTGGGGGTGGTGGTCCCACTATGCCTGTGTGTAGCATATAAGGGCATTCTCCTGGATAAATTGTAATGTCCACTGGGCAAGTTATATCAAGCCCAGCACTGCCCACAGTGGCATGTGTTAATTCACTGATTGAAATTAATCTTCTTGGGCTGGGCTGGGGAGAATTATGGTTTGATGACTTTGCCCCTGATTTGTAAGGGCCTGGGGATTGGCCCTGTAGCCGTTTCCCTGTTTTTTAATTGTAGATCCTGGAGGAACTGAATTTAACAAAAGATGGCAATTCCTTTTAATATGCCCTTGTTTTCCACAATGGTAACAGGAAAATTGTCTTCTAGGGTTTGTATTAAAAGTTCTTCCTATGTTATTACTATGGGGATTTCCAGATCTACAGTCTTTCGCCCAGTGGTAACCCTTATTACATTTTGGGCAGAGACCTGGTTTTCGGGCAAGTTTTTGTCCCCTTTGGTAAAGAGGTATATTTCCTTTAGTAATTGCAAAGGTTTGCACCTGATCTGAATTTACTAATGAATGGGGTATATCATAAACATTCCTACAGGCATATAAAAATTCATTTAAATCAGCTTTTTCCTGCAACGGAGCCAATACCAATTTGCAAGCTGAATTAGCATTATGATAAGCCAAACATTTTTCTAGAAATTTCCTCACCTCTTCATTTTTAACTTGTATTTTTAAAGCATCTTTGAGTTTAGCCACAAATTCTACATAAGGCTCTTGGGGACCTTGGATGATTCTTAGAAAGGTTCCCTCACCAGTACTGTTAGTATCAATTCTTTCCCATGCAGATAATGCAATGTCTTTAATTATTTTTGAGATTTCCTTTGGTAAAGCTGCTTGTGTCTGTATATCTGAATATTGATTTTCTCCCATTAATAATTCATATGAGAGATTAACCCCTGCCACTCGTTTTTTGGTTCCATCTGGACTATATAGTTTGGATTTCACACCCTCTGCATATAACATTTCCCATTCAGTTCGCTGTTTAGATGGCAGGCATATTTCAGCAAGTTTTTTAAAGTCATGCAGAGTCCAAATTGATTTTCGACACCACATGCTTAGCACCTCCTGACAATATGGAGAGGTAGCCCCATATTCTTTACATGCTTTCTTAAACCGTTCCACATCCTCCATTTCAAGAGGTTCATAATTTGAAACATATACTGTTTGAAATGGAGTTGAGGCTGGATTAGCAGAAGTACCTTGCACAGGACTCTGATGCCTGAGGTGTGGAATACTAGAATGTGGTTCATTGTCTGAGTTGGCATTAACATGTGAGTCCATACTGTGAACAGAATCAGGACTCTCTTGTGGACTTAGCACTGGAGGCTGATCATCAGTGTCAAGATCTTGATTTGGATTATGAGTATCTAAATTACGTGTCCGAGTTGATTTTTTACCGGCAAAAATACCTATACTTTTGCTGCTAGTGTTAGATTTATCAGCCTGTATCTTAGTCTGAATTTTCGTAGGAAAAATTTTTTTATTGTCCATACTGGTCATCACTTTACAATTTCCACATTGTCTATTTCCTAACCACCAGCCAATGACTATGCATATGGTAGTCATATTAGCCAACACAGAAATTCCACAAACTATGACTAATGGAGACCACTCAAGCAATGCAAATATTGGAGTAGAAATTTTTGATTGAATTGTAAGCAGCAACCATCCAACGACAATGATATTTACTAGTATCAAACCAAGTGGTTTATATCCAAGCAGAGTAATGCACTTGAGTAATGCCAAACCGATGTATTTAATAACAGATGGCATAGTGAGCGTGAGTATCCATAATAACCAGCCAAGGATCTCCAGAGGTGATTTCCAATAAAACATGTCACTTACAGTTCCAGAGGGTCCAGATTCACCTGTTCCGGGCGCCAAATGTGGGGGGAGGTCAAACCCCTTGTTGATGGTCTCCAAGTCAAAGAATGATTCCCAAAAAGATAAATTGAATCCCATTCTTCTGTCCCCCCTTTTGGGGGAGACTTTGATAATAATATCCGACGTGAATAATCAACGAATGCAAAAGATCAGGGGACCAAAGGTTCAGCAAGGAAAGTCTTTTGTCAGTTGCAGCCAGCTCCAAAAAGCAAACCGAACCAGCAGTCAGTTCTGGCAAAAGAGCTCCCTATGCCTCCCCAACAAGCTTTTTATTTCATTCCTTAATCACCCCCACCTGGAAAATCCAGGTGGGATGACAGGCAAAAACAATATTACAACAATTACTCAACACAAGGGCATCTATATAGGAAAGATAAAAGTCAGGTTCTCACTCTTTGTAGATGTCATAATACTATATTTAGAAAACCCTAAAGACTCTGCCAAAAAGCTACTAGAAATAATAGGTTCATATAGCAAAGTGGCAGGATACAAAATTAACATGCAAAAATCAATGGCCTTGGCTGCCATTATATGTACTTAAGGTCTGCAGTGTGGAGAGTGACCCTGTTTCTTTCCCCCAGGTAACAGGGGAGGGAGGACAGTAGAGGGCAGGGTAGACCTCAGCTGTTAGCTGCCATTGTCTGCACTTGGGGATTGCAGCGTGGAGAGAGGACCCTTTACCTTCCCACAGGTAACAGGGGATAGAGACCTGAGGGCAGGGCCAAATCTTAGCACTGACCTCCATCATTCCCACTTAGAGCGCACTCCAAGGAAGGGACTCAGCCCCACACTGAAGTTGACAAAGGAAGGTTGAGATTCAAGAGCAAAACCTAATCCTTCTGCTGCCACCACCATTTCTCTCTTCCCCACTCCCCTGCTGACTCTCCAGACCAGTGAGTCTTGATACTGTACAGGTTTAGGCAGATCAAACATTGCACTTATTTCCCTCAGATAATCCACAGCCTATAAAACACAACAACTAAAGGAGGAAGTAGCCTGTAATACTTGTAATACCTCTGCCATACTTTGACAAGCTCACTAGGAAAAATAAACTCAAAATCAAATATGCCTCTAATCACACCTAGCACAGTTAGTTAAGCAGACCACTTTATTGAACAACCTGAAACTTCAACACTCTAAGCCACCAAATGCAAAGAAATATAGGTAAACTAAGAGAGACACTAGTGGCAGGAGATATAGAAAAAAATCCTAGCATGTTTCCAAGTCCACCAAAATGTATGAGTCTAATATATAAGGACATAAAGGTGGCAATAAATGATATTGCAATAAAAATCAAGGAATCACTAGCCAGCGAGATTAAGAAATACGGATGAACAATTCAACCATCTCAAAGAAGAACTTTTACAGAATATAAGAAAATCCATATAAATAAAATTAAGGGAAATAAAAAAATCTTTTTAAGCCATATAGCAGAATCACACAATTGGAGAATTGCATAGAAGAACTTTAAGAAAAACTACTGACAAAAATGACAAAGAAGCTAATAAGAAAATAAAAGGTAAAAAAAGTTAGAAAAAATGTTAGGTATTTAATGAACAAAGACAAAAGAAATAATCTACCAACTGTAGGAATACTGGAAGGGGAAGAAATAGGGAAAGGGGAAGAACTAGTAGTGAAGAAAATAATAGTAGAAAATTTCCCACCCAATGAAAGAGATACCAGTACAAATCCAAGAGGCAAAAGAGTTCCTAATAAAATAGCCAAGACCAACACTAAGACATATAGTAATCCAAATGCTAACAAACAAACAAAAACAAAGAGAAAGATAAATTGTTTAAACCAATAAGGGAGAAAAAAAACCTCAAGTACAAAAAAGGAGCATATGAATCAAACCAGATCTCCCATTTGAAATAAAAACAAGCAAGAAGACAGTGGAATGACATATTTAAACTACTGAATGAAAGAAACTTTCAACCTAGAGTCCATTACCCAGCAAAACTCTCATTCATATGGGAGGGAACACTAAAAACATTCTCAGACAAAATTGAACTCACACTATTTGTGCTAACAAAACCAACTCTAAATGAACTACTCAGACATGAATTACGCAATCCAAACATCCAATTGTAACAACGAACACCCTACACAATACAATTGCATGACTGCCCTCTTTGTCAATCTTTTTTAAATGACAGTGGACTAAACTCCTCCATTAAAAGACACATAGTAGAGGTTTGGGTCAAAAAAAACAAAAAGCTGTAACTATAGGGAAGCTCAGACTCTACATAAGGAAAGAGGAAAAGGAAAAAATCAACAGTTTACGGGGACACCTTAAGAATCTGGAAAAAAGGCATCAAAGAACCCAAACACAGTCAGAAGACAAATAATAAAAACCAGAGCAGAAATAAACAACATAGCAAAGGATCCAAGTATAAAGTCAATACACAAAAGACAGTAGATTCCTCTATACAAATAATAAAGCAGAGGAGAAAGAGATTACAGAGTCAATCCCCTTTAAAATAATATCCAAAAAATATCAAGTACCTAGAAATCAACCTTGCAAGAGAAATGAAGAATCTATAAAATAAAAACTTCAAAAACACTTCAGAAAGAAATTGAAGAGGATCGAAGGAAATGAAAAAACACCCCATGCTCATGTGCAGGCAGAATCAACATCAACAAGGTGACTATCTTACCTACACTTTTTATAGATTCAATGCAATCCCTATCCAAATTCAGACATCATTCTTAAGGACCTAGAACAATTTACTATAAAATTTATATGGAACCACAAAAAAAAATCCAGGTTATCCAAATCCATACTGAAAAACAAGAAGCTGGGTGGTATCACTTTACCTGATCTGAAGATTTACTATAAACCCATAGTGATCAAAACAGCATGGTACTGGAACAAAGACAGAGTCACAGACCAGTGGCTTAGAATAGAATATCCAGAGATATAGCTGGAAAATATGGCAAACTAATATTTGACAAAGAAGCCAAGAACTTGAAATGGGACAAAGACAGTTTCTTTAACAAATGGTGTTCTAACTGTTGTGTATGTAAATATTTTAGGGGATTAGTATGTTGCTGACCCTAACCTGATTGGTGATTGTGCCCTACCCTAGGGTGTGACCTGGCATTCTGTCCCCACCCTAGGGTAGTACCTGATTCTGCTTCCACCATTTGTGTAGGTCACAGCCCCACAGGGATGGTGAAAATGGGCCCACGTGAGGTCTGATTATTGCTTTTTGATTTTCTGGGCCATAAAATATTATAGTCCTCATACTCAACAGACAGGAGCTCAGGCCTCCTATTCCTACTAGGGAATACGGGATTTCCTGAAGAGGCCAATTTTCTGGCCATTCTTTTCAGAAATTACGGTAACCTGAGCACCCGTATCTATCATTTTGTCAAAGGGTTGCCCTTCCAAGTGAAATTTGATCATCAGGTGTTCATCTTTACATTTAGTAACCAGAGCCACGATTGGGTTTTGAGCAGCACCTGGATCTGTGCTTCCAAAACCTCCAATTCTAGTCTTATCTGAAGTCCCAAATTTGACATAAGGCACTATTACTATCTGGGCAATTGCTTCTCCTTTTTTAAAGGTCCATGTAACTGGTACAGTAATAACTACAATGATTTCTCCCATAGAATCTGAGTCAATGACACCAGTGATTACTGATATACCCTTTATGTTGAGGAAACTTCTGCCAAGAATCAAATCCATAGTATCTGGGGGTGGCGGGCCCACAATGCCAGTTTCTAACATGCAAGGGCATGCTCCTGGGTAAATTGTAATGTCCCCTGGGCATAAAATGTCTAATCCAGCACTCCCTGATGTGGAGTGGATTAATTCCCTTATCGTGATGAATTTTCTTGGGCTGGGCTTGGAAGGATTATTGTCTGTGAGCTTTGCCCCTGATTTGGAAGGGCCTTGGGGGAGGCCCTGTGGGCGTTTCCCTGTATCTTGTATGTGTGTTCTTGAGAAGCTGAATTTATAAGGAGACGGCAATTTCTTTTGATATGTCCCTGTTTTCCACAATGGTAGCAGGCGATTTGCCTCCTGGGGTCTGTGTCGAAACCTCTACTTAGGTTATTATCAATGAGGTTTCTGGATCTGCAATTTTTCACCCAGTGGTGATCCCTTTTGCATTTTGGGCAAAGACCTGGTTTACGGAAAGTGTTCTGTCCCTGAGGGGAGTATGGCATTGTTCCCTTGGTAACTGGGAAGGTTTTTACTGAGTCTAAGTGTGGTGGGGGTTGGGGTTCCCCATAGATATTCTGGCAGGCATAAAGGTAATCATTCACATCTGCCTTTTCATTTAATATATTCAATATTAGTCTACATGCTGAATTTGCATTATGATAAGCCAAAGATTTTACTAGGAAGTTTCTCATCTCCTCATCTTCGACATGTAACTTCAGAGCATCTTTAATCTTACCTACAAACTCTGCATATGACTCATAAGGGCCTTGGGTAATTTTTAAAAAGTTTCCTCTACCAATGCTGTTAGAATCAATTTTTTCCCATGATGACAATGCAATATCCCTAATTAAATTTAATATTTCCTTAGGTAAAGCTGTTTGTGTCTGAATATTTGCAAATTGATTTTCTGCCATCAATAACTCATATGATAGAGTAACACCTGCCAATTGCTTTTTCGTACCATCCGGGCTATATAATTTAGCTTTTATGCCTTCTAAATAGTACATTTCCCATTCAGTTCACTGTTTAGACGACAGGCATATTTCAGTGATTCTTTTAAAATCATATAAAGTCCAAGATGAGTTATGACTCCAAAGTCTTAATAACTCCACACTGTATGGCGATTTTGGCCCATGCTCTTTACATGCTTTTTTAAACCGATCTAATTCTTCTATCTGATAGGGTACATAGTTAGAAACATTTACCCCGTCTATAGGGGATGAGGCCGGATTAGCAAAATTACTCTGAATAGAGCTCTGAGACCGAGCGTGTGGTTCATCGTCTGAAACTGCACTGCTGTGCAATTCAATTTTGTGAATAGAACGAGGCCTCCCTTGTGGAGTTAGCACTGGAGGTTGATCATTGTCTGAGTCACTACTGTCAAGCGATTCACTAGAATAAGGCTTAATATTCCAAGTTGTTTTTCTTCCAGCAAAAATTTCTATATTGTTGATGGTGGGGCTGGATTCTTCAGCCCGCACCTTGGTCTGAGTTTTCGTCAGATAGATTTCCTTATTATCCATACTGGTTTTAGCCTCATCATTTCTACACTTTCTATTTCCTAAATACCAGCCAATAACTATACTCACAGTAATAACATGAGACAACACAGAAATTCCACAAACTATGATGGCTGGAGACAATGCAATTTTCATTTGAAATATAGACCACAACCATCCAACTGCAATGATTGTCCTTAGATCAAAACCAATTAGTTTTAAACAAAATGGAATAATCCACTTGTATACTAGAGAACCAATGCATAAGAAAAAGGGTGGCAGAATCCACATGACTAACCACAGATACCATGTAATGGTCAGCAGAGGAAATTTCCAATGAAGTATTTTACTTACAGTTATTGAGGGTCCAGGTTCAGCCTGTTTGGGCGTCATTATGTTGCAAGTCAGCCCCTGAAGAGGTTGACTCATGGAGGGATGGAGGATGAGGCCTTTTTCTTCCAGCTCGGAGCACGCATCTGCCGTCATGTCTAGCCGATGGTTCTGAAGTGAAACGGTGGATAAACAGCTCGCAGACAGTCAGGCTTGTGGAAATATTAGCTTTATTCGGTGGACAAGACTGAAGTCCAAAGATTCAGCCTCAGTTCCAGCAAAAAAGCCTCGAGCCTTCCACAGACCCTTGTTTTTATCCCCCAGAATCATGTACCACCCAATGGTGGGATCAGATACCAACCAATGGTGGAAGCAGAATCAGGTACTACCCTAGGGTGGGGACAGAATGCCAGGTCACACCCTAGGGTAGGGCACAATCACCAATCAGGTTAGGGTCAGCAACATACTAATCCCCTAAAATATTTACATACACAACACTAACAACTGGATAACCACCTGTAAGAAATTAAAGATTGATCCATACATCACAGCATACACAAAAGTCAACTTAAAATGAATTAAAGACCTTGAAATCAGACCTGAAAATATAAAGTTAATTGAGGAAAAAAATGGGAAGCATACTTCAAGACTTCTATATCAAAAAAGTCTTTGATGAAAGAATGCCAATGGAAAGAAATTTAGCATCACACCTAAATAAATGGGACTACAACAAACTAAAAAGTTTCTGCATGGTGAAAGAAACCCTGTTTAAAACTTGAAAATAGCTAATTGAATGAGAAAATTTTTTCACTCAACACATCACATAAGACTTGATATCTAGGTTATACAAAGCACTTAGAAAGGTGAGCCCCCCCAAAAATTTAATAAAACCATAGAAAAATGGGGAGAAGAAATGATTAGAGTTTTCTGAGAAAGATCAACAGAAGGCCAATACACACATGAAAACATTTTCAGCATCACTTATCACTAGGGAAATCCAAATCAAGATAACAATGAAGTACCTTCTTACACCAGAAAGGATGACACACATCAAAAATAACATGAATAATCTTTGTTGGCTAGAATGTTGGAAGAAAGAAACTCTCATCCACTGCTGGTGGGGATGCTGCCTTTTCCAACCTCTATGAAAAACAGTATGGAGGGTGGTCAGTAAACGCAGAATTGAGATGACATATGACACAGCAATTGCACTCCTGGGTATCTATCCCAAGATGCAAGGACATTCATCCTTCAAAGTATGTGTGCACTCCACTATTTATCGCAATACTCAGCACAATAGCCAAGATTTGGAACCAACCTCAATGCCCAACAACAGATGAGTGGATCATGAAGATGTGGTACTTATACAAAATGGAATACTACATAGCAGTTAGAAATGATACAATCATTAATTTTGCAGTAACATGAATGGATATAGACAATAGTACATTAAGTGAAGTATGCAGGAAAGAAGGATAAATACAGAATGATGGCATTTATCTGAAGTATTTAGAATACATTCCATATATTTTATATATTTATATATAAATATAAAAATATTTTTTTAAAAAAATAATTTTCAGACACAAAAGAGAAAAGAGCTGGAAGTTCCAGCTCACCTCAGGAAGCTCACCACAAAGAGTGATGAGTTTAGTTAGAGAAATAACTACATTTTGAACTGTCCTAATAATGAGAATGTATGAGGGAAATGGAGAGCCTGTTTAGAGTACAGGCGGGGGTCGGGTGGGGAGGAGGGATATTTGGGACATTGGTGATGGGAATGTTGCACTGGTGATGGGTGGTGGTCTTTACATGACTGAAACCCAAACACAATCATGTATGTAATTAAGGTGTTTAAATAAAAAAATTAATATATATATATATTTTACATAAAATATATATAAAATACTCCGTGAACAAATACAATGTTCTAAAGGGTAAAAACTTCAAGCACCGTAGGTGTCAGCATATAGCATACAAATCTAGTGAAAGGGCAACACAAAGCCTCAATTATCCATTACACCATAAAGAAACCAGTGATTTAGAGTGAACAGAAACAGTGATTTAGAGTGAACAGGTATGCAATCAACCTCTAACTAAAAAGGCCTGTAATAATGTCCTAATGTGTTTATTCATAGAACCAAGTGCAGAATATTATTGGACTCCCACTGTAGTGCTTACCAACAATATGTTTTAATGCCATAATTTTACCAGGTATAATATAACTCTTTAGCTTATTTGTCCACAGTGGTTCTTGAAAACAAAGGGTGAATACCGTAATTTTACACCTCAGTACTCAATCATACTAGATACCATATGCTCAGTATGACAATGTCTCTATAAAATACTTTAATTTATTCATTTCTTTTGTTTATGTCTTCAATTAGGACCTAAATCATATGATCATTGAGACCACTGAAACAGTCGATGATGCACCACAGGTCCCGCTTATTGAATACTTTTTTTGCCAATTACCATTTCTTCTCTCTCTCTTTTTCCCTACTTCCTCTTTTCTTCTCCCCTTTCTTATCTTCTTCATCATTTCAATCTATGTTAAATAAAGTCCACTCTGTCAGTTTCTTTTTAGAAAAGGAATCCCCATACATAAAATGTGGCAGATGATAATCCATAGGGTAGCCACCTCTTATAGTCCTCACTATCATAGTGCTTAGTACTCTAGATGTGAAAACTATACTTGTCCTAAAATGCTCCAGCCACTGTATAACAATGAAATCTTGTTTTAGCAAAGCCCACCCCCCGTTGGTAATGAAGAGCCTAGAAATTGGTAAACCTTCCAACTCTAACACACTAGCCAATTTTTTTAACGTATTTTTACCGTTTTTACTTATTTTTCTTTTCTCTTTCCTCTTATCTTTTGTTTTCCCTTTCTTTCCCTCCTAATATGTACCTTAAAACTAATTATCTTCTTTTCTTAATTCAATTGTTTCTTAAGAGCTCAGACCCATTCTGTGAGAGTCAGGCCTCCAACAATTTAAGAATAAATCACTAATGTCTGTCCTTAATGTGGCACGAGATTCTACAGTGGGCTCCTCTCTGACTGTCAAACCTAAATTGTAAACAATCCATGCCTAAAGTGTATATAGCCCCTCTTATATATAATTCCTCCTCCTCCCCTTCAGAAATACTTCTATCTTTTCACTCCCTGATCCTGATCTGGTATCCCTCTTTATTGACCCCTCTTTAACCTCAATTCTTAACTCATTAGGTACTGAGACTGACCTTCTGCCCAAATAAGCCACCACCCTGCTCCCAAAGCTCCTCTCAGCTTCACATCTTTTTCCGTGGCAAGAAACTACAACCAACACTCCTGCTGACTCATGCTTTGTGGCCATTCTTCTCACGCCCTCCCTAAAATGTGGACTGTTTCATGCTACTGGATTTATCTTCAGAAGAATCCCCAGCTCAGGGGATACTACCTGATCCCTTACTGCTGCAAATAATTTCTCAAACTCAGCAAGACCATGGTGTGGATGAAAATGTACTCTGAATTTCAATCCTCAACAAGAATATTTCAAAAGACTTAATGGGAAGACTATATTTCCATTATATGTTTAATATTTCTATGATAATATTTCTTAGTCTGTTTATTCCCAAATGCAAAGTATCCTCTTAATCATTTTCTCTTTAATTACTTTTTAAAATTTATTTTATTTCTTCTATTTTTATACATATATATATATATATATTTTAACTTTCCTTGTTTTGATTCTGCTTGGTATGAAAACCTAGAAGTAAAAGTCTTGCCTGGGATAAAAGCTCAGATCAAAACCAGGACACAAATATTATGTAGCTTTTCATTCTTATCCCCACATACACCAGCAATGTAATATGGCACCATTCCTTTTTGCAAAGGCATACAAAAAAGGGGGAAATTTTATGTATAGAAACGAGCTCTTATCTATTAGGGATAATAACCCATACATTTTATAATACAGGGCACCTCCCATCCTGAAAATGTGTCTTGTGGACTCAACTTAGACACCTTGTGATCAGGTAACAACCGTCCAATACCAAATCCTAGATTCCAGACATAGAACTGACATAGTTCCCTGCAAGAGCACCAGGAACCATCCCCATCCCCCTCGGAAATTCCTAATACTGCTCTGGCAAAAACTGGAGCTAGTTTTTATATGACATCCTGACAACGAGGAAACAGCAACAACTTGATCTAAGCCAGTGTTTCTCAAATAGTGGTGTGCGCCCCCCAGGGGGGCAGGAGGCTCTGTAAAGGGGGGAGCATTTGACCTCGGCAAACACTGTCATAACAAGTTAAGCCCCATGTTTATGTCTCTGTATGTTGCTGGAGCTGAGAGTTGCTGTGTCCTGCTTCAACCCCACTTTAAAAAGCTATGCATTGCAAAACATACTCATTGAAGCCATTAATCCAGACATAACCTCTGATTTAAAAATCAGCTCAAATTATTTTATATTATTTTGTTTTGCAGTTTAAAGTTTTTTTTAATAAAAATACTATTTACAGGGGGCATGATAAAAATAATTGAGAAGCACTGTTCTAAGTGCTAGTTGTCCTATTTTATCACTTAAAGGTAAGATTAAATCAGAAACCATGTCATTCTTTGATCTGTGCAAAAACCAAGATCACTAACTACAGAAGACTGACTTTGACAAACCTGACCTGGCAGAACTTATACTGGGACCAATAAGAAAGACCCTAGCCTAGGCTTCGGCCTAGGATTTGTACAATAACCAAGATCTCTAATTACAGAGGTCTGGTTTTGACAACTGTGACTGAGCAGAACTTCTGAACCATAATGAAAGACTCTATCCTAGGCTTCATCCTAGGATCTGTGCGAAAACCCAGACCACTAATTACAGAAGATTGATTACAACAACAGTGATAGAACAAAACTTCCAGAACTGCAATCAAAGACTCTAATCTAGACTTCATACTATCACCTGTGCAAATACCAATATCTCTATTTACGGAGGCCTGATTTTATCATAAACAACTGAGCGGGAAATTTTCTGGCACCATAAAAATGACATTAAGGGGGCCGGCGAGGTGGCGCTAGAGATAAGGTGTCTGCCTTACAAGCGCTAGCCAAGGAAAGGACCACGGTTCGATCCCCCGGTGTCCCATATGGTCCCCCCAAGCCAGGGGAAATTTCTGAACGCGTAGCCAGGAGTAACCCCTGAGCATCTAACGGGTGTGGCCCGAAAAACCAAAAAAAAAAAAAGAGTTTAAAAAAAATAAAATGACATTAAGGTGTGAAAATGAGCATGTACGGAGCCTGTAGTTGTCCTGTTCCCACGACAGTATGCTTCAAGGGCAGAGAAACCCTTTATCTTTTAGGCCAAGAGAAATTTAGGTGAAGGTAATTCCCTTTCTCATTTCTCCAATACTTACTGTGCTTATGCAAAAAAAAAAGAAAGAAAGAAAGAAAGAAAGAAAGAAAGAAAGAAAGAAAGAAAGAAAGAAAGAAAGAAAGAAAGAAAGAAAGAAAGAAAGAAAGAAAGAAAGAAAGAAAGAAAGAAAGAAAGAAAGAAAGAAAGAAAGAAAAAAGAAAGAAGAAAGAAAGAAGAAAGAAAGAAAGAAAGAGAAAGAAAGAAAGAAAGAAAGAAAGAAAGAAAGAAAGAAAGAAAGAAAGAAAGAAAGAAAGAAAGAAAGAAAGAAAGAAAGAAAGAAAGAAAGAAAGAAAGAAGAAAAGAGAGAAAGCGCAAAACCTTGCCACACCAGTCCTTCTTTAATTTTTTTTTGTTCTCGTGGTTATTGTTTGCTTGTTGCTTTTGTACTTATTTTAGTTGCAGGTTTTGTTTTTTTTCTTTTTTGATTATTTTTATTTTGTTTTGTTATATTTTTTCTT
This sequence comes from Suncus etruscus, assembly GCF_024139225.1. Taxonomy (NCBI): domain Eukaryota; kingdom Metazoa; phylum Chordata; class Mammalia; order Eulipotyphla; family Soricidae; genus Suncus; species Suncus etruscus. The sequence continues at coordinate 80,686,938 of NC_064850.1, forward strand.
TTTCACCTTTATTCTTTTGAATTGATATTTATAACTTCTAGATGGACTCCCCCCAGTGTTTTCTTTTCTTTTCTTTACTTTTCAAACAGAACCACATAACTTGAATAATCTAGTTCTGCCTCATAAATTGAGGGAAAAAAGAATGAATGGTTCTAGGACCAGTTGTATGAACATTTAATATTAATAAAAAATAGTCAGACTTAAACACCAAAGCCAAAGTCAATGACAACATAATTGATACCTAATCTACAACAAGCTATACACAGAGGGGACAAGTACACTAGCAGTCCAGGGGGTAAAGAAGGGAGATATGTGATGCATGCTGGGAACAGGGGTGGAGGATGGACAACACTGGTGGTGGGAATGCCCCTGATTCATTGTCACTATGTACCTTAAATATTACTATGAAATATTCATAATTCACTTTGTTTAGAATAAAAATTTAAAAATATTGGGGCTGGAGAAATAGCATGGAGGTAAGGCATTTGCCTTTCATGCAGAAGGTTGATGGTTCTAATCCCAGCATCCCATATGGTCCCCTGAACCTGCCAGGAGCGATTTCTGAGTGTAGAGCTAGAAGTAATTTCTGAGCATTTCCGGGTGTGATCCAAAAAACAAAAACAAAAACAAAAAAAACAAACAAAAAAACAATTTAAAGGGCCCAGAGAGATAGCACAGCGGTGTTTGCCTTGCAAGCAGCCGATTCAGAACCAAAGGTGGTTGGTTCAAATCCCGGTGTCTCACATGGTCCCCCGTGCCTGCCAGGAGCTATTTCTGAGCAGACAGCCAGGAGTAACACCTGAGCAATGCTGGGTGTGGCCCAAAAAAACAAAAAATAAAAAAAATAAAAAAAATCAATTTAAAAATATCAATGGCTTTTTATACATAAAAATAGAGAAGAAATGGACATTAAAATATCTCATTCACATTAGTGCCACAGAAACTCAAATGCCTTGTAATTAACTCAACTAAAGTTGTGAAGGACCTCTAGAAAGAAAAGTACAAAACCCTGTTTCAAGAAATAAAAGAGGACACAAGGAAATGGAGACACAAAACTCATGTCATAAGTCAGGAGGATTAACATCATTAAAATGGCAATACTCCCCAAAGCATTTTACAGATTTATTATGATTCCTTTAAATATACTCATGATATTCTTTAAAGAAGTGGATCAAGCACTCCTGAAATTCATTTGAAGAAATAAATAGCCATGAATAGCTAGAGCAACCCTCAATAAAAAGAAGATGGAGGCATCAATTTCTTCAACTTTAACCTGTACTACAAATCAACAGTCATTAAAACAGTATAGTATTGAATTAAAGATAGACCCTCAGATCAAAGGAATAGACTTGAGTATTCAGAGAATGTACCCCATACATACATTCAATTAATCTTTGATAAAGGGGCAAGAAGTACAAAATAAAGAAAGGAAGGCCTCTTCAACAAGTGTTGCTGGGACAACTGGTCAGTCACATACAACAAATCTAAGCCCATGCACAATGTCAAATCCAAATGGATTAAATACTTTTATATCAGACCTTAAACCATAAGGTATATAGAAGAACACATAGGTAAAACACTGCATTACATAGAGACTAAAGGCATCTTCAAGGAGTAAACTTCACTCTCAAACTAGTGAAAGCATTGATCAACAAATAGAACTATATTAACCTTGGAAACTTGTGCACCTCAAAGAAATAGTGACTAGGATACATAGGTCACTCACAGAATGAGAGAAACTATTCATCCAATACCCATAAGATAGTACCCATAAGATAAGGGGCTAATATCTAAGATACAGAAGGTATACTGACAGAACTTAACAAGAAAAATTTAACCCTTTTGTGGAAAAGAAATCAACAAACACTTTCTCAAAGAAGAAATACAAATTGTCGAAAGGCATATAAAAATGCACGACATCATTAATCATCCAGAAGATGCAAATCCAAACAACAATGAGGCACCATCTCAAGTAGCAGAGACTGGCACACATCACAGAGAACAAGAACAATGAGTGCTGGCAGGAATATGGTGAAAAGGGAATTCTTATTCACTGCTGGTTGGAATGCCTTCTAGTCCAGCCCTTATGGTAAAACGGATGGAGATTCTTCAAAAGACTAATACCAACATCAGATATTCAGATCTTTACTGCCAAGCTGAATTTTACTGCAAGAGTCTCTAAATCTATTTTTATGCCAGGTAACAATTATACAGAAAATTAAGCTAGGTATACTATTGGCATAAATAACTTAAATATAATTTTGGTACCTGTAGCCTTCCCAACCATATTTAAACTCGTTTTTTATATTCTCTGAATGTTTATGACATTTATTTTTTCAAAAGTTTGTTGGGATACTTTTTAAACTGAAACAGAGAGTATGTTTTATATTGTGTTTGTTGCCTCTTAATAGTTCTCTAATTTTGATATAAAATTTTATTTTGAGTAGTCAGATAATTAAAAATATTAATTGGCAGTCAGAATTGTAATGATATAGTTAGTGAAGTAGTGGATGAATGCCTATCTTCTCATTATTTTCATGAGGATAGTAAGTTGTCTTTTGTTCTTTTTATTGTTTTGTTTTTTTAGCCACATCCAGTAATTATCAGAGGTTACTCCTGGCTGTATGCTCAGAAATTGCTTCTATCTTGAGAGATCATATGGGATGCCAGGAGATGAACCGTGGTCCATCCTGAGTCCATTGCCTGCAAGGCAGACACCCTACCACTTATGCCACCACTCTAACCCATGTCTTCTGTTCTTAATAAACAATTTATCAATCATTATTTTATAATATTTGAAATAATTTTCTTATTCTACCTAGAAGAATGTTTTCCTGATTAATGTATGGATGAATTATATGAAACTCTTAAAAGTGTGGTCTTATAAAATATTCATGTATGTATTTATTTTGAAAAGGTAATATTTATTTTTTTAAATCAGGGCCCAGAGTGGTGGTGCAAGTGGTAGGGCATTTGCCTTGCACATACTATCCTAGGACAGAACGTGTGGTTTGATCCCCCAGTGTTGCATATGATCTCCCAAGCCAGAAGTGATTTCTGAGCACATAGCCAGGAATAACCCCTAGGTTATTTTTGGGTGTGGTCCCCCAAAATAAATAAAATAAAATAAAATAAAATGATGTGCTACTGATTTCTTAATATGACTATAGTAAAGAATAAAAGCACTATGTCACTTTTGCTCCTTTGACAAAGAATCCATATTATTTCTGAATATTCAGAGGGAATTTGATTAGGTTAAAATTCATCAAGTAAATATACAATATAATATATTGTATAACTATATATTGTATTATGTATTGTTACCATAGTATATTGTAGAACAAGTGCATATTGTATAAGATAATATATTATATATTTATTATAAACAGTATTATTATATTATTTTTATAATATATAAACAATATATATGACCAAATACAATATATATTTTGGGGCATATATATAATATATAAACAGTATGTGCTCCCAAATATTATATATTATATATGATATATAGTGTATATATATGATATATAGCATATATATACTGTGTTCATATCTTTTTTGTTCCCAGAGCCGATGAGTGTAATCAACTATATCCTGGATGCACTAAAAATACTAGCTTTAAAGAGAACCAAAAAAAATAAGCACCTAAAGTCTCATCATGTCACAGTGACAAAAATCACAGATAAATATAGAATACTGAAAGCAACAAGTTCAAAAAATGATATTACATATAAGAAAGCATCCTTAAGATTTATAACAATATTATTAAAAGCAACCCTCAAGGCCTGAAGGCAGTGGTGAGATAGTGTGAAAAAAATTGAAAGAAATAAATGCTTCACCAAGGGTACTTTACATTCAGGTTTGTAGTGAGAACACACAACTTTACAGAAAAAACAGCCCGGGGCCGGAGAGATAGCTCGGAGGTAAGGCATTTGCCTTTCATGCAGAAGGACGTAGTTCAAATCCCGGCATCCCATATGGTCTCCTGTGCCTGCCAGGGGTGATTTCTGAGCATAGAGCTAGGAGTAACCCCTGAGAACTTCTGGGTGTGACCCAAAAAACAAAAGAAAAAAAAAAGAAAAAAAAAAGAAAAAGAAAAAACAGCCCAAGAACTTTACAGACTCTTAACCAACCTTCAAAGAATTGCCAGGTCTACTTTAAGGCAAGTCAAGGCAAGTCCAACCCAATGGATACATGAAACCCCTACATAAATTTGACACTTAGTTCCATGACAATCATCTCTATCAATGTTATTGGCCTAATGCACCAGTTAAGAAGTTATAATAGACAGAAATATCTTTATTGATAACCAAGGGATATGTACATGAAGAAGAAATCATACTCCTAAATATATAACATATATGCACCCAAAGAGGGGCCAGCAAAATATTTTTTAAAAAATGCTGATATAATGAAAAAAGACATCAATAGCAACACAATAATATTGGGAAACCATGCCCTGCCACCCCTAGATTGGTCAACCAGGCTAGATCAACAACGATATATTGTCTCTCAAAGAAGAACTTAAAGAGAGTGGATTAGTAGATATTTATGAGTTTTTATCCCCAGAAAGGTATATACAATTTCTTCTCTAATTCACATGAAGCATTTTCTAAAATAGATGACATTTTGGGCCATAAAACATATCTCCATAAAATCATTAGGATATGAATTGTTTTAGTTATCATCTCAGAACATGATGCCCTAAAAATAGAAGTGAATTGCAAACAGACACAAGAATAAAACCTAACACATGGAAATTAAAGAACTCACTACTGAACAACCAGTGGGTCAAAGATGAAATCAATGAGGAAATAAAATTTATTCCTAATGCTAATGAAGACATTATCAGACATTATCAGAATTTGTGGGAAAAGCAATAGAATTATAAAGAGAAAAATATATAGCTTTGTAAACATTCATAAGGAACGAAGAAAGGGTCTACATAAATAAGTTAATGGCACAGCCTAAAAACATGGAAAATGATCAACAAAATGAACAAAAATATTAAAACAGAGAATATAATATACTCAGAGTAAAAATTTATGATCTAAAAACTCCCCCAAAGCATTACAAAATATTAATAAAAGCAGGTGTTGGTTCTTTGAAAAATAAACAAGAATAATAAACAGCAAGAAGCACAAAGAAAGAGAAATGGGCTGGAGAAATAGCACTTGGTAGGGCATTTGCCTTGCATGCTGTCAACCTGGGACTAACTCAGTTTTGATCCCAGGCATCCCATATGGTCCCCAAGACAGGAGCTATTTCTGAGTGCACAGCCAGGAGTAGCTCCTGAGCACCTCCAGGTGTGGCCCAAAATCCAATTTATTTATTAATAAAATAAATTAGAAATGAAAATAAGAGAAGGCTACTACAGATACTGCAGAAATTCAAAGTGTAATATGACATTACTTTTGAAACTTTATGCCACAAAACAAGAGAACATGAAAAAAATGGAAAAAGTCTTGGATTCCTATGACCTCCCAAGACTGAACCAACATTATCTGAATATCTAAGGACCTATTATGATTGAGGAAACTAAAATGTAATCAAAAAGGATTTCAAAAAATCAAAGAGATTCACTAGAGAGTTTTTTGAAACCTTTAAAGAAGATATTCTGCCAATTCTTTTAGACTATTACAGGTAATTAAAGAAACATAAATATCCCCATAGAGCTTCTATGAAACTAGCTTTACCCAAATTCCAATAGCAGACAGATTCCACAAAAAAAAGTGAACTATGACCAATATCCTAATGAAAACAGATGCAAAGATCCTCAGCAAAATTCTAGCCAATCTGATACAACTCATCAAGAAGGTTATATTCCATGACCAAGTAGGACTCATTCCAAAGTTTCAAGGATAGTTTAATATACTAAAGTTAATTAATAAAGTACATTGAACCAACACAGGAAAAATAAAAATCATATAATCATATAAATAGATGCAGAGAAAGCATTTAACAAGATCCAACACCAGGTCATGATAAAAATATCAACAAGATAGGAATGGAAAGAACTTGTCTCAATTTTTCAAGGCTATATAACAACAGCTCATGGAAAATATTATATTCAATATGTAATAATAAGAGCCTTTCCTCTATAATTTGGCAGAATAAAACGGTTTCCCACTCTCACCACTCTATTCTGGAGCTGCAAGCTATAGCAATCAGCAAGAGAAAGATATCAAGGTCATTCACATGGGAATGGAAGAAATCAAGCACTTATTATTAACAGATGACATGATACTAAATTTAAAAAATCTAAAGATTTTACCTAAAAAGTTCTAGAAATAATGGTTTTGTATAGTAAACTGGCATGCTATAAAATTAACATGCAGGAATTCATGGCCTTTTTAATAAAAAAATTTAATGAAAGAGAAATTAAGAAAAATAGCATCCAAAATTGTATCACAAAAGATAAATTGATGTGGTGTCAACTTAACTAAATAGGTGAAAGACCCATACGAAGAAAACTACAAAACATTGCTTCAAAGAAATAGAGGACACAGAAAATGAAAACATATATGCTGCCTATGAATTGGGAGGTTTAACATCATTAAAATGGCAATAATTCCATACTTACCTGGCATAGGAGATTCCATGATCAGGAAATGGGTTCCCCAGGGTGAAGCTCGTCCATTGCACTCCCGGCATGCTGACCCCTGTGATGTCCCCAAATGTGGGATACTCGACTGCACAATTTGATAATGATAGTGGGGGACTGTGTGCGTGCTCTCACCCTATACAAAAAAAAGAAAAAAGAAAAAAATGGCAGTAATTCCAAAACATTGTACAGACAATTCAATACCGCAAAGGTTACCCATGACATTTTTTAAAGAAATGGATAAACACTATTAAAATTCATTGGGAACAATAAACATCCACAAATAACTAAAACAATCCTTAGAAAAAAGAAAATGCGAGGCATCATCACTTTAAATAACTTTAAATTTTACTATAATGCAACGTTCTTTAAAGCAGCATAACATTAGTATAAAGCTAGAATAATGGAATAGACTTTAATATTCAAATAATGACACCCAGACAACAATCCATCTTTGATAGAGGAGCAAGAAGCAAAGATGGCCATGGTAAGTCTCTTCAGCAAATGGTATTAGGATAACTGGTCAACTACATGCAAAAATGGAACTCAGACCTCTCTTTAACACCATGCGTAAAGATCAAATCAAAATAGATTAAAAACCATGAGATGAGACCTGAAAGCATAATTTACAAACAGGAATATATAGGCAAATACTCCAGGACATTTAGACTAAAGGCATATTCAAGGCGTCTATGCAAACAAGTGGAAGCAAAGATAAACAAATAGTACTAAATTAAACTTAGAAGCTACTGAACTTTAAAAAAAACAGTGATTAGGCTAAAATGCTACTCACAGAATGGGAAAAACTATTCACCCACTGCCTATATGATAAAAGATTAATAATTAATATGTTCAATGTACTGCCAGATTTTAATAAAATATAACCTCAAACCCAATCCAAAATTCAGAAAATGAACAGTCATTTCCTTAAAGAAGAAATACAGATGACCAAGAGGCACAAGAAAATTACTCCACATCACTAATCATGAGGAAGATGCAAAACAAAATAATTATCATCTTACGGCACAGAAACTGGCACACAGCACAAAGAACAAGAACAACCAGTGCTGACATAAATGTGGAGAAAAAGGGGCTCGCATTCACTATTGGTGGGAATGCAAACTAGTCCAACTTTTGTGGAAAACAATAAAGATATTCCTAAAAAAAAATCAAATTGAGCTTCCTTATGAGATAGCAATACCACTCCAGGAAAACACACACACACACACACACACACACACACAGACACACACACACAAATAACAATCTGCATAATGGAATACTATGCAACCATTAGGATACATCAAGAAATGAATTTGTTTTTACAGAATGAACATGGAGATTATTATGTTGAGTGAAATTAGTCAGAGGGAGAATGTAATAGAATAATACAATATATTAATGTAATAATATATTATAGAATAATAGAATAAAAAATCTCACTCATGTGTGGGATATAAAAAAAAACAGGACAGTATGGTAATAATATCCAGAGACAAGAGAGATAGGGATCAGGAGGACCAGTAGCAGTTCATGGTACTCAGCTTGCCACAAACATTGGTGAGCATGGTTAGAATGGACAATGCTTTATTTTGACAATGATAGTAGAACTGATCACTCTGGACAAGATCTGGGTGCTGAAAGGTGATAAAGTGGCATGTATGTCATCCCTTCACTAACAATACTGCAAACTGCAATATTAAAAAGCAAAGAGAGAAATGCCTACCACAGAGACAGGTGATAGTGGAAGTGGGAAGGAAATGGAGAGCATTATTCGTGGGAAATGTGCACTGGTAAAATGTGGCATTCATTCTATACTGAAAACAAACTGAACAGTTCTGTAACCACAGTGCTTAAATAAAGCAATTATATTTAAACAAAAAAATGAGCTCACAGAATTTGTTACTATGTCATATCTATTTCATTTTTATGCATCCCTATGGTTCTAACCAGTAATTCCTGTTTAACTTAGAACTAATAAGATGATAGCTCTAAGATAATTTGTCAGATTTGACATACCAAAAAACTGCTTTATCTAGAGAGTGTCACTGAATATCTTCTTCACAGAATAAGCTCAGAGTTAATCATAACTAGTAGCATTAGTATAACCTGAAAATTTTAGACTATAAATGAACCTCAATATATTAATTTCCAGGAACTTTGGGGTAAGAACAATATGCTCTGTTTTAGCAATACATGCAAGTGTTAGAACTACTCCCTAAAAAATATCAGTCCTGTGAATTCCTGCTCAGATGATAACTCTGTATTTATTTTTCATGTTTGCTAAACATATTTAAAAAAACATGGTAGCAGATCCCATTCCATTTGGACAATAGAATATTTTTGAGAAATTTGATTGCTTCAAAGTGACTTTTCTGTTGTGGAATAACAATCAGCTACTATGGTTATATTCTCTAATTCCTCAGATTCACATTGTCTTCCTATTTTTCAGCGATTTAGGTTGACTTCTGAATTTCAAAATATTCCTCAGAATATAGTGCAATGGACCACAGTATCTGTAAGACATGTTCATAAAAAAAATACACACAACAACAACAACAACAACAAAAACAAAATAAAACAAAAAAAACCCACAAAATCAAATCTGTGACCAAGCTCTATAATCTGTATCATTTAGAATATTAGGAATTTTGGTTGAAGTGAGATACCTTGTAGCCTATTGAAGACCTGCTCATTCAAAAACATTAAGAATAACCCCTCAATTGATCTCTTCCTACGTAGTGTAATAACAACCCCCTCCAGCGATTCTAAGAGCTCTTTAAGTTTGTCAATCACTACTTTACACTTTTTGCTTAGCATGAATCAACTGAGAAATAGAGATGATACATTTAAAGGACTGGAGCATTGCAATGCAAATCCCTACGTGTTTTCAAGGTGAATAAAGATCTTAGTATGGGAAATCTTTACCAGCGTCACCGTCAGTAATTTATCATTACTACAAAATAAGCTCACTTCACCTCACATTCTTGATTTGAAAGTCTCCCTAGACTCCAAAAAAATTCCTTTACAGACTTGTTCCACTAGAAAGTTCTGATATGAAGTCTTCCTGCTATAGAAAAACTGGTTGCTGAAGGAAAACATGCTGCTATTTATAGTCATGTTTATAATTCATTAACCTTTGGAAATGCATCTCAATTGCAGCATCTGGTGTCAATGAGCTCTTACAACAGGATTAGCCACCTTGGCGCTAAGCTTCTCAAGAGGATCCCAGGACACATATGAAAAGTGTTCATTTAATGAATCTCTTGTGTCTTTCTACTTTGACTCATGCAAAGTGTGAAAGGCTTATACTAAGGGGTCTGTGAGGTTAAATATGTTCCAGCCCTCTAGCAATTGGAAAGCTATTATAATTCAGAGATAAAATTATAATTCTTACTGGAGAACTTAAATCCCATTATAATAAATCATTTTAAGATGAAAATTACTGTGTAAAATATTTTGCAACCTATAACTGCATAGCTAGAATTGTATTTATCTACTTTATTACCCATTATATTAAAAAGAAAATATTTATCAAGCTCCTACTTTGTACAGCAATTTTGTAAGAAAAATTAATCAAGCAAGTGCATTTTTACTCAAATGTTTTAATGTGCATAATTTTATATGTGTCTGTTTGTAATATATTATATCCATAGTTGCATACATGCTTGTATATGTGATTCCTCAACTTCTGATATTTATGATTATGTGTATATTTATGTTTGGTGATAAATGGTGACTTATATAGAGCAGGGGTGGCGAACACGCGGCACTCGAGCCGCATGCGGCTCCGGGACAAAATGAATGCGGCTCTTTGACTCATCATGATTTTGTATCCTGTGGCTCTTTGCCAAGTTTGGATTTTGTTCTGCTGCTTCTGAGGAGGGACCTCTGAGGAGAGATCTCTGAGCGCGGAGTCCCGCCCCCAAGCAGCATCCTCCCCTCTCCCATCCCTCAGAAACAACTGCACGGGCCAGCGAGGAGGGAGGGTGGGGTAGGAGACCGTGTGTCACATGTGGTGTCACATCTGGCCGTTAGTTCTTAGTGTGGAGGACGCAGCACACCCTCACCATCACTGCAGGATTTCTACCCTCACTCAAAATGGCAAAATGCAATGTGTGTTTAATATATTATTGTTAAAATTAGATGCTTTTGTGTGAGCGTTTGTCTGTTTTGGCAAGTCACTGCGTGGTGTGGCTCTCTGACTCTCACAGGTTAAAATTTTGGCTCTTTGTGTCCAACTTGTTTGCCATCCCTGATATAGAGGTTCATTTCATATGACAATTTTAAGAGAAAGTTTATTTCTGTTGTTTATTTTGGGGCATACTCAGCATTGCTTATGGGATACCCCAGCTCTTTACTCTGAGATCATTATGATGAGACTTAATGAACCTTATTTGGTGCCAATATTGAACCTAGGTTGGCTATCTAAAAATCAAGTACCATTCTAGCTGTACTATTTGTCTGACTCCTGAAGAAAATTTCTAGACCAAGGAACTATTTCTGTGTATTATAAAATATCTGACAATTTAAAGTACATTGAAAAATAAAAAAAGATGATAGGAAGAGAAAAATAACTCAGGAAGTAAAGCAAAGATTACATAATAGACTAGAAAAATGATTGGCAAAGCATTTTTTAAATATTTACTGTAAAGTACACTTTATGACAAGAAAAGATGTTTTTATTTATTTATTTTTATTGTGGAGAAGAGACATTTTAAATAGGTAATTAATAATATCTTCTTTAATATTTTAACTGAATCCAGTAGCAGAAAATATAAATGTTCTAGGTAGAATAAAAAGAAAACATAATTCTTAGAAATCAGCTAAAATGTTGAAAAGTATAAAGGACTTGAACTTGCTTATAAGTATTTCAGAAATGAAGAAAGAAAATTAGAAGCAATCCGACAGAGTGGCAAGAATGGTTGTAATTGAGGTGCCAGAAATGAGAGAGAGAGAGAGAGAGAGAGAGAGATAGAGAGAGAGAGAGAGAGAGAGAGAGAGAGAGAGAGAGAGAGAAACCTACACAAATCTCAGTGAACAGAGAGAGCAGGAGGCAAGGCTGCTAAGAGTATTAGTATAATACATTTATACTAAGGATGAAATACAAATTGAGAGTAGAATATTAAAATGGAGCATGTATTCAATTTGTAATAATGGTTTTGTTCCTGTTTACATGATGATTATTATTGTCTATGAGTTTTCCAAAGTGCTGTTGATACAAACTTAAAAACTATCTGTAGACAAGAAGAGGGAAAATAATCATCCTAAAATGTTTTCTAATCTAGTTTTCTTGTTCCTTAGCTATACTTTGGATACAGTATTACCAAATTTTCTACATAAATATGAAAACTCACATCTATATAATATTTACAGATGACAAGTATAATAAACACAAACAATATTTAAAAGCAAATGACATATATTCCTGCCACACACCTCCCAGAGGAAAAATATACTAAATACATCAAGTAACTGAGAAATATTAAAGCATTGCCTTAATTTCACAGATATTTCTCCAGTTCTAAAAACTGTTGCATAAACTAGCATATTTTGCAATATTTTGAAATTATAGAAAACACTAGAAAACAATTCATGTACACTAACATTAATTTAATGAAAGTAATTGTCATTGTCTTTCTGAAATTAAGGCAGTACAAATGCAAGTGAATTTTTTTTCAGTTCTGTCTTTATCAATTTTTTCCTTCCCTACTTTATTCCATAAGGCAATCACTCATTCTGTTGTTAAACTTTCACAACATTCAAAAATATGCATATATATTAATTACATCTATTCTGATTTAATATTTTGAACTATATAGCATAATATCTTGAGCATGTAGTCACACTTAATTTTCTGCTCAACTTTATCTTTAAGATTCTTTTTTTTTTTTTTTTTTGGTTTTTGGGCCACACCCGGCGGTGCTCAGGGGTCACTCCTGGCTGTCTACTCAGAAATAGCTCCTGGCAGGCACGGGGGACCATATGGGACACCGGGATTCGAACCAACCACCTTTGGTCCTGGATCGGCTGCTTGCAAGGCAAATGCCACTGTGCTATCTCTCCGGGCCCATCTTTAAGATTCTTTAAAAATAGAATTACTCTTCACATCATCCTATTGTACAAATATTAATAACAAATAATTGTTATCAGTTATTATTAGATTTAACCACACTTACATTTGTATAATTATTTCAACCATGGCTAGAATTTTGTAAAGTATATTGAAGTGCAAGAAAATGAATCATTAACTTATCTTTCATTGAACAAAAGTATGATGTCTTTGAAATACTACTTGTAAATACAGATATAGCATTTGCTGTATATAAGAAATTTATATATAAATATAAATATATAAATTTAAGACATATTTGCTGTATATAAGAAATGATTTATGGTAGAAGGCAGCTGTACAGGTTAACTTCTATTTGTAGGGGAGTCACACCCAGCGGCAGCACTCAGGGGTTAGTCCTGGCTCTGGGCTCAGAAATCGCTTCTGGCTCAGAAGACCATATGGGATGCTGGGAATTGAACGGAGCTCAGTCAAGTTTTAGCTGTGTGCAAGACAAACACCCTACCACTGTGCTATAGTCGGGCCCCACAGCTTAACTTCTTTTTTTTTGAAGTTATGTAAGCCTTAGAAAGCAGTTGTTTGGTAATCTACACAATTTAACTTCTTTTTTTTAAAGTTATGTAAATCTTAGAAAGCAGTTGTTTGGTAATCTACACTTGAGTTATCTGATATCTAAGATATAGATTTTTTTAAATACCTTTATTTAAATAACATGATTACAAACATGAGTGTAGTTGGGTTTCAGTCACAAAAAGAACACCCCCCTTCACAATGCAACATTCCACCACCAATGCACCCCATCTCCCTCTTCTAACACCCCCCTGCCTGTAATGGGAGGAGGGAACTGCAGAATCTCATACTGGGGAGCATTTCAAAATTTGTGATTGAACCATAGAAAATTGGCGTTGGTTGTGTTTGTTCTCTATTGTTGTTTAGATCAGTGAATGGATATGTGGATGAGTTTTCATTAACAGAAGCAATGCTTTCCATTATTATCATATTAGATTTTATGAGTCTTTTTAGCTTCTGTGGATTCTAAATACAACAACATCAGATACCCAATTTATTTTCCAATAAATATATTATTTATTCAATTTTCCTAAAAGAGCTCATTTGAAAATTCATTTAAAGTATCAGTTTTAGGTCTGATAAAGTAGGAATAAAAAATAATTGCGCTGAATGAGGAAAAAGTGGGTAAGATGATTTTTTAAAGACCATTTCTTTGAAAAATTATTTTAAACTGGTTCAAGAAACAAATAAGCAAACAAAACTTTTGAAAGTTGTGAAGATGCCTCTGTCCTTCTTTGAAGGGTAACTATCTTTCATTTTTTCTTAATTTAATTGTTCCAAACAGACTGTGATAAAAGTTTTTTTATGGAAATTTCTCACAGCTACACAATCAATCATATTTCTAACTCATGTGCTGTCTTGAGCCCCTGAGCCTCAAAGACTTTTTTCTGGGGAGCTTACTTGTTAAATTAGCACTGATCAAAGGCTAAAACATTTATCATGCTTATTAGTGAATAAACCTAGCAGCAGGTATCCCAAGTGAGGAAGCAAATCCTCATTTCCTGCAAGAATGAATTGGAAATTATCCAAACTGCTTGCAAACATTTTTCAGGAGTGACGAATTGTCAAAAAAAAAAAAAAAAAGAGAAAGAAAGAAAGAAAGAAAAGAAAGCAGCTGTAAGATGTGGCAGCAACCAGGATTGGGGGGAAGAAAATGAGCATCTTTCGAAGGTACCTTCAAACTAGCCCATGGGGATGTTGTGCAGTTTTATTTTTCCTAATTGCCTTTGAAATCCTGCATCAGCTGACCTTACCAATGAGCTCCAAAATAATATTCCGACAAAGACCATTTTGAAATAGTAAATTCTTCACCTTTGCTCTCTGTACTCATTTTCGTTGTGAGAGTTGTTTCTGAGAACACAAATTGACAAGTACTAAATTGACAGACTTTGTTTCTATTTATTGCAAAATGATGCCCATTGCTGGTTTCATAGGCGCTACCTTTCATTAGCATAATTTAATCACTTGGCAGCTGTAACAATGGAGGGAAATGTGCATTGGTAATCCTTTCCTTCAATTTTCAACTTTGTTCATAAAATATATTAAATGACTTTACATATTTGGCTTTTACAAAACATTTTCACAAGTTAAAAATAATTACATATTTATTCAGACTATTTTGAATAAATGAAGTGTTTGAAACTAAAATTAACCAAAGAAATATATTTTAAAACTTTGATATTAAAAGTTTTACAAGGTTTAACTAAATTTTTATTTTATTATAAAAGCGATGGTTTTGCAAGTATACTTCATTTACCCTTGGAATTTATTGACAAATTATTTATGAAGATACATAGTAATAACATAAAATCTTACCTTTTTTAACATAATCAAATTTCAACTATAAAATTAAAGGTAAGATATACTACATTTTGCCAGTCTTGGCAAAAATATCTGCTCCAAATTGTATATTTTAGGTCAGATGCATGTGACAATTACCTAGGTATGGATTACATGATGAGAGCAATATGGTATTATAAAAAGGTGTTCAAAATGAATTATAAGTAATCAGGAACCATTTAAACTGACCTTCTTTAAGTTAAAATACAAAATCAATATATTTCTTTCCAAACTTTTTTTCCAAAGATTGACTGACCATTTTTACTATAAAATTTTTTGATATTAACGAATATATCTCAATCTGACCAAGTGTGTAGTCACTGTTTTAATTTCTGGAAGTTTAAAAATGGAAATGAAATATAAAATTTAGATCATTGCTCCTATATACCACTGCATACCCTAGCATGTGTGAATCTGTGTCCTGGGTTTGATTTTCAGACCACAAACACCCTACTTCTATGCTATCACTCCAGTCCCTGTATGTGACATTTTTCAGTTTTAATCAATTAACTAGTGGAATATATGGACAATTGATATGCTATGCTATTTTTATTAGCATTTTAAGAAATACATAATATTACTTTATGATATTTTATATGCAATGTGTCATTTATTTTTCTTTTAAAAAATCATTACAGGACATTTTGTTCTTTCTATATACTAGTCAAAAAATTAAAGTAGCATTTCTGTTCATGAGAACTTTATGTATAAAAAAACAGCATTAAAATACAGAATGTGATATATAGTAAAATGTGGAAATAAACATTAATTTTATGAACAATCAAACTCTTTCTTGAAGTATTTTTAAACTTTAAAAACATATTTTTCTGCTTGAAAATTTAGTTCTTCATGGATTTACTAAGGAGCAAGCCCTGGATTAGAAAGTGCTTATTAAATATGAACTATTTTAATTTTAGTATGTATATATGTATATAAACCCTCATGTTTTCTGTATTCTTATTTAAAAATGTTAGCTATATTAGACTTTATTCAATTTGTCATTTCTAATGACAGTGCTTGATAATATTAAAAATAAAATGTCTTTATTTTCTTAATACAAATGTCTATAGTTAGTTAAATCTGATACAAAACTTGAATTTTTGTTTCTATATGTCTAAAGATTTGAGGAAGCAAATCAACAGTAGTAAATGTTTTAAGAATATGTAACAACTACATTATATGTTTTCTTTAAAATTTTATTCCTTCCTTTATGCTTAAAGAAAGCCTTATTTTTTGTATTAAAAAATCACGGCATGTAACATTCTATTTAATATATCTTCCTTCACAATATAAAATGCTTTACCACACGTAGCTTGTGCTTAAGAGAAACACACCATGATTTCTATTCTAGCTATTCACTGCCAGTGAGTCATCCCTGTATTGAAAGACAAACAAATCAGAGTATTAAAAAGGTACAGTGAAATGAAATTTTGTAAATTGGTGTTAGGATATAAAAACAGATTTGGGTAAGTAAAGAGATTTTTTTGGTGGGAAATAGGTAGTTATTTAAAATACTGAAAATTAAAAAGCAACTGCACTGTGTCATTCTAGTGCCTACCAAACTTATCCAATGCTATACCTTCAAGTTTTGATAAAAAAAATATGTTTTGTATCCACAATCTCTTTTGAGAGTTGTAAAAAAAAAGAAAAAAGACACATGAGACATTCTGTCTCATTAGTAATTTAAATAAAAGAACTAGGTAAAGAAAATTTAACAAAGCAATGGATAACTTTAAATAACCCCAAATTGTGAGCTAAATCCTTTAACTGCAAGGGGGATTGACTGAATGGAGTTTAAGGTTATCGTGAAATGAGTCAGAAATGAAAACAATCAGTGAATGATCTTGTTCATAGGCAGAATTTAAAGACACAAAACAAGGGAAATGAATGTCCCTGGTAGAAACAAGTCCTGAGATGGTGCCAGAGGAACAAAAACTAGTGTAGTAAAGGGAGAAATGAATGGGATCTTGCAACAGTGTTAGTGGGTTATTGACACTCTTGTTATTGACACACTAACTATAGTGCTGTAAATATGAAACAATAATAAGGAAATTGTAGCCCAAATTTTTAAATTAAAGTTGTAATTAAAAGAGAAAAGTTGGGGCCCTAGTCATAGCGCATTTGCCTTGCCCGTCCTAGCCTGGGATGGACTGTGGTTTGATTCCCCAGTGTCCCATATGGCCCCCTAAGCCAGGAGTGATTTCTGAGCACATAGCCAGAAGTAACCCCTGAGCGTCACCAGGTGTGGTCCCAAAACAAACAAAAAAGAGGAGAAAAGGTCTCAAATTCTATTATGATTTATGGTCTTGTCCCATATTTAACTTCACATAGAGATATCTAAAACACTTGTAAGATTGTTCATTGGCTTACAAGACCTGATTGACAAACACATCACCCTTATGTCAAAGCCCAGCACCACGTTCAAGGATGGAAATAAACAATTGTGCTAAAGCGAGAGTCTTAAAGATTGTTCAGAAATTTAGAAGCTCTCAGGGCAAGTGTGAATCGGTCAGCTCAATTCCTAGTACTAGACATGCACCAAGGTAACCCTGACTGCTCCACAGACAGAGATTTCTTGTTTAGGGGGAAATACCACTTATTAGATAAAGCATAAGTATTTCATACACCAGTAAACAAATAAAAGCATTTCTAGCTGGGTGAAAACACTGCTGTCCACTTTTTCTTATACAATGTAGTTGTGGGGCCTGAAAGATGGTGTAGTGGTAGGGCCTTTGCCTTACATGCGGCTGACCCAGGACTGATCATGGTTTGATTCAAGGGTCACTGGGTGTGGCCCAAAATAAAAAAATAAAAGCAGGGGACTGAGAGATAGCATGGAGGCATAGCGTCTGCCTTTCATGTGGAAGGTCGGTGGTTCGAATCTCGGGCTCCCATATGGTCCCCAGAGCCTGCCAGGAGCAATTTATGAGCATAGAGCCAGGAGTAAACCCTGAGCGCTCCTGGGTGTGACTCCAAAACAAAACAAAACAAACAAACAAACAAAAAAAAAACAATATAGTTATTTGCCTTATCAGTAATATTTCTTAAATATTTTAACAGAACTAAGTTACATCTAAGTAAGACTTTTTGTTTTGTTTTGTTTTGATTTTTGGGGTTCTTTTATGTTTTTGTTTTTCAGCAACACCCATTGACGGTCAGGGGTTACTCCCGGCTATGCGCTCAAAAATCGTTCCTGGGTTGGGGGACCATATGGGACATCAGGGGCTCAAACCGTAGTCCATCCTAAGCCAGCGCGGGCAAGGCAGATGTCTTATGGCTTGCATCACCGCTTCGGCCCCAAGACTCTTAAGACAGTTTTGTAGGGTCTTTGAGCTAGGTTGTGTTTGATTCTACCTCTAGCCATAATGACAAATATCTCTGATTTACCCTTATCAATATCTCCCTACAACTGTTTGGTATGTAGGAGATAAAATAGTATATCATGATTGATCTAATTTTTTTTCCACTCGCTGATACTTATTCTGTAATTTTGAAGTAGGCATATTGGATAATGAGTATTGTCAATCAATTTTTAATAATATATTGCAACCAGGTGTTAGTATATTACAGTCTTTTGAAGCTGGAAAGATAGTAGAATAGGTAAATGGCTTGCCCTGAATGCAGCAACATGGGAATGATCCTCAATATCACATAGGGTCTTCCAAACACTGCCAGGAGTCATTTCTGAGTTCAGAGCCAGGGGTATCCCCTGAGTATCATTGTAAGTGACACTCTTGGATAAATATTAAACTGTTAAAAGGATGTGCACTTCAGGATTAGTGGATTGATAAATTGAATTAGTGGTTACTTCTCAAGTGCAAATTACTGCAATTTTATTGTGATATCTCATTGTAAAAGTTTAACAAAGTTTTTACTTTATGAGACACATTCTTAGTATTCTTCTCTAGGAAACAGATAAAATACGGTCAATCTCTCTGAAGTGATTCCTGTCTAGTGACAGAGAAAGACTTTTTTTTTCCTATCAAAATCATTGAAGGGAAAAATTATGAGCTAGAAGTGAGCTCAGAATTTCTGGTCACCACTTGAGAGTTACCTAACTAAAACTAAGAAGGGGCAGAATATGATTTTTGAGATGAGGAAATCTTTTCTTCTACAGGATAAAATATAGCCCTGATTTTAAAAGGAAGAACTAGATAAGAAGGTTCTATATGAAAAATCATGTGCAGGATTGGGCATATGCAAAGGTATGAGTAAAAAGTATAGAGATTTTAGGAAATACATTGTCATCACATTTCATAAAAATTAACATTCTGTAAACCTAGGAATATAATGAAGTGAAAAAACAAAACAGTTTCAAGAATTTGGCTACTATTTTCAAGGTTTTTGCTATCAGCTTCATTCTTCAATTCACATTTTTCAATTTAGAAATCATAATGCTACTGTGTCAATAACTATTTACCTGATTCGAAAATGACTGAGCATTTGGATCTATGCACAAATTAGGTTTTATGAAATCTAGTGTTTTACTCACTGGAAAAGATTCTTCAGTAAAGAGAAATATTGCTTAAAGACAAACATGTTATAGAAACACTTTGAAGGAACATCTGTATTGGCTGTTATATTGAACTTATCTCACAATGTGTTTCTCTTAAAAAACTGAATTTGTCCACCCCCAAATGCACTGACAATAAAAAGTAGCACCATTTCTCCCTGCAAAGGCACACTAAAAGGGGGAAAATCTTACATTTAAAAAAGAGCTCTTATCTACTAAGGATAGGAACTCATACTTGTTTACAATATAGGGATATCTCCCACCTTGAAAATATGTTATGCGGACCCAAGTGGAAACACAATGAAAGACACAATCCTAGGTTCCATCCTAAGATCAGTGCAAAGACCAAAACCACCAACCACAGAAGATGGATTAAAATGACACTGAGGGAACAGAACTTCTAGAACCACAAAGAAAGATTTCACCATAAGTCCCACTCCTGGACCTGTGCAGATACTGAGATCTATAGATAAAGAGGTCTTATTTCATCACCCAGGACGGAGCTGAAGTTTTCCAAACACCACGAAAGCACCACCGGTAGAGTAAATGAACCTGAACGGAGTCTATAGTTAATCCCGTGACAATATACCCCAAGGGTGCAGAAACCCCATAGCGCTAAGGCCAAGTGAATCCCTTTTCGAATGACCCCAATATTTACTGTGCCAGTGCAGGAGGGGAAAAAAAGGCAAAAAGCACAAAACATTTTTATCTTTTATATATTATTTTCTTCTTCATTTATTATTATTTTTATTTTTATTTACCTATATACATTTTGTGAATTTTTTTTGTTTTGGTGTGGTTATTGAAGTTGTTGTCCTCATTTATATTTATATTGTTTTTTTTTTTCTTCTTCTTTTCTTTCTTTAGGTGCTCTGCCATGTTTTTTAACTCAAGACCATGGCTTTTTTCTTTCTTTTTTTTTTTTTTTGTGGTGCCTATCATTATCACTAGAGTGCTCACTGGATGTTTGGCACTTCTTTTTGTACTGTTGGGGTGTTTCACCTTCTTTTTCTCCTTCATCTCTCAAACCAAGGATGAGAGCCTCTAGAAGGATTCCCCCCATTTTCGGCATATTAGACTTTTACCCCAGTTTATTACTTTTCTTTCTTCAAATAAAATCACATTACTTGAACTATGTAGTCCTTCCTCCCAGTTAGAGGGGGAAATAAGGGAGGCACCAAGACCAAGACTACTAAGTAGTAAGCTAGGTACAGAGGGGACCATATATTCTCGCAGCCCTGGAGGTTAGGGAGGAGGATATGGTAGATAGTACGAACATGGAGGTGTAGGGAGGACAAATTGGTGATGGGAACCCCCCTGATTTTATGTAAATGTGAACCTATAATATTATTGTCAACAATATGTAAACCACTATGATCAAAATAAAAATTATATTAAAAAAACTGAATTTGGAATTTGTCCTGTATATATGCAAAATACCTAAAACTACATTTTCTGCTTTGAGTTTTTTTTTGATAAATTAAGTATTAAAAACAAAATATATTATATATAACTTCTTTTAATGGACATAGTGGAATGGAGTTTTATTATAAAAAATAGTACTAACAACTTATTTTTTTTAAAATATGATCCATTTGAATGTGTCTTATATTTGCTTCTCCAACCAAATCTACATGTTTAATAAAATTTTGGAGTGTGTTTTTTCATATTTAAGTGCATGCTATTTTTGAGTGGTGGTTTAACAAGTATTAGTTATAAGGAGATTAAAAAAAATTTTTTTTTGGTTTTTGGGCCACACCTGTTTGATGCTCAGGGGTTATTCCTGGCTATGCACTCAGAAATTGCTCCTAGCTTGGGGGCACCATATGGGACGCCGAGGGATCAAACCGCAGTCCGTCTTAAGCTAGCACTTGCAAGGCAGACACTTTACCTCTAGCACCACCGTCCCAGCTCCTGGTTATTAAAAATTATTCTAGATCACTTTGAAAAAATAATGTATCACCATGATTGTGCTAATAGTTCCTCATCTTCAACTAAATGAGAGAGCTTACATACACTAAACCAATATGGACTAAAAATATTTTAAAAATTTATGATTTGATGAAGAGTAAAATTAGCATTAACAATTTAAATTCAATATAATTCATCTTAAAATTAAAATTGATTAGCTTTATCCCTCTTTGAAACAAATAGACCACTGAAAAATTTTGGTTTCGTATTTAGTATTAATAGGATTCTTTAACTATAGTTAACCAAAACAGAACTATGTTTTAAGATAAGATAGAGGAAATAATTAATGAAAAAAACTATTCTGTTGTGACCAGAAAAGTATAATGTAAAAATATGTATCATAATTTGCAGAGTTGAAACTAGAGTTTGAAGGGTTAAAGATTTTGTAAAGTTTTAATATAACTAATTTACTATTAAATTTAAAGAAACATTGTGAGTGTAAAAGAAAAATGTTTAAATATTATATTAAATAAATAGAGTTTTTTAAATTATAGTTTTGGTAGACTTTTGCTTGAAAGTAATTATATATAAAGCAATTTTTATAGATATTATGTAACTTTTTGCAAGCACAAGTGAAAAAGCAATAGATGTTCTCATTAAAAAAACAGTTATTTGGAGGATATTGTTGAAAGATATAACAAAAATTAGAAATATAAGTTAATTTCAGGAGCTTTTCACCTTTTTAGTCACTTATGCAAAATGCTATTCAGATTATCTTTTATTGATCATTTCTGTAGAAGAAAAATAATATTTTGTAAAAATATATCTAAATGTTTTAGTATTTTAACATACTCATTTTAATTTAGTATACTGGAGTTTTGGCAGTGGCCTAATTTCCTCCCAAATTCTAACTACACACAACCAGAACTGCTTGTCCAGTTGGTAGAAATCAGGAGAAAATACAATGATTTTTTTATAGCTATCATTGCAAATAACACCTGTCAGCTTTAGAAGCTCTACTGATAATACTTTCATATACTTTTCCCAATTACAATGTCTAAATATAACCAAAGTGCTATATTTATGATACTTACATAAAATAAAACATTATGCAGCTGATAAAAAAAGTAAAAGCACTTCAAGATATATTAGTACGTGAGAAAAGCAAAGTGAT
Source organism: Suncus etruscus (assembly GCF_024139225.1). NCBI lineage: Eukaryota > Metazoa > Chordata > Mammalia > Eulipotyphla > Soricidae > Suncus > Suncus etruscus. Next base: position 80,709,628 of record NC_064850.1, read on the forward strand.
GAACCGTCTAAACAATTCTAAGTGTAGTCTGAAAGTAAAATGATTTATATACAGCTTGCTCTTACATGAATAAAATAGTTTAAAAGAAAATTAAGAAATTAGGTACTCCCTATCCCAACTGGCATTCAAAGAAGAACAATGTTGGGTGATATATGACATTAATTTTACTATATGTTCTAATGCACATTTAAACATTTTAAATCAATATTAATGTATTTGTGGATGTCTTATTTTCTCTGAGCACTAATGTCATATATTAGCTAACAAAAGCTGACTGCTAAGATTTCAGAAACATGTGTATTAATTAAATTATTTAGTTACACTTTGGGATTTTGCTGCATACCTGATGGTGCTAAGGACTTACTCCTTTACTCTGAACTCAGAGATTACTCCTGGCACTGCTTATGAGAACATTTGTAATGTTTAAGATCAATTTCCTATCAACTGCTTGAAGTCAAGTACCTGACTCTCTATTTGATATTTCCATTGCAGGAAAACTGTGGGTATTTAAATGGATGGTTTTATTTGGTTTAGGACAAATAGTAGCTGACAAGTAGTGAAAACTGATCATTTTTTTTATTGAATAAAGGTTTCAATTTGAAAATGAAGAAAAGAAGTCTGTAGGTCACAGAGGAAAAAATTAAAAAAAAAAAACAAAAACAAAAACAAAGAGCTAGAAGCAATATTTAAGAAAATAAGTATGCCATAAAGGAACCAACTAGAAATCTAAGCATCGACATAGACTTGATGGAAAATATAAAGAGTCAAATAAAGTCATTTGGAATCCTATGCATCTACATTTTAGGATTATGTAAAATATTAAAATTTAATATCAAATAAACATTTATTAAGGGAAAACCACTTTATGTATTAATATATTTATACCTGTGACAATATATTTGAGTGTTGTCTTAAACGTTCTTTGTTATTTCAGATAGTGTTTAAGTGCATTTAAAAATATTTTGTGGATGGAGTGATAGTACAGCGGTAAGGCATTTGCCTTGCACATAGCTGCCCAGGACAGACGTTGGTTCAATCCTCAGCATCCCATATGGTCCCCCTATCCAGGAGCAATTTCTGAGGGTATAGTCAGGAGTGACCCTTGAGCGTCACTGGGTATGCCCCCCACAAAAAGATAAAACAAAAAATATTTTGTGTATCATCTTACCTAAGATAATCAAGCAGTAAATGTATTATTATTCTTAGAGCAAGAGATGATCAAAATTATAACTTTTGTACTATTGTATTCACAGACATCTGTCTATACATTTAATAAGTAATAAGCATTTGTTTAAAACATGGAATATAACTGGGGTACACTTTCTTTTACTTATTATTATTTATTTTTTCATTTTTTAAATAATATATTTATTTAAGCATCATAATTACAAGCAAGTTTGTAGTTGAGTTCCAGTTATAAAAAAGTCCACCCCCTTCAACAGTGCAACATTCTCACCACCAATGCCCACCATCGTCATCCTTCCCCGCCCCTGCCTATATTCTAGACAGGCATTTTATTTCTCTCACTCACTAACATCGTTTTAATAGTTGTTAGTGTACTTATTTCTCTAACTTCACTCACCACTCTTTATGGTAAGCTTCATATAGGAGGCTAATCCTTCAATCCCTCATCTCTTTTGTCTCTGGGTATTTTTTACCATACTGTATTTTATTTTCATAGTTTCTTCAGCTATTCATCTGTTGTCAGGCATCTAGGTTGTTTCCAGAGTCTGGCTATTGTAAATAGCATTGCAATGAATTTAGGAGCGCAGAAGGCATTTTTGTATTGTGTTTTTGTGTTCTTAGGATATATCCCTAGGAGTGGTATAGCTGGATTATATGGGAGCTCAATTCCCAATTTTTTGAGGAATCTTCATATTTTTTACATAAGGCTGGACTAGACAGCATTCCCACAGGCAGTGAATGAAAGTCCCCTTCCCCCCTCATCTCTGCCAGCACTAATTATTCTTTTTTTTTTATTCATAGCTTTTTATTTTTTAACAAATATTTAGCTGAATCACCATGAGAAGCACAGTTACAAAGTTGTTTATGATCAAGTTTTTCTCACACAATGTCCAACAACTATTCCTTCACCAGTGCATATTTCCCGCCACCAATGTACCTGCTCACATTTCTACTCCCTTTACAAACAAATCTTCTACACAGAATGTTAGAAAGTTCTTAATACTTGTTTGGTCCTGGATCGTTCTATGGTTCACAACGTTATCTATTCTTGTTGACCCATGCATACCTCTGGCTTCCAATACCTTCCAAACACAAATAATTCATATACCCAGTACAAGTGTCTCCTATAATTACTATATTTATGACTCTAATGTCTCTGTTCTTCTTCCTAAATGTCAACTTTACATTTCTAAGGATTTACATCCCTTGATGGACTGGCAATAAAGTAGGGACATTGGAGGAGAATTCTAGGCACTTTGGTGGTGGTAAAGTTTGGTAACTATACATTTAAACCATAGATTTTTCAACTATTATAATCACATGATCTAAACTGTAATAATTATTTTTTTACAACACATATTGAACCAGTTTTATCTTTTTCCAGAATTTAAATCAATATCATTCTTCGTATGCCCTCTAAAAATATAATAAATAGCCATATCAGTTTTACTATCCTCTGGTCCATTTCCTTCCATTTAACCTCCACCACTTGCACTCATGACCTGCTTCCTTGGATCTTCTCTACACTGACTTTCTTTTTTTTTCAATTAATATATATTTTTTTAAAATTTATTTAAACACCTTAATTACATACATGATTGTGTTTGGGTTTCAGTCATGTAAAGAACACCACCCATCACCAGTGCAACATTCCCATCACCAATGTCCCAAGTCTCTCTTCGCCCCACCCAACTCTAGACAGGCTCTCCATTTTCCTCATACATTCTCATTATTAGGACAGTTCAAAATGTAGTTATTTCCCTAACTAAACTCATCACTCTTTGTGGTGAGCTTCCTGAGGTGAGCTGAAACTTCCAGCTCTTTTCTCTTTTGTGTCTGAAAATTATTATTACAAGGGTGTCTTTCATTTTTCTTAAAACCCATAGATGAGTGAGACTATTCTGCGTTTTTCTCTCTCTCTCTGACTTATTTCACTCAGCATAATAGATTCCGTGTACATCCATGTATAGGAAAATTTCATGACTTCACCTCTCCTGACAGCTGCATAATATTCCATTGTGTATATGTACCACAGTTTCTTTAGCCATTCGTCTGTTGAAGGGCATCTTGGTTGTTTCCAGAGTCTTGCTATGGTAAATAGTGCTGCAATGAATATAGGTGTAAGGAAGGGGTTTTTGTATTGTATTTTTGTGTTCCTAGGGTATATTCCTAGGAGTGGTATAGCTGGATCGTATGGGAGCTCGATTTCCAGTTTTTGGAGGAATCTCCATATCGCTTTCCATACTAATTATTCTTGATTTTTTGCGATGTGTGCCAGTCACTGTAGCATGAGATGATACCTCATTGATGTTTTGATGCAAATGATAAGGAGCATTTTTTAAATTTGTCTTTTGGCCATCTGTATTTCTTCTTTGTATTTCATTATTTCATCTCCCCATTTTCTAATGGAGTTTGATATTTTTTCTTGTTAAGGTCTGTCATTACCTTGGATATCTTAGATATTAGCCCTTTATCTGATGGGTATTGGGTGAATAGTTTCTCCCATTCTGTAGGTGGCTTTTGTTTCCTAGTAACTATTGCCTTTGAGGTGCAGAAATTCTCCATTTAATATAATCCAATTTATTTATCTCTACTTCCACTTGTTTAAAAGTGGTGTTTCTTCCTTGAAGATACCTTTAGTCCAATTTCATGGAGTGTTTTACCTGTGGGTTCATTTATTTACCTATGTTTTGGGGTTTAATATCATGGTCTTTAATCCATTTTATTTGACCTTGTGCATGGGGTTTCAAAGGTCTCAAACTCAATTTACTTGGGGGCTGTAGGAGGCAAAGTTGGGGTGATCCTTGAGTGCAAAGTCAGTAGTAAGCCTTGAACATTGAGGGGTGTGACCCAAACAACTAAAACAAAACAAAACAAAAAAAGATTCCTCTAGGACAGGGCCACAAAGTGTTGTATAGAGGGCTGTAAACAGCCCGTGGGCTGCGAGTTTGAGACCCCTATTAGATTGAAGTCAAAGTTTGCTTTTTTCAAGTAACTGACAAGTTTTCCCAACGCCACTTTTTGAAGAGGTTTTCCTGCTCCATTTTGTGTTTCTTCCCCTTTGATCAAAGATTGATTGTATGTCTGAGGAACATTCTTTGAATACTCAAATTCCATTGATCTGAGGGTCTTTATTCCAATACCATACTGTTTTAATGACTATTGTTTTGTACTACAATGTAAGTTGGGAAAAGTAATGCCTCCCATCTTTTTTTCCTAAGGTTTGTTTTAGGTCTTTGTTAATGTTTATTGTTTCTAATGAATTTCAGGAGTGTTTGATCACTTCTTTGAAGAATATCATGGGTATTCTTCAAGAAATCGCATTAAATCTGTACATTTGTGTATTGCCATTTTAATGATGTTAATCTTTTCAATTTTTGAACAGGGCATATGTCTCCATTTCCTTGTGTCTTCTTTTATTTCTTGTAGTTTTGTATATGTCCTCTTTTGTATATTACATATATATTTATATATATGTATATTACCACTTTTGTTAATTTGACTTCAAAGTATTTGATTTTCTGTGGCACTAAAGTGAATGGGATTCTCAATATCCATTTCTTCTGTATCATTATTTGTATATAAGAAGGAAATTGATTTCTGAGTGTTAAATTTGTAGCCTGCAACTTTGCTATATAGATTTATTTTTCTAGAAGCTTTTTGGTAGAATCTTTAGGATTTTCTAAATATAGTAGCATGTCATCTGCAAAAAATGAAAGTTTGACTTCTATCTTTCTTATCTGGATGCTCTTTATATCTTTTTAATGCCTAATTGCTGTGGCAAGTACTTCGAGTTCTTGTTAAATAAGAGTGGTGAGACAGGCCAGACTTGTCTTGTACCAGATCTCCATTGAGAATAATATTTGCCATTGGCTTGTCTGAAATGGTCTTGATTATACTGAGAAAAGTTTTTTCCGTTCCCATCTTGTTCAGAGTTTTTATCATGAATAATTGTTGGAACTTATCGAATGCTTTCTTTGCATTTATTGATATGATCATATGTTTTATCTTTTTTGTTGATATGGTGTACTATGCTCATGGATTTGCAAATGTTAAACCATCCTTGCATCTCTGGAATGAAACCTAATTAGTCATGATGTATAAACTTCTTAATAAAGCATTGGATTCTATTTGCTAGGATTTTGTTGAGGATCTTAATCTGTGTTCATCAGGAATAATTGTCTGTGTTTTTGTTTGTTTTGTTTGTTTTTGCAGCATCTCTGTCTGCTTTGGATATCAGGGTGATGTTAGCTTCAAAAAAACTAAATGTAATGTTACTATTTCTTCAATTTCCTGGAAGAGCATGAATTGGATTTGTAGTAGGTCTTCTTCGACTGTTTGAAAACATTTCTTTAGTGAATTCATCTGTGTCTGGGTTTTTGTTTTTTAGGAACTTCTGTTTACCATTTTTATTTCCTCAACAGTGATAAGTCTATTTAAGTATGCTAGATCTCCCTGGTTAAAATTTGAAAGATTATGAGTCCATTTCTTCTAGCTTCTCTTTTATTATGGCAGAGTTTCTCAAAGTAGTCTCTCTAGTATCTTTTTATTGGTAATTTGGTTTATAAAATTTCTCTCTCTCCCTTTCTTTGTGAGTTTTGCTAGTGGTTTATCTATCTTCTTTACATTTTAAAGAAGTAAGTTTTGCTTTCATTGATCTTTTTAATTGTTCATTATCAATTTCTGCATTAAGCTTTGTTATTTCCTTCTGCCTACCTTTTTTGGGGTTCATTTTGTTGTTCACTTTCTAATTATGAGTTTTTTCATTAAGTCATTTATGTCGGTCCCTACATTCTTCCTGATGTGTGCTTCTAAAGCTATTTATTTTACTCTTAGTTTCAGTTTTACCATTTCCACAAAGTCAGATCATTTGTGCCTTCCTTTTTATTAGTTTTCAGTAATCTTTTTTATTTCCCTTTCCTTTCATCTCTGAATCCCCGGTTGTTTAGTAATGAGCTGTTCAATTTCCAGGTGTTAAAGTTTTTTTCTGTGTCTGTTTATACTTCACTTCTAATTTCAGTGCATTGTGGTCTGAAAAAGTAATCGGTACAATTTCTAGGCTCTTGATTTTATGGAGTTATGTTTTATGGGACAGCATGTGTTCTATCCTGGAGAATGACCCATGTGCACTTGGAAAGAATGTGTGTCCAATATTCTGGAGGTGGAGAGCCCTATATAGAGTACTTTCTTCCATTTCTTCATTTAGACCTAGTATATATTTTGTTAGGTTTCATCCTGCTTGATTTATCGAGGGATGACAGAGCGGTTTTGAGGTCTCCCACTATTGAATTGTTATTTCAGAATTGTCAGAATTTGTCAGCAATTGTTTTAATTGTTTTGCTTGTCCCTCACTGGATGTGTATCTGTTTAGGAGTGTGATATTTTCCTGTTGGACATATACCTTGATTATTTTAAAGTTCTATCCTTTTTTTTTTTTTTTTTTTGGTTTTTTGGGCCACACCCGGTAATGCTCAGGGGTTACTCCTGGATATGTGCTCAGAAGTTGCTCCTGGCTTGGGGGACCATATGGGTCGCCAGGGATCGAACCGCGGTCCGTCCAAGGCTAGCACAGGCAAGGCAGGCACCTTGCCTCTAGCGCCATTGCCCAGCCCCAAAAGTTCAATCTTTGACACATAACATTTTAAGTCTAAAGTTTATGTCATATGTTATTAATTTGGAGATTCCATCTTTTTAAAGGAGTTGTTAGCTTGAATAATTGTCCTCCAACATTTTATTTTGAGTCTATGTTTATTCTGACTATTCAGATGTATTTCTTGTAGGCAGCAGAGTGTTAGATTCAGTTTTTTGATCCATTTTGCCATTTTGTGTTTCTTACCTGGTGCATTTAGTCCATTGACATTGAAAGAGATAATTGTCATGGGATTTAGTGTCATCTTTGTGCAGGAGTTTGGTATGTCTATTGGTATTGCTTTGTCTTGTCTTAATGTAAACCTTTTGGTTTGTCTTTTTAAGCTTGTTTTTATTCTGTTAAGTTTCTGAGCTGTTGTTTATCCATAAAGCTATTTATGCTTCCTTTAAATGTGCATGTGAGTCTGGTTGTGTGTTGTATTCTAGATGAAGCATTTATTTCATTGAATTTTGTCACTTTATCCAACTTTTGCCTTCAGGCCTTGAGGTACTCTTGTGAGATGTGTGCTGTAAATCTTAAGGATGCTCCTTTAAATGCAATCTTTCTTTTTGATTTTGCTGATGTTTTTTTTTTTTTTAATATTCTATCCTTATCTGTGGGATTTGGTTTTGTGACTAAGATATTTTTTGGGCTACTTTTCTTCAGATATATTTTAGCTAGTACTCTTTGGGCATGCAAAATTTGGTTGCATGTACTTTTTAGCTCTGGCAGTTTTTCTGCAATGATGTCCTTGACTGTTGATTCTTCATGTGAATTTTCTTCCTAGATCTCTGAAAAGCTAATGATTCTTATGTTGTTGTTTCTGTTGAGTTTATCAAATGCTTTTGTTTTTGTCTGTCTATATTTTTAGAGAGTTTTTTGTTGTTGTTGTTGTTTGTTTTTGTTTTTGGGTTATACCCGGCAGTGCTCTACTCCTGGCTATATGCTCAGAAATCGCTTCTGGCAGGCTTGGGGACCATATGGGATGCCAGGATTCAAACTGCAGTCCTTCTGCATGCAAGGAAAACTCCTTACCTCCATGTTATCTCTCCAGCCCCATACATTTTTGAGGTTTTTACTTTTGATTGTCTGATTGTTTTAAGTCTCCTTTACAATCTCTTCCATTTTATGGAGGTGTTAGGTATCTCATCTTCCAGCTCACATATTTGGTCCTCAGCAGCTGTTACTCAGTTGGAGAAGCTTTACATTGAGGTATTCATTTCACCTACCATTTTTTCAGTCCTAACATTTTTTCACCTAACATTATTTCAGTTTGGAGTTTTCTCATTTATATTTTCATATTCATTTGATTCTTATTTGTGGTTTGTTCAACTCAATACATGCTTTCCTTGAGACATTTAAAAATACTACACATTTGGGGCCAGAATGGTGGCACAAGCAGTACGGCATTTGCCTTATGCGTGCTAACCTAGGATGGACTGAGGTTTGATCCCCCAGCATCCCATATGGTTCCCAAGCCAGGAGCAATTTCTGAGCTCATAGCCAAGATTAACCACTCAGCATCACTAGGTGTGCCCCCCCCAAAAAAATGGGGGAAAAAAAAGAATCATCCATATTTCTTTTCTAAACTCCTTGTCTAAGAGGCTAAATTGTTGATTGGCTCTTCTCAGGTTTACAGAGCTGCAATCTTCATTTTCTATCCATGCTGTTTGCCTGCATTGTTTCTCTATTGTAAAGCTTGCAATGTAATTTTTGTTGTTGTTGTTGCTGTTGTTTTGTTTTGGTTTGGTTTGGGGTTCATACCCAGAAGTGCTCAGGGGTTACTTCTGGCTCTGTGCTCAGAAATATCTACTTGCAGGCTTGGGATATCATATGGGATGCCAGTAATCAAATCACTGTCTGTCCTGGGTAGGCCACGTGCAAGGTTAAGGACTTGTGCTTTCTCTGGCTGCTAGTGTGATGATTTTTGCTTGTTGTGCTTGGGTTCTGTGAGTAAACCTTATAGCAAAGCAGAGAATCCAGGTTCCTCTGGCTCTGCTCTTCATAGGCAGGTCCAGCTCACCTCTGTTGACATGATTTCCATAGTGTTTTTTGGAGAGGGTTGGTCCCATCACTGACAGCATCAGTCCATGGGTGGCAGGTGCATGAAAAACATGCTGTGAGGATAAGGCTCTATTCATAATTCTGAGTACACATTGCTTTAAATTCTTGCTGATTTAAAATAATGAATATTTGTTGTATATGAAAATATTTCCATAAGATTATACTTTGCCTATTGTTCCATCTTGACCTTCCAGGTGGGGGCGCTGTTGAGAGCTGAATAAATAGTTTGGGGGCGAGGTTTTCAAGGTCTTGCCTGAGTTGGCTGGCTGGCTCAAAGTGTGTTTTGGAGCTAGCAACAGGTTGACAAAGGACTCTCTTCGCCCAACCTTTTACCCCTTAACCCTCCTATCTGTGTGGATTATTTGCTGCAGATAAATATTACCAAAATCTCCCCCCCCCCCCAAAAAAAAAAGGGGACAAGAGGATGGGAATCAATTTCTCATTCTCGGAGCTCTTTGCGGATACACAAACAATCAACAAAGGAATAAATGGGACCCAACAAATGGGGCAACAAAAAATTTCCCCCTTTTTAGTAAAGAAACAATAATAATGTACAGAAATAAGTAATATTTTCTATAATTATATAAAGAACAACAAAGCAGTAAGAAAAGAGCGCCTGTTTGCATAAGCATATCACAGGGAAAAGTAGAGAAAAACTTTTAACCAAAACACAGGGTATCCAAAACCAGAAACGAGTCAAGGAATCCAAACAAGCTCCAGAGATGATCGATCTAACGGTGTACAAGATGAAAAATTCCGGGTAAGTTCTTCCTTGGAAAAGCAGGTGGAGAATTTGAAATTCAAGGATCAAGGACCTAGTAGGAAATGGGGAGCTCCCAGGGCAATCAAAAAGACCGATTGTAATTTGTAGACAGAGATCCTTCGAAGAGATGCTAACAAAGCTGTGTAGCAGGTGAGATGAAGCACATTTTCCATTCATGTCCAGGTTGACCAGAAGAAAGCCCATCTTTGAGGGCAGTGAATTAGGCCCCTATTTTGTAGGAAGAGGCACACCCCCCCTGCACAGTGGGGACCACTGTAATGATGATCAATAAGTATCTGAACTTAATCCAAGTTCCTAGTCAAGTCAGAAGTCCATATGAGGTCCGAAATTGATGAACCAAGTACGGCAGATTATTTTAATTTTTTATATTTACACAAAATTTTTCTTATCTTGACCAATTTGTAAATACCTCTTATTCTGATCCTTAAAACCCATCTTCATTTATTATGATTAATAACTCAAAACAGCTATAAAATACAAAAAAAACTAACAAACTACCGCATTATGAGAAAACTATTACGTTTAACTTTATATTTATAAACTCTAACATAGTAGTTGGATTACCAGAAAGCAAATATTTGTCACTTTATATTAAGTTTTGTCCTTCTTCTTCTTATAAAGATTTATGTTAATCAGTTAAAGGAGTCAAGATCTCTAAATATTCTGGATATCTCAGTACTCTAAAATGCCCAATGCCCAGCCTGTGTAAACATTTTTATATTTTCTCAGAATAATGAGATGCTGTCATATCTCTTCATTATACCTTTGTTACTAGTCTTAAAATATGTTTTTTACTTAGTCTATGATCACATGCACTATAGTATATAAAATAATTATTCCCATAAGCTTACCGATTTAGCACCAATGTATGCTAACATATTTATTTTTCTCTTGATTTAATTATAATTAACACCATTAATAAATTTATGAATATTATTCATATACTGTATTTTCTTAAAATTTTAGCTAGATATAATAGCAATATAATTTTTGTCAGAATATTTTAAAAGGATAAAGTACCTGATGAGAAATTGGTGTTGCAATGTTGTTGTTTTCATGTGCAAATTGGAATTAGTTGATAGGAATCTGATCAAGGTCTTCAAAACTTGATATACTACTTACAAGTAATAAAAATGTTTTATAAAATTATAAAAATCTTACTATCTATTTTATTTTTATGTGATATGGTATGCTATTGGCAACAATTTCTCTAGCAGGCTTTTTTTTTTTTCACGATGACAGAGTTTAAAGTTAAATGAAAGATCAACATTTGTCAACCAGGACTTAACTCTGCATATTTTGCTGGAACATGTTTGAGCTAAGGCATAAATCTTAGATTGGGTTGAATGGTCATGTTTTCCAGATAGTCATGGACTGCAAGTCAAATGCTTCACTTAGGAAAAGATTTATTTGAACTGTGTTGCAAGTAGACATTGATAAATAAACTTATCTTCCTAAAAGGGGATAATTGGTAGAAGCATAAGTTTCCACATGAGGCATGGACTCAGTTACTTTATTTATTTATGTAATCAGAGAAAGCTCTTGCTGTATTTCAGCTAGAGATAACATACATACACCAACCTCATGCTTTACCATCTCTCAGTGACAACAGGGAATTTTAAAATAATTGCTGATGAAAAAAAAGACTATTTTCTGTTTAGGCTTTTATCAAGTTTCTAGACCTTTACATAAATCAGGAATTAGATAGTCAAGTCTCTTATGTACTAAACATTAATTAAAGGCACGTTTAGTATCAAAATTAATCAAAAGCAAAACTTCTCTTTAGAGAATTAGAAGTATGTTTAGACAGGGATGTATGGTATTCTAATTTTATTTTTTACTCTGAATAGAAATATTGTGATTTCTTAATTGTCTCAGTGCCATTATATTAAAAATTAGAACAATAAGACTTTCATAATAAGCAAACATCTTCATTGTAGAATTTTTCCATATATATACTAAACTCTACTATTTTAATATTATTATATTTGACCACCAAATTATTTTATATTGTTTTTTGGGGGGGATTGGGATCATATCCAACAGTACTAAGGAGTTACTTCTGATGGGCTCAAGAGACCATATCTGAGCTGGGGATCTAACGTAGATCAACCATGTGCAAGGCGATCCCTATCCACTGTACAATCTCAAATTGCATATTTAAAACATTTTAAATATTTAAGTTTTCCCTGAAAACCTTGTTTATGTCTTTATTTTTGGCAGTCCTCAGGACTTGCTCCAGGATATGTGAACAGGGATCCTTTCTAACAGGCCATGGGGGACTGTATGGGTGTCAGGTATTGAACCTGATTGGCTACAGGCACAGCACATGCCATTTCAACTATAAAATAATGATGCACTATGAAAAGTTTTTATATTTAATGATAAGTGTTAATTTGTGGGAATTTAGATTAGTAATCTAGAGCTATTTCAATATAACACATGTAGTCTAAGATTAAGTTCTATTTTTAGTCAACATATGAATCCCAGATACCACCAGATATGGCCCTCTTGATCCAGAGCACTACTGGACTGATTCTGCTTACTTCCAGTATAGCTGGATATGAGTAGTGCCATGTGAGTAGAACTGGAAATGAATAGTCTATTCCAGTTGGTTATCGCTGGGAATGAAAATACCCAGTACCCTCTGTGTACCTCCTGGGAGCTCCCCCCACAAATTTGACCTTTGAAATATGTAAAATCTATTATGTCTGATTGATATTTATTCATTAAACAAATATTAACGTATAGTGAGCTATCAAAGAATAAACAAAATTATACTTATAAACAAACCTCTTATACTTTCCAAAAGGCAAAACATATAGAAACTAGCATACATATTCTATTTTATTTTAGTTTTAGCTTTTGGGTCATATCAGTGATCCTCAGGAATTACTTCTAGTCTGAGCTCTTGACTAGGTATCACTCCTGACAGGGTTCAGGTGATGCCAAGGATTAAACCTATGTTGACCATGTGCAAGACAAATGCCCTACCCACTTTCTAGCACTCTGCCCTCCCACATAATTCAATCATTAATGACAATTGTAATATAGAGCTCTTTAAAATATAATTCATACTTAAATTATATAAAATAATTGCTCAGGATTGTGCAAAATATGTTGTGGTTTGGTGCTATACATTTCAACATTTTTATTGAATCACTATGAGATGCAAAGTAAAAAGTTGTTGATGCTTGAGTTTCAGTCATAAAATACTTGACACCAATCCCTTCACCAGTATAACGAATAATTTGAATATATTTGAAGTTATATCCCTAAAAAAAACAAATATTATTATAGAATAATGCTATATCAATATAAAAAAGAAAAGTAATTAAACATTTAAATTTTTTCTTTAGAAGTTAAAATTATATGGTTTAGATGTGTTTATAAGTTTTCAGATTTCTGATAGAATGAACACTCTAGTCTTTTATGTTGAAATCATAATAATGATGATTATAAGGCCAATATTTTACATGCAACAGATTAGATATTCTCTGTAATTTTAATATTTAAAAAAGTAAAGAAAATATTATAGCTTTTACATATTCTTCATTACCTTAAGTTGTTCAGTATAAAATTATTTAGCAAGATATTGCAATTGTTCTCCTTTTTCTATAGTTCACCAATCTTGTTACTGTGATATAGTGTATATTTTATGTTGGATAATATAAAGATCCAATCTGTCTATGCTAATTAGTAATGATGTAACTTTGGTCAAGTTTCTAAATTTTCCTTACTGTTAGGTTAAACAAATGACATTTAGATATGTGTTCCTTTTGTTGGACATTATGTATGTTTATATTAAATGTGTAATATATGTAAAATATTTGGTGAACTGTAATATGTGTGATTGTACCCTTAAAGTATTAAGAATAGGACTTTAGAATAATACATTTGCTAACTCACTTGCCTTACTGACTCATGTTCTATTCTCAGTACCCCATAAGCTTCCAGGAGACTGCCAGGGGTAAGCCCTGAGCACAAGTGGTGTGATCCTCCCCAACAAAATAAGAAAATTGTTAAAAATTTTAGTAGCCAAGCAAATGATGCAAACACTTATCCACTGTCACGTTTTATTTTTTCCCTTAAATTGCATGGGGATTAATTGAATGCATTTCTTCTAACATTATAGAAGTGACTGGGAGGAATATAACTTCTGGGAATGAAAATACTTCTTAGTTGGAATAAAATGACAAGTGGGATGAATGGTTCTTCTAAGAAGAACAATACAAAATAGTTCTTACCACCTAAGAAGTCCCAAAAGATTCTATATGAAAGTAAAAGTGACAGAAAGAGCAATGGTGTTAATATGTTTCTATAGCAAAGGCACATACATTTCCTAACATGTGCAAAATAGATATTCTCTGTTTAATATGTGATGACATTAAATATGTGCTTAAATAATGACAAGGCTAATGTGATTACTTTTCTGCCTCTGGCCTTTCAAGAGATCCCCCCCCCCACGAAGTGGGGACAATATATAATCTCTTAATACCTCAGGTGATTGTTAAATAGCATTACCTGGACAAAAGAAAAAAAAGTACTAGCAAGAAGATCAAGGTCATAGTGGTTACCATTTATGCTTAGATATCTTGTTTCAAAATTTTGGATTTAGTGAAACCTCTTTTTACACAATCACATAGAGAGTAAGGAACTGAAGAAATAGAAGTAAGCAATTAAAACTGCTGCTCCAGGCTTTATTGGGACCAATAAAAACAAAGGTCAAGGGGCTGGAGAAATAGCATGGAGGTAAGACATTTGCCTTGCATGCAGAAGGACGGTGGTTCAAATCCTGGCATTCCATATGGTTCCCAGAGCCTGCCAGGAGCAATTTCTGAGCATAGAGCCAGGAGGAACCCCTGAATGCTGACAGGCATGACCCAAAAACCAAAAACTAAAAAAAAAAAAAAAGTTAAAAAAACTACTGGTAGCTTTATCTAGAACAGGTTTTTAGATTACTGAAGACCCTTTCACTATCTGTACTATTTGTATTTATTTATTTATCTATTTATTTTAAGAAGATACCTGCTGTGCTCAAGGTTTGTTTCAAGTTTTGTGGCCAGTGGTCACTCCTGGCAGCACTCTAGTGATCATATGGTGCCTGAATAGGGTACTACAATGCAAGTGAATCTATTACCCCATTACTATTTAGCCCCAGTTTGGGCAACTTTAATAAGTCAACTCTCAAAAACTAATTCTCCAAAAATAAAATTTATTTTTATACTTTATTTTAAGTAGTAGTTTTAATAAAATGCACCCTGATTATCTTTCTAATAACCATTCATGTTTACACAGGAACCTATTTTTTAAGATATCATCATTAATTATAATAATGATGAGTATTTACTTTTGTTTTTACAAAGCCCACTATAATTTAGCTATTATCTGTGTAATATTTTGTAATTATCTTATATTTCAGCATATGTTTTCAATATTACTAAATATAATATCAGCAATAAACTTTCCTCCTCTATATAACACTTGTCATTTCATTTTCTTTTCTAATAACTAAAGAAAGTTTTATGACTATAGTCAACTTATAATGATCGTGTAAGTACAATATTTCAGTATCACAAATCAAGAAAAATAACAAAATATCAGTAATAGTGAGTAGATTTTTATGACCACATCATTGTTATATATTCATGCTTATTCACTAGATTATATACTCTGTCATTTATAATAATTAGGTTCTAAGTAATATCAATTTAATGCATTTTTCTCCTACATTGTAAACAGCTAGCTCTAGTTCTAGATAATTTAACATATGAAATATTTCTGATAAATTTTTGTTATTTTTATGAATAAAATTAACTAAAGTGTGCAAATTTCTCTGTGCTTGCACAAACTTTATCTTTGCTTATTCCATAAAGAAAAATGTCAGAACTGATGGATGAGCTCCACTCTCTAGGCCCATAGTTTTACTATCTGTGATTTTAGAAAGAGAAAAATTTCAAAGTCATGTACTGTACAAAGTCATGTTCATTGTCATATCAAAAATCTACTACTATAGTTTGGGACAGACAGATAAATTTTCTGTCTCTTGCTTTGCTAAGTCAGACATGACTCTACATATGCAATCAATATAGAATAATTTGAAGAAAACATTTAACAAAGCATTTAATTCTTACATAAGAAATAAAGGAAAATATTATATTCTATAGATCATGAACTTTGAAATACAAGTTAGCTTCAATATGACTTGTAACAAGAAAAAAGTCAACCTGTGTGTTGGTATAATGCATCTTTAAAATATAGTTCCATAGGATCTTTAATAACTTCATTTGCCCTCTATAGAACCTAATAATGTATTGGAATCACTTTAGAGTAAGACTATCTCTAGTAACTAAAATATAAACCGATAATATTTTTTTGTTTTAAAAAAATAGACTTTCTCAGCTCTTGCAAAGCCAAGCCACCCTTTATTCTGACATTACAATAAAGATATATGATTTAAATGAGAAAAAATATCAAAATATATTTATTGTGGCAGGAGTGAATGCAAAGCCATTAGGGCATGTGGTCAATCGGGTTCATTCCCAGGCATCCCATATGGTCTGTTGAGCCTGCTAGGTGCAATTTCTGAGTGCAGAGCCAGAAGTAATCCCTGAGCAACTGACTGTAGCCCAAACCCATCACCTCCAAAATACATATATTTATAAATGTAGGGGTTTAAATATGTCTGTATTTGATCCAAATAAAAAGTTTGCTTTCTGAAGAAATAGAAATTACATTCAGTAATCCTTATAAAATATGCTTGTATTTTTAAATAATTTGTATAATTGTGCTATGATATTTATAAATACTTATATAATGTGTTGTTTATATACACATATGTATCAAATGATACATCAAAGCAATAACCTGAAAGACAAATAGTTGTTGCATTATAATTATAAAAAGATAGGTTTATGGTATAGTCATTATGCATGAATTATTGGTTTCTATAAATATAATTAGGAACGATTAGAAAAACTAAGCACATTTAAATTTCCTTGTATATGTTAATAGCAGTACAATTTGTGTTATTGATATTAATTTAAACTTTTTGTAACTTTAAAATGGATTTTTTCAATAATGTAATGTAAAGCTTCTGTGAGATTATTTGACAGATATTCTGAGAGTTTCTTTAAGCAGAGGAAAGAAGTATAGTGCTTCAAAAATGGAAGTGAAGAGCCTGGTTTTGGGGCATGTGGGTAGAAAGGCTTAAACTTTCTCAGTACATTAAATTGAATTTCAAATTATGAAATTCCAAAGAGCTGAAAAAGAGACAACTATGTGGAAGTTTGTTTTTATTCTTAAAGTTAATCTTGGACTACCCTTGATATTCTCATGCATGTTCTACTCATGCATTATTAATAGCTATTAATACAGAATATTACAGTAATATGTGATGTTGGTACACATATGTCCATGCAAAAAGATGTTACTTCTCAGAAACAGAGGTATCAAATAACTGAAATGAACTTCTATCATCATGTAGGCATGTATTTATATAACACATGAGTTTATTCCTTAAATATGGGAATTAAATTAAAATGATCTTTGCTGGGGCCCAAGTGGTGGTATGGAGTGGTAAGGCATATGCCTTGCAGGCGCTAGCCTAGGAAGGAAAATCCCCTGGCATCCCATATGGACACCAAGCCAGTAGAGATTTCTGAGCACATAGCCAGGAGTAACCCCTGAGCGTCAATGGGTGTGGCCCAAAACAACAACAACAAAATGCTCTTGGCTATTTTATCAGCTCTAATCAAGATGGAATAAGCACATTTCACCAGATCTCCTTCACTAATTACAACTAAAGTTTCATCTGAACACAACCCAGAGAGGAGCTAAGAGTAAATGCAAAATAAGAGGAACATAGGAATGCATATGTCATTTTGAATTAATGTTTTTGTGTGTTGGGGTTGATGTGATATGGTGTAATCCCTAGGTCTTAAGGAAATTTATCCTTACTTTTTTGACAGGACTCAATATATCTCTCTATAGAAGTTAAACCAGATAAAATTCTTACCTACAGTGAGGATTCCATTACAGTGTTAGCCAGATTATTGGAACAATTAAACTGTCTAAAAAACAGATAAATGGATAAAGAAATTGTGTAAATAATTCATACATCTGTAATAGACTATTATGCATCTATAAATATTGCTGAAATCATTCAGCTTACAGCAAAATATACCAGATGATTTCATTCATTCTGGTATAGAGAGACAAGATAAACAAGCAGTATTGGATGATAACAAATCCTTCGCCTTAGCTTACAAAACATTAAGGGAGATTTAAGATGACACTAAAGTTGAAATAGGGATACTGGGGGAGAACCAGGGGGCACATTGGCACTGGTTAGGAGCAGTCATTTTATACATTGATATCAAACATTTTAACATCATTGTAACATCAAAAGAATATCAACTAGACAATTTAAAAATGTAAGATCTAGAGGAGAAAGTGATTTATTGAGGCATTTCTCAGTGAAGACTACATCAGGGAGGATTGATGTGGTCCAGTTGTAGACCTAAAACATGCTACAATTAAGAAATGTCAATAAGCGACAGACCAAAGCCTGAAACAATAGTGTCTCCATCCAAAGAACTAAACACAGCACAAAATATCTGGCAGAGCTGAAACCTTTTGACTAAATAATCACTCTAGAAAGCAGTTTGTAAGTTTCTTATAAAACAAGTAAATTCATTTTACAATTTAGTATTACTTCTCACTTATTTTATTTGTACTCTAAAATAATTGAGTTTGTTCAAACAAAAATCCCAACACAGTAAATTCCCATAGAATTTTGTTTTTTATTGGGGCCAGAGAGATAGCATGGATATAGGGCATTTGCCTTACATGCAGAAAGACAGTGGTTTGAATCCCAGCATCCCATATGGTACCCCAAGCCTGCTGAGAGCAATTTCTGAGTGTAGAGCCAGGAATAACCCCTGAATGCTGCCAGATGTGACCCAAAAACAAACAAACAAAAAAGTCCAATTTATTTAAGCTCACTTTATGTGATTATTATCTGGTCTTTATCTAATTTTATTTTTTTATTTCACTTTATATTTCCATAGATCATTTGTTCTAAAATATCTATACCACTTTTTTAATTCTTAATATATTTAGTAAGCGCAATGATTACAAACATGTTTGTAGTTGGATTTCAGTCACAAAAAAGAAAACTACCCTTAATCAGTACAACCTTCCACCAACAATGCCCCCATTTTCCTCCTCCCCCACCCCCTGCCTGTCTTTGAGACAGGCATTCTATTTCTCTCACTCACTACCATTATCATGATAATTATTGGTGGAGTTATATTTCCTCTGCACTCACCCATCTAAAAAAATAAAAATACCATAATTTCATAATTTTCATAAAATAGGTTTATCATAAGTGTGTTTTATCAAAAGCATGCATTATTAGAAAGTCAGTGCTGAAGTATACTCAATAAAAGCAAAGGATAGAAAATAAAACTAAAGTAGTAGAATTAAAATAAAGTTATAATATACCTTTATATAACAATGATTTGGTGTGATGATATAAAACAATGTGATTAAATAAATTCTATTATTTTTAATAAGAATCAGAACCATGTAAACATAAACATTTTATTGGCAAAACTACATTATTTATCCAAAGGTCTAGTACTATTTACTTAATCAAAAGTCATGCAAAATTAGGACTAAATGGAACTCAACAGCAAGAATTTTTACCACATAAATTTTCTCCTTATAAAATGTCATTTATATAATTTATGAATTTTTGTTCACTATAATATAATATCAGTTCCTTTTTTATTTAAATATGAGAATATTAAAGCAATAGTCAATCCTGTCAGATATAGTAATACTGAGTATTTACTCTTTATTTCCTTTAACATTTTGAATTTTGGAATAAATTAGTACCCAGAAGAGTTACTGGCACTAAACAGCTACATAACGTAGTACTCCACCTATATTATTAGTACTTAGAAGGAATCTTATACACCACAACTACTCAACATTCCACGTGTTTTGTAAGTAGTATTATAAAATCAACATGGTCCTATAATTCAAAGAACAATGGCAAATTAAATGGTTTTAAAGAGTTGAATAACGACAAAATTTGCAATCATAGATGCATTCAGAGGACTAAAAAACCAATACTTCTATGAATATATAGTATCTGCTTAATTTGTTAAATAAAGAGTCTTAAATATTATGGTTATATCTTTCTGTATGTGATGACTCATTAATCAACTTTAGCATATAGATCTACTACAACCAAAGCTTGAAACATATAAAATTTCAGTTAAAGTCAAAAAAATAAAAGTTTTAAATAAAATACAATAGGTTTAAAAATAAAGGCTGAGACAGAATATTTTTCTAATTCTATAAGTTCCAGGTGGAAATAAAAAGCAAAATACAATTATTCTTTAAAAATTATTTTATTTTTATTTAAAGTGGTCAAGAACAAAATCAGTTAGAATTTTGGGGTTTTTCATTCACTAGATTCTCAATTGTGTAGTCAAGACACAAGAACTAATGCTATAGAAATCATAAAATTTTCAGGAAATCATGATTTACTAGTTCCTTTGCTGTAGCGAATCAGTCAGTTACAATCACAACTATATTTGAGTTAATTTTAAAATAAATTAGGACTATGAGAAAGATAGTTCTGGTACTCAGTTTTGTGAGCTGTAGGCCATGCTTTGATCATTTGCACAGTATAGGGTCTCTTGAGCATTTCCAGATTGATCCTTGAACTGTAGAGGTAGGGTTAAGGTTTGAACACTTCAGAATATGGTACAATACTACATTTAATGCATCAATAAATAAAATAAGCTGGTATGCCAGGGCATACCTAAACTTTTAGGGGAGCTTGGCCCACCAGATGTATCCTCAGATTTTCCTGGTTTGGAGAACTAAATTAACCCCCATTGAGGTTCCTCAAAAAGCCCTCTGTGGAAGCCTTTTTCCCCTGCGTGGATGGTTGAGGAATTTCCAAAGAGATGCTTGGCATTACATTTTCAGTCAGCATTTGGCTATTCTCCTTTGTAAATATCAGGCAAAATTATGGCCTCTATCAAATAATTTGGCTCAGAATTTCCAGCATCAAAGTTTATTTGAGAACCCATTTCCTGAATAATAGCCAGCCCTAAAAGCAAAGACAATACTTTTTCTCTCTTTTTCAAAAATGTTCTTTCAGCTGCATTTTTTTTGGTAATCAAGGGCATAACCAGAATGCAGATCCTGGCTATTGACTATTGACCCTCCTTTAAAAAAAGGGAACTCATTTTGGGGGATTTGGCTCCTCCCTTTACTTAACCTAAACAATAGAGTCCAGTCCAGTAAAGATCAAGTTCATAGATATTTTCTACTCCCTCCTAATCCTAATTTTGCATTTAAAGTAAATTTGCAAAGAGTTGCCATGAGTTGTAACCTTCTCCTTTGTATCTTAGAATTTTTACAGTCACACCCATAGCTTAGGTATTGTTTCTGTTGTACTCTGCTTTGTGATTACAATTATTCTTCACCTATGGCTAATTTTACCTCTATAAATTTTCCTGCTCAAAAAATTAAACTTGTCGCACTCTGCCAGAAGATGTGTTGACCTCACATACTCTGTGTGGTTTCATTATTTTATATTTCATATTCGGCTGCTAGTGTTACCTGTATTTCCTCTCGTGAAGGATTGCTCCCCACTAGAGATGCTGAGACGCAAGACACCTGCAGCAGTGATAAGTATAAAAATGAGATCTCAAATGTCTTACCAACTGGTGGGAATAAAGTTAGGAAGGAGCAGACTTTCTTTAATGATATATTCAGTGAAATCTTGCTTTTTATTTTACAAATATATATTATTCATTGCACAGATTTCAGGGGTCTCAAATTCGCGGCCCACAGCCACAAACGGCCCTCTGTACAACATTTTGTGGCCCTGCCCTAGAGGAATCTTTTTTTGTTTTGTTCTGTTTTAGTTCTTTGGGTCACAGCCCCCAATGTTCAAGACTTACTACGACTTTGAACTCAAGGATCACCCCGACTTTGCCTCCTGTGGCCCACATGTAAATTGAGTTTGAGTTTAATCATTAAATCTAATGTCTTACAAATATTCTGAAATTCAATTAAAATATTATATTATCTTTAACTCAAGTTTGGCTATACACAAAATCATATTTCTTCCAATATTACTCATGTACTAATATTTCAACTTGAATATTTTGTAAAGAATCCACAAGTATTTTTTCTTTATAATATAGATATAGATGAAATTATCTTTGTAAAATTTCTATTGATATGCTTCTGCTCCCAACTCCCAAGATGAGATCTAATTAATCAGGCCTAAATTCTTTGTAGGCCAGATTTTACTTCATATTCACTATGTTTCAGTCCCTTCCAATCTTAGTACAAGTTGATAAGCTATGTGCTCTTGCCTATGAACTTTGGTACTTGTTTTTCATTCTTGTTTTCAATATTCTACCAATGTTCCAAACATGGTTTGTAGGTATTTTTTAAAATGCTACAAACTTCACTCAATAATCTCAAGACAGCCCATATGCTTTGGTTTTAAATTTTGTGTGAGCCATATATGAGAGCCTTAAATCTGATGTATAGGAATGAAAAATATTAAATGTATGTTTTAAAGCCAGTAAGTCTGTGATAATAGCAATAGAAACTAACACTCAGTAGCACATCAATGAACTCATAAATGTCACTAGCTATGAAGATATTTAAGATCTGTGATTGTTTTACCATTTATCCTCTAAATCTCATTTCTTTTTTTAAAGTTTTCTTACAATTATTACTATTTTTCACAATACCTGTAAAATGTTATATCAGTATCATGGAACACTGTTTTTACAGACAATTCTTAACCATAAAAATTAAAGTAATACATGAGGGAGCTAACCATTTTTAGGATTTTTTTATGGGGAAGGCACATAGTTATATTGAGCTTATTAGGCTTTGTACCAAGGGATCATTCCTTTTAGGAGGAGGAAACCATAAAGAAATCAAACCTAAAGTCAGCTGAGCATAAAACAAATGCCTTACCTTATGTACTGTTTGCATTTATATATATTTATATATAAAGCCTTATAATATCTTTTGTATATGTTAAAACATCATATAAATGTTTTAATCTGATAAAGTGAGTATATTTTTGTAACTTATTTTAAGGATATATAATATCTCAGAGTATTGCCATAAAATTTTAAGAAACTTAATCCCTGGTGGTGCTCTAAATGTTGTATCCTCAAAAGCTTGCACCAAAATTCTCTGAGCTTAGCTGCTTCAGAGTAATGGGAAACAGAAAAGAATTGGTTTATTTTGTGCATACTGGTGAGTTTCATTTTATGTGTAAATATTCTTGGAAAAAAAGTGGTTCTGCTTTGAAAATCTTTAAAGTGAACAAGGTATTCTAATCTAAAACATGTTTATTTTATAAACAATATTGAAAATTATTTCTCCAGAATAGCTATCTAACTCTTGGAGAGAGATAACCTGTCAGGTGTGTGTGTGTGTGTGTGTGTGTGTGTGTGTGTGTGTGTGTGTGTGTTTAGAGATTAAGGGTGAGTTTCCTCTTGATAGTTTGGACTAAGGATAAATTGGGCTTTATAAGATTTTTTTTTGTTTTTCCACTACTGACTTCCTGTAGAAGCTAGAAAATCTTTCCAAAAGCTGAACACACTGATTTAAGACAGAAAGAAGGTATAAGAGACAAATAAAAATGAAAGAATCTATGATTTCAGATGCTGTTTCACTCCAAAAAAAAATGAGTTGACAAGCCACTTACAATATACATAACCTATCATGCAGGCTCCATAGAAAAATATACAGTGTTTTATTAATTCTTCTGCTTCTAAATATGGTGAAATAAATCTTTTTTATACAACATAACCAGGAAATTACAATTCTGGGGAAAATGTTTCTGTGTTAAATTGACAAAAATAAAAATACAAAACACAGTGACTTGCTAACCTATTCTCATACTTAAGATTCTGATTTTCCTTATTTCATATTTCTTTATAGAAAATAAGATGGAGTCTTCTACAAGGCTTATGCAGGAATTCCATAGCATATTCTGTTGAATGAGTATTATTAAAGAAACATAAGCAGAGATAAAATAAATAAAAACAAATGCTGAATTCCATACTTTACCATCAGAACCAGTGGCAACATAGTAACTGTATATGTAAGAGGAAGATCAATAATCTCTTTCAAATCTAAGGTCAGAAAGGTTTTCTTTTGAGAGTGAGCACAGCAGTAGGGAGTCTGCCTTTCCAAGGCCAACCCAGAAAGGACCCCGGTTTGATTCCTGGCATCCTGAGCATGCCAGGAGCGATTTCTGAGCACAGAATTAGGGGTAACCCATGAGCACTGTCGGGTATGATCCCAAAACAAAAAAAAAATCAATAAAAAGAAAATAAAAAAAATATATTGGGCCAGCGAGGTGGCGCTAGAGGTAAGGTGTCTGCCTTGCAAGCGCTAACCAAAGAAGGACCCTGGTTGGATTCCCCGGCATCCCATATGGTCCCCCCATGCCAGGGGCAATTTCTGAGTGTTTAGCCAGGAGTAACTTCTGAGCATCAAACGGTGTGGCCCGAAAAAACAAGAAAAAAAAAAAGATTCTTTTGAATTTGGGTAATTCATCCCTTGTCAACTAAAGCTGATAATAATAAAATTTTAAATGTTCAAGCTACTTAAATGATAATTTCCTTTGAATGATTATTTGTTTGCAAACGTCTTTTACTACTGTTTTAAGAACTTCAATGATAATTTCCTTTGAATGATTATTTGTTTGCAAACTTCTTTTACTACTGTTTTAAGAACTTCAATGTTTCAGAACTTATTTTAATGCTTTGTATTTTATTCAGTATACTTTAATTTCATAATTCCTATAAATTTATACAAAACATTATTCTTAAAACTAGAGAAATTTTGGCCTAAATAACAGAATATTTTCAAAGTAAAAAATAATAAGTGTTTAGATTGAAATGTAAAATTTTTGTATATGATCTTATAGTATCTATTTTAATTGGTTTTCTATATATGTAGACAGGTAAACTAGGGTTTTCCTAAATATGTAGATAGGTATACAAGGGTTTTTAAAGTTATAATATAAATATTTCAGTCATTAGTTCCTCTTAAATGATATTAAAAAACATTTTATATATTACCAGAATGAAGGCACCTCATGTAGGGTATTTGCTTTGCACATGTCTGATCTGGTTTTAAGCTCTGACCACATATGGTTATCCAAGGCCTTTAGTATTGACCCTTGAATGTAGAGCCAGGAGTAGACACTGCGAATTTCCTTCTGTGGCTCAAAAACAAAAAGAAGAAGTGCAGGAGGTCGCTGACTGGAGCTGGTGGAAGGCAGCCATTCAAGGGAACCTTGAGCTCCCGGGACAGGCCAGAGTGAGTGCATATAGGGTATTTGCTTTCCATATGTCTGATCTGGGTTTAAGCTCTGCACCACATATGGTTATCCAAGGCCTTCAGTATTGACCCTTGAATGTAGAGCCAGGAGTAGACACTGTGAATTTCCTTCTGTGGCTCAAAAGCAAAAAGAAGGAATACAGGAGGTCACTGACTGGAGCAAGTGGAAGGCGGAAATCAAGGGAACCCTGAGCTCCCGGGACAGGCCAGGGGAGGGCGGGAAGGCTGCAAACCGATGTGTGGGGTGAGCACCCTCCCAAAGGAACTCACTCTTCGACATAACACGGACAGCCCAGGGGACTCTAGGTCCATGAGCCTGGGGAGAAAGGCCAGTGGGAGCGCTTGTGGGGATCACCAACTCATCAATCTATCATACACAGCCCAGGGAGACAAAGAATCAGGAGGACCAGTGACTAGAGGGGCAAGAAAGAAGCCCAGGCTGGCTACTAGGTGGGAAGGGCTACTGATCTAGGCTCAATGGCGCCCTCTACCATTTTGGCCAATAGTGAACCTGTACTGTCTGGCAGGAAGGGGGTCCTCCAGGCTTTTCTTGACAGGGAAGGTCCAAAACTCAGCGACATCACCCAACATACTCACATAGGCCCACACCCCGAAAAGGGGCCCAGCCTTATGCCACAGGTGGCAAAAGCAGGCTGAAACCTGCAAGGCACTGCGCTCCAAGCCAAGCCAATAAATGCAAAGAAAGATGGGTAAACCAAGGAAAACATTAACAACAGGGGACATGGAGAGAAATCAGAACAAGTTCCCAAGTCCACCAAAACGCGCAGACCCAAGACAGGAAGACCTAAAAGCAGCCATAAGAATAGAATTCCAAGCCATGCTATAAGAAATGAAAGACACACTGGTCAGGGATTACAAGAAATCAATAGATGAACAAATGAACCAACTTAAACAAGAATTCCTACAAAATATAAAAGACTCCATACAAACAGAATTAAAGATTTTTGTAAAACCATAGAAAGCCAGAAGAGCAGAATCGCACAGTTCGAGAATCACATAGAAGAACTCAAAGATAAACTGCAAACAAAAGACAACAAATAAGGCAACAAAGAAATAGAAGGTAAAGCACTGGAAGTAAAAGACCAGTATTTAATAAACAAAGACAAAAGAAACAATCTAAGAATTGTAGGTATACCAGAAGGGAAGGAAACAGGGAATGGGGAAGAACAATTAGGAAGATAATAGCGGAAAATTTTCCCACCCTCTGGAAAGATGCATCTGAGCAAATCCAGGGGGTGAAGAGTCCCCAACAAAATAGACCCTAACAAACCAACTCCAAGACACATAGTAATTCAAATGGTAAGAAACAAAGAGAAAGGCAACCCTACTTAAAGCAATAATGGAGAAAAAAAACCTCACATACAAAGGAAGGAACATTAGAATTAAGCCAGATCTCCCATATGAAATATTTCAAGCAAGAAGACAATGGAATGACATATTTAAACAACTGAATGAAAGAAATTTTCAATCTAGAGTCCAGTATCCAGCAAAACTCTCATTCATATAGGAGGGAAGACTAAAATCATTCTTAAACAAAAATGAACTCGCATTATTTGCGCAAACAAAACCGACTCTAAATGACCTACTCAAAGACAAATTACACAATTCAAACCCCTGATTGTAACAACAGCCACCCTAAACAACACAAATGCACAACAGCCCTCTCTGTCAATAATCTCCTTAAATGATAATGGACTAAACTCTCCTATTAAAAGAAACATAATAGAGAACTGGATTAGAAAACATAAACCAGATTTTTGCTGCCTACAAGAAACACACCTACAAGTACAAGATAGGCACTGGCTTAGAATAAAAAGATGGAAATCAATTATCCAGGCCAATGGAAATAAAAAAAAGAAGGGATGGCTATTCTTATATCAGACCAAATTGCATTCAACCTCAAGAAAGTGATCAGAGACAAAGAGAGTCACTACTTACTGATCAGGGGAACACTAGACCAAGAAGTGCTAACACTGGTCAATATCTACACAGCTAATGCAGAGCCAGCAAAATATGTACGGCAACTGCTTGAAAAACTGGAGAAACACATGAAAGGAAATGTGATAGTAGTAGGAGATTTTAATACTCCACAATCACCACTGGACAGATCCACCAGACAGAAAACTAACAAAGAAATAAGATCCCTAAAAAAAAAATAGAAGAACTAGGGCTAATAGACTTATATAGGGCCCTCCACCCCCAGAAAGCAGAATACACATTCTTCTCAAGTCCACATGGAACCTTCTCCAGAATAGACAATGCCTTATGATACAAATCTAACCTGCACAAAATCACAAAGGTAAGGATTATTAGAAGCACCCTATCAGATCACTATGCAACAGAGATCAAAATTGACTGTAAAAAGAAACAATGGAGAAAATTCAACACCTGGAGATTAAACAACATGCTGCTCAAAAACAGCTGAATCAAAGAGGTACTCAAGGAAGAAATAAAAAGATTCCTTGAGACAAACGACAATGAATAAACAACTTGTCAAAACTTGTGGGACACAGCAAAAGCATTAATCAGGCACAAACTCATAGCAGTATAATCCTATATCAGGAAAAAGGAAAACGACAAAATTAGCAGCTTAAAGGACCATCTTAAGGAGCTGGAACAACAGAAACAAAGAAACCCAAACACAACCAGAAGACACGAAATAATAAAAAGCAGAACAGAAATAAACAATAGAAAATAAAAAAACAATAAAGAAAATCAATGAGACCAGGAGTTGGTTTTTTGAAAGAATAAATAAGATAGACAAACAAATGGCAAGACTCACCAAAAAAAGAGGGAAAACACCCAAATAAGCAGGATCACAAATGAAAGGGGAGAGATTAAAACAGAACCCCAAGAAATCCAACACATTATGAGGACATTATGAACAACTATACTGTTAGGCTAGAGAACCCAGAAGAAAGAAAAACTGTACTTAAATATGGCCTGGAGCAATTGCAAGTTGGTAGGGTTGATCCCCAGCATCACATATGGTACCCCAGGCCTGCCAGGAATGATTTCTGAGTGCACAGCTTGCAAGCCTGAGCGCTTGCTGGATGTGACCCCAAAACATAAAAATAAACAAACAAAAATATCTACTTAATTGTAAACATGTATCTCCCAAAAACAAATGTCTAAAAACATAAATGACAGCAAGTGAACCTTATAGTTTTTCCAAAATTTAAGGTTTTGCAAACAAATATCCCTTTATTTATATTTATTTTTATTATATAATAAAATGCAGCAAGAAAATTATTAAAAATAGAAATATCTTATAATAAATAATATATACTTTGGTTTTTAGTTTTTGTGCCACACCTGGTGATGCTCAGGAGTTACTTCTGATTATGCGCTCAATAATCGCTCCTGGCTTGGGGGACCATATGGACACTGGAGGATTGAACCACCATCCATCTTAGGCTAGCATATGCAAGGCAGATGCTTTACTGCCACTGGAGAAACACATGAAAGGAAATGTGATAGTAGTAGGAGATCTTAATACTCCACTATCACCACTGGACATATGCCACTGCTCCTGCCCCAAATAATATATTTTTAATGAAAACTGTAATTATTAAAAATGTAAAACGTTAGCTATATTAAAAATATATTAAGATGGAATAGAATAAGTAAGCCATAATAGACATATACCATTAATTATACAATTATCTATTACTATATTGTGTTTTATATATATTGTTCAATAATAATAAAGTGTATATAAAAAGGATAGTGATTTACTTAAATAAAATAATTTATAGGATGCTATGTTTAAAATTAATTCATTATAATGATACTATATACAATATGTACAAACTCATCAGACTTCCTAATTATATATATACTAATAACTAAATATATAATTAAATATATTAATAACTAAATAATTGTACATTATATTTGTGTAATATTTCTATTCTTATGTTCTATATCTTCTATAAAGAAAATATTTTTAATTCAGAAATAAAAACCAACATAAAGCTTAAAAAATTTAATAAGAACTAATCTAAGTTGAAATTTAGGAAAAAATGATTAGGTGATGTCTATAATTTTTGAATAGTATGTTGAGACTTATAATCTATATAAATATTTAGAATAACCCATTTTCATTTCTAAGTTCTTTGGTAAAATAAAATCATTCGAATTAAAAATAGAATCATGAGAAAAACACTTGATATTATCTGTGTACAAATTTTAAATGAATTAAAACTCACTGCATTGGATCTTTGAGGTGAAACATTGGAGCAGTGTTTTAACGTTTGTCTCCCACAACACTGATAATGATTGCACAAAGTTGTTTATAATAATTTTATTGCATTCATCAGCTGAGACTAATTATCTCAGATGAAAATCATCCTTGCAGAGTGCATTCTAAATATTAATAAACATAAATAATGCAAGTTTACTATTAAAGCAATTCAAAACAACAAACAGGACCCACAGGGAGTTCCTTCAAATTAATGTGGTTCACATCAACTTTATCTTTAAATGTTCAGATGAACTATCTTCCATATCAATTGACATATTTACTATCTTTTTTCTTTTTGTTTTTTTTATGATTATTTTATAGGGAAAAATAATAGATGTGAGTATCTATTCCTAAGTCAGAATGACTATTCAGGAACTTCAAATATGGAAAAGAAAATGGAACAAATTTTAATATGAATTGTCTAGGAAAAAAACTAAAAACCAGCTGCTCTGGCGTTTTTTATCTAAACTTTTGAGATGTCATTTTTAAACTGTTTCTCTTTATTCCTTGTCCTCCTAACAATGAACAAATAACAAGATATGAAAAAAACAAGTTAGGAATGTAAAACAATGAGTATAAAGTGAATGAGTCTTAAACTCAGATACAACATCAGTTTAACATATCAATAAATCTTGTAGCTTGTGCCAGAATTCCTTATTAAATGTGAAGGCAATCTTAATTCAGATATTTTAGGAGTTAAAACTATTGTATCACACAACCAAAACTACTGACATATTTTGTAAAATTGATTAACATATTAGTTATCTTCTGATTATTGTAATAATGTTCACCCTCATAAAGCTATTATTAGCATGAAATAAGATATAATAGGTAAAACACAAGAGTACAGACATTTCTCATTCTGTTTCTATTTTTACTGTCCTGTTATTATTTCTGGCTCTGCTTGCTATTACATTTTATTGTCATTAATTTCCTTGTTATAGGAATCAGCAAGATAAAGAGACACAATACCAGTATCAGTTTCTCATTTTAAAATATGTTATTATCTTCCTTAAAATTATACTTATTCTCTTCATTTCTTAAATGTTTATAAGTGGGCTGGAGAGATAGCATAGCGGTAAAGCATTTGCCTTGCATGCAGCCAAAGTGGGACAGCCCCGAATTCTATTTAAGGCATCCCATATGGTCCCCTTGCCTGCCAAGAGCGATTTCTGAGCACAGAGCTAGGAGTAATCCTGAACTCTGATGGGTGTAAACCCTCCCCCCAAAAAAAACAACGACAAAAAATGTTTTTAAGTGATTAAAATAATATAATCAGATAGTACTACTTCAAATACAATATGAAGCAAATAAAACTATGTAAAAATATTGGGAACTCTAAAATTGTATTCAAAGAATAATTCAAATAATAAATGATATGTTTTTCATGTTAATATCACATACAATAAAGGGTGTAAAACTTAAAAACAATTTGACATATAAAGGGTAAATACTTTAAACAGTATATGAACCCAAGCACAGTGAGTAGTTAGCGTATTTGTCTGCAAATGGCTGACCTGTGTTCATTCCCCCGCATGTTATATTGAGTACTGCCAGGGCACCATACATGCAGAGTATAAAATTACTCCTGAGCACTGCCTGTTGTAGCCCAACACCCACCCCAAAAATGTAATGCCCCAATGTTTTCTCATGCTTTTTACTTAGAATAAAAATGAAAACTAAGTTTTCCAATGATTAACAATAGTTATATAAAAGAATTCAAACTTAAAAGGAAGACAAGGTACCTTTTCACCATTCATCAATTGTTCAGTTCTGTTAGTGAAGATTATTTTCTTGCATAATTTAAAAGGTTTTTTTTTTCTTTTTCATGTAAAGAATTCTAATAAAGTAAGCCTCAAGAAATCATTATATCTACTTGGAGTTCATTGTTATAAATTGTCATTTTTCTCTAATAACTTTACTATAATAAAATTTTATTCTTAATAAAATTTTAATTTGTAATATAATTTTTATTTTACTATAATAAAATATAATATTTTATTTTTAAAAATGAAAAATTCAACCAATATAACTGGTATCATGTCAAAGAAAAAAACATTTCAATATTGGGGCTGGAGCAATAGCTTTGCATGCAGCTCACTCAGGATGGACCTGGTTTTAATCCCCGGTTTACCATTTCGTCCCCCAAGCTAGGAGTGATTTTGGAGCGCCTAGCCAGGAGTAAACTGTGAGCATCTACCTCCCCCCAAAGAAAACAAAAAAATTCTAATTAACTAAAGTGAAGAATAAAGAAAACTCCTAAACAAAACTTCTTATTAAAATATTTATCACATCATATTTAGCTATACATTGGACTAACCAGGGTAAACTCACAGAAATTACTTAGTAAGAAGGTTAATTTTCCAACATTAGGGATTTATCTCAAGTGGTATAACATACCTGTCATGTTTGAGGTCATGTTCAATCATGAATGTCTTTGAATTCTCTATGTTAAATATATTAATAAATATCTCAAGTAAATAAAAACTTTGATTATTACATATGTATTATTTAATTAAGTTATAAACACATTAAGCAGAAATAAGAATAATTTGTATGATAATTTGGCCATTTACTGCTGTTTAAAAATGATAGTTTAAATGTCCCTATACATTTTTTTACATTGAAAAACATCTTCAGTGGTTTGAGAGATATCCCAGTATGCAGCTGACCTGGGTTGAATCCATGGCATCCCATATGTGATCTCTGTCAGTAGTGATCCCTGATTACATAGCCACATATGTCCAAAAAACACAAATCAAAACAAAAGAGTAGATTAAAAATAGAAAAATTGTATTTGTTCAGAGATAAAATTTTAAAGGTTAGCTTTTTATTTTAACTCAACTCCAGAATCTTTTACAAGTGAACTATGCAAAAATCTTGAAGAAATAGAAAAAATATTTATATCAGTGATCCAATAATATAGTTTCTTCTCTCATCTTAAGGTTCAAAAGAATGTGGTGCTTAAAGTAAGTGTAATATAAAATAAAATCTCACTTTTCTGCATAATTTCTAAGATTCTAAAAACAACACAAGATATTGAATTGTAAAAATCAAACGTAATGATTACTTAATTCATTACATTTTAATTTTTTGAGAATATGATGCTAAAATATTCTCAATATATCACTAGACTTTCTATATTTTTCTTTTCATTCATATCTTTTTTGTTATCTAAGCTTTCTTTAAACTATCAAATTTCCTTAGTTCTGATATACATTTCACAAAACAACAAAAAATGTCTTTTATCTGTGATTAACTATATCTTGGAAAACTACATGAGACATGCGATAGTCATAGGAAATTTTGAATTTTAGAGAAATAATGGAAATAATAATTTTGAAATTTTAGAGAACTTTTTAGAGAAATAATAATAATTTTAGAGAAAAACTTTAAGCAGAAATATACAAGTACATTTTAGTTGGAGTGGGGTTAACTTTATATTTATACAAAATCAAAGGAATTCACCACAAGTCTTCCCATGGGAAAGATCACAGAGGTCCTTCTTGCTACATTCAAACTAACTTGCTCTTTGCTGCTGCTGCTGCGTTTGAAGCTAGAACATGATAATTTCCCTTTAATTTTCTCATCTCATGAAATGTTCATGTGGGGTTTTCACCCCAAAGCGAGTAATGGTTAGATCATTTAGCTTTGTACTTTAATCTGCCTTTAGGGTATGTCTTTAAGCTTTTTCTCATGCAAGAGTCTCTCCTTTAGTGGACCCCAAAGGATACTTCTTAACATGCTTTGGCTCAAGATTCAACTTCCAGAGACAACTCTTTCTAATAAATGCAGTCCTCAACTTTCATTTTACAGTTTTAAAAATAGACATTTTGATTGTTATATTTATATGGCAAGTATACTCCATGATTTATATTTACTTGCGAATTCACATAAAATAAGAATAAGGCAACCATCATTTTAATTTAAGTCAGTGATAATAGATGCTTAATTGGATGACTAAAATTAAACTTTGAATTTGTCAACAATGACAAAATAGTTCATAGATTTACTTTTCTACCCCCACTCTAGAATGCAATCAGCTGTGATTTTATATTATTTCATACATAAATGAGACAACTATATAGAATATTATCATCAAATAAATGTAGTGATAATGTAGTCATCCCTAAGCTTATCCGGAAATATGGATATAAAAGATAAATATGTAAATTTATTTTTATTTAAACAAAATAAAATGTAATACTGCATCTCGATATAGTTTTAAAAGATACATTAGAAAACTAATTGTAGGGGCTGGAGAGATAGCATGGAGGTAAGGCGTTTGCCTTTCATGCAGAAGGTCATCAGTTCAAATCCTGGCATCCAATATGGTCCCCTGTGCCTGCCAGGAGCAATTTCTGAGCATGGAGCCAGGAATAATCCCTGAGCACTGCCGGGTGTGACCCAAAAATCACAAAAAAAAAACAAAACTAATTGTAAATAAACAGTATTTAAAGGCATACTAGAAATCTAATTGTATATTAATTGTAATTATTTGAAGAAAAACCATTCTTGATAATTTCTAATATACATATTGACATTTGGACAAAATTGAGAGATAAATAATTGTTGTTAATAATAAACTACTGAGAATGGATGGTTATAATTTTTTTAAATTTTCTAACAGTTTATACAACTATCTATGCTATATGTTTATAATTTGGATAGTCAAGATGAGCTAAACCCTGTCTGGTCTCAATTGCCACAATAAATAAATAAATAAATAATAAAATAAATAAAGAAATTCAAAAAAGCAAAATTATAAAGGTATTCTGTGAAATAATATTTAAAATAAATTCTTAGCAGAGTATTTTGTGACTGGGTACAGACATGATAAGCATAATTTTTTCATATGCAATCAAATGTTATAGCTTTTCCTAGATTACTTTATAAATAATGATTAAAATAATATTAAAGAACTTATAATTTAAGATGTAATTTTCATTACTAAAAAAAGTAATTTCAGATTGATCAATATGTAAGCATTTATTTTGAAGGTAATTATAAAATATATTGATATATGAATAATATAAATGTCTTTAATTGACTGATTTATTTGGAGGGTCCTTCCAAGCAGTTCTATGGCTCAGCAATGTGATCAAAGCTATACAAAGAGCTATCATTGCTCAACGCTGAAGTTGTCAGGGTTATATCTAGAACTGTTTGGGGAACCATATTTTTCTAGGATCACAGTTAGTATCTTATATATGTGTATGTGGTTTAGAAAGGAATATAAATATATAATATAATATAATATTTTAATTTAGTTGGAAAAATCACATGTACAAACAACACATTTGAGAAGTGACATTAATTAGTGACTTTGGAAGTACTAATTTCCAAATCCAAAAACTGAATGATTTTTTCTTTAACATATTTATTAATTTTTCCAGTTAGATTTTAACAAAAGAACTTTGTTAGGGAGTATTCTATTTGCTCCTCCTTTAAAAGGATTTGAGTATAACATTAAAGTAAACTTCCCAAGAAAAATAAAATGATTGAACAGACAAATTAACTACAAATGAAACCACAAACCACAGCTAGCAGGGTGTAGTGTGTTTCCAAACTTCTGTAGTAGTTTTTCTTTAAAGAGGATTAGATTTTTCACAGAGAACTTAAATTTAATAGATACTTTATTAAAGTGTTAGTTAAACTGTGAAATTCTCAGCAATGTATGGTATCAAATGCTTTCTCAGAATTTAACTTTGGCCATCTATAAAATAAGTATGGGTGTCAAATTAGTCACGAAGTTTATTTCAACATGAACAATTTTATTTCATATAAATTCCATAAAACTATAATAGTAGCAACATTTTTCATTGTTTTTTGTCTGTATTAACAAATACCAAACTGTAAGATGCTGTTTCTCAAATATTATGCAAAAGTTCTTTCAACTGCATGAAGTTCAGGAGTTTAAAGAAAAACAAATGCTAGCACTACATATTAATGGAACAGGTGATTGTTCAATAGATTATAGTAATAAACTATTGATAATTATTTATCTAATATCCAATGCTAAGATAACTTTCTGTTAACTGATCATAGGAGTACTCCA
Organism: Suncus etruscus; assembly: GCF_024139225.1. Classification (NCBI taxonomy): domain Eukaryota; kingdom Metazoa; phylum Chordata; class Mammalia; order Eulipotyphla; family Soricidae; genus Suncus; species Suncus etruscus. The sequence continues at coordinate 80,745,035 of NC_064850.1, forward strand.
CAAGTCAAAATGCAAGTATTAAATGAGATAGTATTTCTTAAGTCAATGGGAGAGAGATAGACCAAGAATAGTCTCACTCATCTATTTGTTTTAAGAAAAAATAGAGCTATTATTGTAATAATGCCTAGAGTCCATAGAGATGAGGACCAGAAGGACTGGCTCACAATATGAAGCTCACCACAAAGAGTGGCAAGTGCAGTTAGGGAAATAACTACATTAACAGCTGTCATGACAATCTTAATGAGTGTGAGAAGGTGAATGCCTGTCTTGAATACAGGCAGGGGTTGAGAAAGAGGGAGGGGAGCATTGGTAGTGAGAATGATGTATTGGTGAACGAGTGTGTTCTGTTTGGGACTGAAACCCAACTACAATCAAACTTGTAATCATGGTGCTTAAATAAAGATTTTATTAAAAACAAGAGAGACATAGTATTTCTAGAAAGAGTGGTGAATATGGTGTATGTTCTGTAGTGGAGTATGATTGTGCATACCCAAATTTTTAATTTTTATGTTAGAAAAAAATTATGATGGGGTACTTAGGTAGTTGTGCTAAGTACTTATCTCTACTAAGGCACTGTAACATCAAGATCTTTTAGTCAAATAAAAAATAGTTTTTGCGGGGGATTTCAAAGCACTACAGTAAAATCTTGAGGAATTGCCTTGTGATTTACTTATAGCATCTTGCCTACATCTTCAAGCAGAATTTTTATGCCCTATGGATATTTCAAACACTTTTGAATTTTTTGGATCATATGGATAAATGATAAAAAAAAAACACTTGTACAAAATTTTGGACCTGTCACATGTTTATTTATTTTTCTGGATCACAAAACTATCAGCTTCTCAGGTCAAAGATAGGTAGGCCATAATTTAAAATACATTGATTTAAAACCTAAATAAAGTAGGTACAGTGCCTCTATGGGTTACTCCAGGGCTGCTATATGACAGTATATAACATTTTCAATAACTCTGTTAGGGTGAAAATATTAATATGTTCCATGTGGTAACAATTGATGATTACCTGTAGTGGTGTGCCCTTTTGATTGAGCCTAAATATTCTTATATATTAACCTCTTCATTTATGTATATTGTGTATACATAAATCTTATGAACAGAGTACTGGTGACTTTTACATTCCAGATACTGTAAACATATATTTATTATTGGTAACAAGGAGAGAGAACAGCAGATATTGGTTCAGTCACTTTACACATATTCACCCTGGATTTCATACAATACATTCAATATAGTCCATTGAGCACTTGCAGGAGTGATTCCTGAATGCAGATCCAGTAAAATTTTCTGAGAATTACCAGGTTTAACCTCAAGATTATATTTTCAACTATGAAAAGATTTTACCTGTATCATATTTTATACTTGCCATTTTCAGGATAAAGTTATTAATTATTCCACAATTAGTTCTTATATTAATAAAAAAAGTTCATCTTTATAACTAAAAATAAGGGATAATTTACTAAGAAATATTTCTTTTAATGACACTAAATTTAGCATACATAACTGAGGCTTTTAAAAAGAACTATATTTAAACCTCATTACAGTCTTAGACAAGTATCTCATGTCATGTCCAAATTATCTCCATGCTTTGTAAGATAGAAGGGTAAGTGCTTTTAATTCATTTATTTAGACATATTAAAGTAATATGTTTATAAGTATAATTTTATTATCTCAACAGTAGTAACTACCAAGTCTATATTTAAAGCATATTATATTCTATCTAAATTTATTATATTCTTTATAAAGCATATTTCTCATATAAGTAAAAGAAATTTGCTTTTATATAATACAATCAGAATGACAGTGTTGGTCAGAATAAATATCCAAAATAATTATTCATATTTGATTCAAATGATTAAGGCTGAATACTTAGATACAAAGTAGACAGGAAAGAGAAACTGACTTAAGCCAGGAAAGCAGCATTTTCATAGGCACTGGAATGTGAAAAGCTATACTGTTTCAGTGAGTATCAGAAAGTGCTGTTAGTAATATCATTCTGTAGGTATTATTATATTTTATAGGTTAGAAGTTCAAAATAATTAATTAAAATTAGTACTCTGTACCAATTAACATTAAATTGCATGCAAATTATTGTTTAATCAAAATAAAAAGTAAAATGTAAGGGCCGGAGTGATAGCACAGTAGTAGGGTGTTTGCCTTGCAATGCAGCTGCCAAGGACAGACCTGAGTTCTATCCCAGGTGTCCTTATATGGTCCTTCAAGCTAGGAGTGTTTTCTGAGCGCATAGCCAGGAGTAACCCCTGAGGATCACTGGGTGTGGCCCAAAAGCAAATAAAGAAAAGCAAAATGTTAAGGAATGTATAAAATGCATATTAAAATATGAAGCACCTTTATAAAGAGAAATAAATAGAGACAAAAATAAACCTAAAATATGTATTTAGAAATAATGTAGAAGTTTTGAACATGAAATATCAAAAGAGCAATATAGTAGAAAATATCAGTTTTAAAAAAAGGCTATCAAAAGAGCACTATCCCATATTTGGAATAAGGAAAGCAGATTAAAGACAGCAAACATGTTCTAATTTAATTTAAAAAATAAGAGTTAGAACAATAGCACAGCTGGTAGGGTATTTGCTTTGCAAACAGCTGACCTGGGGCTGACCTGAGTTTGATCCCTAATATCCCATATTGCCCTCTAAGCCTGACAGGAGTGATTTCTGAGTGCAGAGCCAGGAGCAACCCTTTGAGCATCATTGGGTGTGGCCCAAAAACCAAACACAATAAAATAAAATATTACAAAAGATATAGAAAAGATCAAATTTAGGATAAGTCCAATTAATTGATAGTTACTTATATAACAGTCAGGAGAAAAAAACTAAAAGTAAAAATTTTATTATTTGAACCTCATGTTGCCCTTACAAGGATAAAAGTATTTCTTATAACTCTAATTGAATTTCAAAAAGGCAAATTATTTTGATCATGTTAGAAGCATATGTTAAATGAAACCTTCCTTAGCTACTAATTTGTGAGAAATAAGCAATGCTCAATAAAATTATTTTTTAGAAGTAAATTAAGAACTACCAGAAATTATGTAGGACTTAAAGTGGACTGTGAAAAATTAGTGCAAACCAAATTTTCTAAACGTATTTGGAAAAAACTGGTAATGGATAAAATATAAAATATTAACTCAATCATGAGCACTTTGATCTTCCTAAATTTAATGAAAAAGTACTTGAATGTCTGTGAAAAACAAATATACACTATATGGGAAATATATAGCAATCAATGAGATATTTTTGCAAAACATAGCAACATAAACATTGCATCTTAATATAATATGTTTACCAAATTTATTAAGAATAGATTAATAAGTATATAGAAGTACATATATTTTGGGGAAGTGCTATTTGAAATTTAAGATTGCATAAAAATTCTAAAAAAATCGCTAAGAGCAGTATTAGTTTAAATAATGATGATAGGTCCAACACACAAATAACAAAGCTTAGAAGTGGTTTCAATAAAAAACACTTACATTTGAAACTATGGATTAGAAAACTTCAGTAAATAGACTAAATGAAAACCATCTGAGAGATTAATGGTAATTCAAAATATGTTAAAAATAATAAAAATATAATAGGAAAGTACTTACATGCATATTGAACATTTGTTCTCACTTAAAATAAAACCCTTTTGATTAACATTTACATCTTTGTATCTGTTTTATTTATAAACTGTTATTTTTTAATCATTACTTTTTAGTCTATTATTAAAAAATTTCCATAACACAAAGTAGAGTAATTAAAACTTTTTGGGAAACCCAAAGATATGGCGCTTGTATAAGGAACCATAATTTGGATACCTGACACAGTATGGTCCCCAGGACCTGAAGAACAATCCTCTAATAATGGAGCTAGGCATAGCCTCCCACTCACTATCAGCTGTGGCCCCAATACCACCAAAAGTGTCGGTATAATCTTTAATATTTTTTACTTTTTTCTTAATAACTATGTAATAACAAGCTATTATAAAATTATACTTACAACTAATGGGGTACTAATGGGGTAGTTCATTACTTTTGAGAGTATAGTATGATTTATAAAGTAATTTTTCAAACAAACTATAAGTTAAAAAGGTAACAGATATTAAGTAACAGAATGACAACACACTGAATAATTCAAACAACAAAAATATCAAGTAGAAATTTAAAATGTCAGTAAACTTGACTAATTCTAGCCTCCTGTCTTTGGCTTAAAGTGGTCATGCCTGTGGCAGCAGCTTCCATTTTCTTAGTATAATCTGTAGTCATTCATCTCCACAACCAGAGATTTGTGTTGATAATGAACTTTTAGTAAAAATGTTGTGAAACTGGGGAAGCAGCTGAACTCTGCTAGAACTCAGATGCCAGGAGCCCTATCTGCCTGTGTTCTGTGCTGTGCTCCATTTCTGGCCTGATTTCATCCTGTGTGTGTCTCATCTGCAGACGGCTCGCCTTCCCTGTGGCCTTCCCTGGAGGTGAGTTTACAAACCCAGAAAGAAGAAGCCACTGAACTCTGCTGGAACTCAGATGCCAGCACCCCTATCTGCCTGTCTTCTGTGCTGTGCTCCATTTTCGGCCTGATTTCATCCTATGTGTGGCTCATCTGTGGATGGCTCACCTTCCCTGGAGCCTTCCCTGGAGGTGAGCTTATGGCCCAGAAAGGGGAAGCCATTGAACTCTGCTGGAACTCAGATGCCAGCACTCCTATCTGCTTGTCTTCTCTGCTGTGCTCCATTTTCGACCTAATTTCATCCTGTGTGTGGCTCATCTGTGGACAGCTCACCTTCCCTGGAGCCTTCCCTGGAGGTGACTTTACAAGCCCAGAAAGGGTGGAGCCTGAGGAGCACAGCCACTCTGCTTTGTTTCCTGGCCATTCCAATCATTTAGCCAATGAATACAACCACAGCATGTAGAAAAACCCACAATACAAGTGTGACAATGGGGAAACAATGCAGATCACGCCAGACATAGAGAATAATGATGGCAACTCTGATGACTTGAACATGACCAACCAACTAGTCAGTCTCTCAGATAAGGAGTTTAGAGTCGCAATATGGAAGATGTTCAAAGAACTCAAAGAAAGCATAGAAGAGAACACTAATAAGAATCAAGAGAATATGAAGATAGAAATCATAAAACTCCAAACTGAAATTTCAGGTCAAATAACAGGTCTGAAAAACTCAGTAGATAAATTGAAAAAAAAAAACATGGTTGAGCTTTCCCACGGGTTAACAGCAGCTGAGGATAGAATTAGTACACAGGAAGATGAGATGAATAACAATTTCATACAGTAGAAGAAATTGAAAAAAGCCTTAAAGCAAATGATCAAACAATGGAAAAATTACTCAAAGAATGGGAACAGATGAAAATAGATCTATAATAAGCTCAACAGAAACAACTTAAGAATCATGGGAACCCAAGAGACCCAGGAAGAATCAACGGTCAAGAACATCATTAAAGAGAAACTACCAGAGTTGATGAATACATGCGATCAAATCTTGCATACCCGAAGAGTGCTAACTAAAAGAGACCAAGAAAAAACAACCCAAGACACATCCTAGTCACAATGATGAATCCCACAGATAGAGATAAAATTCTGATAGGAGCAAGATCAAAAAGACAAATTACATTCAAGGGAACATCCTTGAGATTTACTGCAGACCTGTCACTGGAGACACTCAAGGCCAGAAGGCAGTGACAAAACTCAATGAAATAAGTGCTTCACCTAGAATACTGCACCCAGCAAAACTCACTTTCAGGTTTGAAGGAACAATACATGGTTTTACAGATAAACAACAGCTCAGAAACTTAACAGACTCAAAAAAATTCTTAAAAGAAAAACTGAATGGCCTACTTTAAGTCAAGGCAGACCAACAGAAACACCAAACTTCGATATAAATATGGAACTAACTCACAGGACAATCCTTTCTCTCAATGTCAATGGACTAAATGCATCAGTTAAGAGACACAGAGTGGTTAAATGGATTCAAAAACTCAATCCCACTTTCTGTTGCCTACAAGAAATGCACCTGAAGAGTCAGACAAACATAGACTCAAAATAAAAGGCTGGAGGAAAATCATCCAAGCAAACAACACCCATAAAAAAACTGGAGTGGCCATACTAATATCAGATGATGCAAACTTTATACTTAGGAAAGTTGTAAGGGACAAAGATGGACATTTTGTATTAATCAAGGGATACGTACAACAGGAAAAAAATCACTCTCATAAACATATATGTACTGAATGAGGGGCCAGCAAAATATTTAATAAAATTTTTGAAAAATCTGAAAAATAATATCAATAACAACACAATAATTGTGGGAGACCTCAACACAGCATTGTCCACACTTGACAGGTCAACCAGACTGAAACCCAACAAGAATATACTAGATCTGAAAAGAGAAATGGAAGAAAAAAAGCCTAGTAGATATATATCGGACACTCTACCCCAGAAGCCTGGATACACATTCTTCTCTAATATACATAGGACATTCGCCAGGATAGACTACATGCTAGCACATAAAACATACCTCCATAATATCAAGAGGATAGAAATTTCGCAGGCTACCTTTGCTGACCACAAGGCCCTGAAATTATATGTGAATTATATGTGAACTACAAAGGGACACAGAAGAAAAAATGTAATACCTGGAAGTTAATTCAGTTAATTCAGCCTAATACTGAATAAGCAGTGGGTCCGAGATGAAATCAAAGAGAAAATCAAAACCTTCCTAGAAACAAATGACAATGGAGACACAAATGATCAGAATCTATGGGACACAGCAAAAGCAGTACTGAGAGGAAAATTTATAGCTTTGCAAGCACACATCAGGAAAGAAGAAGGGGCATACCTGAATAGCTTAATGGCGCAGCTCATAGAATTAGAAAGTACTTAACAAAAGGACCCAAAAATACAGAGACAAAAGGAAATAACAAAGCTAACAGGAGAAATCAATGAAGTGGAAACCCAAAAAACAATCCAATGCCACTAAAAATGAAAACCTGGAATAAATGGATAAATTTTTGGACTCTTATAATCTTCCATGGTTGAATGAAGAGGATGTAGCATATCTAAACACACCCATCACTATTGAGAAAATTAAGACAGGAATTAAATGTCTGCCCAAAAAAAAGTCTCAGGCCCAGAGGGACTTACTAATGAATTCTTTCAAACATTTCAAGAGGAATTTATACCAATCCTGGCAAGACTCTTTCATGAAATCGAAAAAACAGGAACACTTCCAAATAGCTTTTATGAAACCAACATCACCTTGATACCTAAAACAGACAGAATTGCTATGAAAAAAAGAAAATTACAGACCAATATCGCTGAAGAATACAGATGCTAAGATCCTCAACAAGATTCTGGCAAATAGGATTCCATGCCTCATTAAGATGATCATCCACTATGATCAAGTAGGTTTAACCCCAGGAATGCAAGGCTGGTTTAACATCCATAAGTCTATCAACATAATACACATTAACAAAAGAAAAATAAAATCACATGATCATATCAATAGACGCAGATAAGGCCCAACACCCATTCTTGATCAAAACTCTAAGCAAGATGGGAATGGAAGGAACCTTTCTCAATATAGTGAAGGCCATCTACAACAAGCATCTACCACAAGAGGCAAATATTGTCCTCAATGGAGAAAAACTGAAAGCCTTTCCTCTAAATTCTGGCACAAGACAAGGCTGTCCTCTCTCACCACTCCTATTCAACATAGCACTGGAAGTACTTGCTATAGCAATTAGGCAAGAAACAGATATCAAGGGAACCCAGATAGGAAAGGAAGAAGTCAAGCTCTCAATGTTTGTTTAGGGTTTAGAAAACCCTAAAGTCTCTACCAAAAAGCTTCTAGAAACAATAGAGTCATATAGCAAGGTGGTAGGCTACAAAATTAACACACAAAAATCAATGGCCTTTCTATACACCAATAGTAATAAGGAATAAATGGACATTAAGAAAACAACCCCGGGGCCGGGCGGTGGCGCTAAAGGTAAGGTGCCTGCCTTGACTGCGTTAGCCTTGGACAGACCGCGGTTCGATCCCCCGGCATCCCATATGGTCCCCCAAGCCAGGAGCGACTTCTGAGCGCATAGCCAGGAGTAACCCCTGAGCGTCACCGGGTGTGGCCCAAAAACCAAAAAAAAAAATATATATATATATATAAAAAGAAAACAACCCCATTCACAATAGTGCCACACAAACTCAAATATCTTGGAATCAACTTGACTAAAAATGTGAAGGAACTATACAAAGAAAACTATAAAACTCTGCTCCAAGAAATAAGAGAGGACAAATGGAAATGGAAGCACATACCCTGCTCATGGTTTGGCAGGGTTAACATCATTAAAATGGCAATACTCCCCAAAGCATTGTACAGATTTAATGTAATCCCTCTAAAGATACATATGACATTCTTCAAAGAAGTGGATCAGGCACTTTTGAAATTTATTTAGAACAATAAACACCCTCGAATAGCTAAAACAATCATTGGGAAAAAGAATATGGGAGGAGTTACTTTCCCCAAGTTTAAACTGTACTACAAAGCAATAGTTATCAAAACAGCATGGTATTGGAATAAAGACAGGCACTCAGATCAGTGGAATAGGCTTGAAAACTCAGAGAATGTTCCCCAGACATACGATCACCTAATTTTTGATAAAGGAGCAAGAAATCCTAAATGGAACAAAGAAAGCCTCTTCAACAAGTGGTGTTGGCACAACTGGCTAGCCACTTGCAAAAACTCTTAGACCCCCAGCTAATATCATCTACAAAGGTTAAATCCAAATGGATGAAAGACCTCGATATCAGACCCAAAACCATAAGATATATAGAATAACACTTAGGTAAAACACTCCAGGACATTGAGACTAAAGGCATCTTCAAAGAGGAAACTGCACTCTCCAAGCAAGTGAAAGCAGAGATTAACAGATGGGAATATATTAAACTGAGATGCTTATGCACCTCAAAAGAAATATGCCCAGGATACAAGAGCCCCCCACTGAGTGGGAGAAACTATTAACCCAATACCCATCAGACAAGGGGCTAATCTCCAAAATATACAAGGCACTGACAGAAATTTACAAGAAAAAAAACATCTTTTTTTTTTTTGGTTTTTGGGCCACACCCCTTTGACGCTCAGTGGTTACCTATGTGCTCAGAAATCGCCCCCTGGCTTGGGGGGACCATATGGGACACCGGGGGAATCGAACCGTGGTCTGTCCTAAGCTAGCAGTTGCAAGGCAGACAACTTACCTCTAGCGCCACCTTCCTGGCCCCAGAAAAAAACATCTAATCCAATACCCATCAGGTAAGGGGCTAATCTCCAAATTATACAAGGCACTGACAGAACTTTACAAGAAAAAAAAACATCTAATTCCATCAAAAAATGGGGAGAAGAAATGGACAGACACATTGACAAAAAAGAAATACAAATGGCCAAAAGACACATGAAAAAATGCTCCACATCACTAATCATCAGGGAGATGCAAATCAAAACAACTATGAGGTACCACCTCACACCCCAGAGATTGGCACACATCACAAAGAATGAGAACAAGCAGTGTTGGCCGGGCTGTGGAAAGAAAGGAACTCTTTCCACTGCTGGCTGGAATGCTGTCTAGTTCAACCTTTATGGAAAGCAATATGGAGATTCCTCCAAAAACTGGAAATCGAGCTCCCATATGACCCAGCTATACCACTCCTAAGAATATACGCTAGGAATACAAAAATGCAATACAAAAACCCCTTCCTTGCACCTATATTCATTGCAGCACTATTTACCATAGCAAGACTCTGGAATCAGCCAAGATACCCTTCAACAGATGAATGGCTAAAGAAACAGTGGTACATATACACAATGAAATATTATGCAGCTGTCTGGAGAGATGAAGTCATGAAATTTTCCTATACATGGGTGTACATGGAATCTATTATGCTGAGTGAAATAAATCAGAGAGAGAGAGAAAGACGCAGAATGATCTCACTCATCTATGGGTTTTAAGAAAAATGAAAGACATTCTTGCAATAATAACTTTCAGACACAAAAGAGAAAAGAGCTGCAAGTTCCAGCTCACCTCATGAAGCTCACCACAAACAGGGATGAGTTTAGTTAGAGAAATAACTACGTTTTGAACTATCCTAATAAAGAGAATGTACGAGGGAAATAGAAAGCCTGTCTAGAGTACAGGCGGGGGTCGGGTGGGGAGGAGGGAGATTTGGGACATTGGTGATGGGAATGTTGCACTGGTGAATGGTGGTGTTCTTTACATAACTGAAACCCAAACACAATCTTGTATGTAATAAAGTTGTTTAAATAAAAATGAATTAGCAAATAAATAAATGAGTGACCTAGAATCTGAAAACACAAAAAAGATTCTTGAGAAATACTATGTAGTATTTACAGACAACTATTCCTAGAAATAAAATTTTAATTCTGAGAAAAAAATGTTGTGAAACTAAAGTGAAAATATACATTTTGAAAACAATAGAACGTGTGGCAAGAGAGATAGCACATCGAGTGGGGCATTTTCCTTGCAAGTACAGACCCAGGTTCAATCCTGCGCAACATATATGATTCCCCATATCCTGCCAGGAGTAATTTCTGAGTGCAGGCCCCCCCCACTCAAAATAAATTAAACATTAGAAATTTATCTCTTGAGTCTCTGCTACCATTTTGGGTCCTCACTTCTAAGAACCAATAAAGAAGACACAATGCAGTGTCCAAGTCCTTGTTAACTTCAAACTCTGTAGGTAGAGGTTCCAGATTTTAGACATATAAGTGAAGGAGGTGTATCTTTTTTGTTTGTTTGCTTTTTTTTAGGCTACACCCGGTGATCCTCAGGGGTTACTCCTGGCTATGCGCTCAGAAATCGCTCCTGGTTTGGGGGTCCATATGGGACGCGGTGGGGGGGGGATAGAACCATGGTCCTTCCTAAGTCAGACACATGCAAGGCAAATGCCCCACCGCTGCATCACAGTTTTAGCCCCAAGGGTGTATCTTTAATGTTTATTTGCTTACCAACTTGAATGTACTGCGAAGTGATTTGTGTGATGTACAGTAGGCTAAGAAGGAATCATTCTGAAGAAATTCACAAGTACCAAACTACCTTACTCTGATTTAGAACTATGGCTACTGCCTTCTGACATCGATTAGTCAATGTAAAGGAGCTATGAACAAAGAGTGATATGAATTTGTCCTCTCAGAAAAAAATTCAAAGAGAAATTGTACTTTAACAAAACAATAAACATTTTTATTTATTTTATTAGTTAAAATGCATCATTTATAAAATTTTGTTTAAACACTGTGATCACAAAGTTGTTAAAGGTTAAGTTTTATTTTTACAACGTATGCCACTCTTCAGTCATGAACATTTCCTGCCATTAATGTCCCTAGTTTTCATTCCACCCTCCTCTGTCAAGCTCCTGAAGTATGCAAATCAAGTTTGAGACACCTGAGATGTGTGGAATTATTTTGTACTCCCATGAAGAACAATGAATTTTTTGGTTTGTGTTGACGGATATTTCTAACAAGTTAACAAAAAAAAAGATTTTATAATAAATAGGTGTGTTTTGTCACACAATAAATGTTTACTATTTTGTTATTTACTAATACCTTATTAATTTTGCAAAATGTGCTGAATTCTATGAGTCAATGTTTGTGCTTATCATATATAATATAATTTTTATCTTTCTACAATTGAACTCTGAAAGAATAAAAATATTTAATAAAAATGTGTACATTCAAATTATATAGAGAAAAAATAAAGTGAATTTAAAAGTAAAATAGTTTAGAGTATTTAAGAAGATTTCTCTGAGTTAGTGGCTTTTTGAAGTGAAAGGTTTGCTTAACAAATTTTTGAGAAAAAAAACTTTGAAAATTATAAAACAGCAAATTTAGAATTATTGATCTTGAAGCAAGTAAGTTATATTTCAATGAAAAAAATAGAATGAAAGTGATAAAATAATTGTTGAAGAAGGCAAAGTATTTCTTCTAAATATCAGAGTTTGTGTTTTAAGATGTGAGAATATCACTTAAACATTTTATAAAGTGATTCAAATGGCCTAACTAAACTTCAAAATACAATTCTGACAATTACAATGGGATAAATATAGAAAATGTTAAAAAAATAGTTTCCAATAAATGGGCCAGAATTAAAGTCATGAATTGAAGTCATGGTGCATTTGTTTAAAGAATTTCATAATTGCTATTCACTTTTGAAGGTATAGATAACAGTGCTCGCTAATTTGTACACAGGAAGAAGAAAAAAGAAATATCAAGAACGAGTACCTTAAGTTTGTGGCCTGGACATGTGGTAGAACAGAAGTATGTATTATTGAAATGGACAAACTAAAGATGACTAACTAATGGTAGTTGATATTTTTTCTAAAGCTGTCATGATATAGTTGGAAATAACTATTCATCAATTACATGGGAAACCAGTTATCTGGATAAATTTACAAAAAAATGATTTATTTTGAAAGAAAATATTTTGACTGGAATTATTTGAAATTCATTAGTCTAGAAGTGATGAATAAAATATGTAATGACAAATTAAAAAGGTAAGATACAGCAAGAAAAGAATAGTAAGTAGCTAACGTCCAAGATCAAAAAATAAGGAATTGGGAGGAGGCGGTCAAATATATACTACAGAGGGCAGGATATTAGCTTTGCATGGAGCTAACCTGAGGTTTAGATACAGAACCCTACATGGTTCCCTGAGCCCTGCCAGAAAGCAAAGACAGGAATAGCCCTAAGCACAACCAGTCGTGCCTCATCCCACCCCTCCAAAAAAATAAGTAAAGAGCTTTAAACAATATAAGAACTTGTCTAAAATATTAATTGAAAAATAAATGACAGATTTGGCAATATGGATACTAATTAGACATTGTTTACTATGTTTTTTGATAATAACTGCTGATAGTTTAAAATCAGAGCTTTGCTACAAAGAGGTTTTAAGCAATTTTGAAGTCATTTGAAAGAAATGTGGAACACAGGATATGTGTGTGTGTACACATACATGTGCACAAGAGTATGTGTGCAGTCTTTTCTCTCTGGGAGTTACTATAATTATTTCCTGGTTGTAGGATATGATTAAATGCACACAGAATAATTCAATCCAATTGGAAGCAATGTGGAATATTTGTAGTTTTCTAAATTATGACATATTTAAGGAAGATACAATAAATAAGTGGAAGAAATAGGTTTAGTGAGAAGTAAAAACACATCACGCTTTTAGACTGTTATGAGTGGATGCCATTGTTTCTTTCCATGCTTATATTCTGTAATTATACCCCAAGTTGACATGTAAATGAATCGAAATTATTGATTTATTGCACACTTTCATGGTTTGCCAATATGTAACCCCTTTTACCACTTTTATTTGCTAACTATTTGGCCACACTTACCTAGAGATGCTCAGGCATTACTACAGTCTATGCACTCAGGAATCACTTCTAGTGGTGCACCAATGATCACATGGGATGCCAGTCATAGAATTTAGGTAAGTGTATTCTAGGAAAGCACCTTGACCATTGTACTATCTTTTTAGCCCCAACCATTTATTACTTTTAGTAAGTTTAATATAAAAGGAAATAGAAAAAATAGAGTAGACCTTGAATGAAGGGCACAATGTGGATCTAAAAAGAATTCGAGACACAAAGAAACAAAATTCAGTTTAAAACAGAAAGTAGACTATCTAAAATATAATTATTTATGGGGCCAGAGTGGTGGTGCAAGTGGTAGGGCATCTGCCTTGCACGTACTAACCTAGGACAGACCACAATTCGATACCTGAGTGTCCCTATGGTCTCCCAAGCCAGGAGCTATTTCAGAGTGCATAGCCTGAATGTCACCAGGTGTGGCCCCTAAATAAATAAATAAATAAATAAATAAATAAATAAATAAAATATTGTCATTGAAAAATGAAATTACCAGAGAGATAGCACAGCGGCATTTGCCTTGCAAGCAGCCGATCCAGGATCAAAGGTGGTTGGTTCAAATCCCGGTTTCCCATATGGTCCCCCGTGCCTGCCAGGAGCTATTTCTGAGCAGACAGCCAGGAGTAACCCCTGAGCACCGCTGGGTGTGGTCCAAAAACCAAAAACCAAAAAAAAAAAAAAAAAAAGAAAAAAGAAAAATGAAATTAATTATATATTTCGGAGCAAGATAAAGATACTTGTGTCTTAGTAAGTTTATATTCTGATCAGATTGTCCCATCTCTTTATAAATTTTGTACTAACATTATCACATAAATGTGTTTAGAAAGTGCATTAGTGATAATTTGACCAAGTGTTTTGTTTGTAGCATGCTAAATCCAAGTAATAGCAACTATGCACTAATAACATTTTTCTTGTCTAATAGTCATGGCTAGGAATTGGAATATTATATTGAATAGTAGTGTTATGAATGGACAATGTTTTCTTGTGCCTGATCTTAGAGGGAAAGTTTGCAATTTAATTATTGAGAATGATGTTGGTGTGGGACTGTGATAGATGGCTTTATCTATGTTGAGTAAATTTCCTTCAACCTCCAATTTATTGAGAAGATTTTTAAAAGTTATGAATGGGTATTGTAATTTCATTCTTTGCCATGTTATATCTTTTGATATGACTATGTGATTTTTATTTTTCTTTAAATTGATATAGTATATAATGTTGATTTACTTACATATATAAATCATCCTTGGATCACTGAGATTAGTCGTGAGTGTAATATTTTTAATGTATTGTTGAATTAGGTCTTCTAATGTTTTTTTTTTTGCTGTTGTTTTTGTTTTTGGGCCACACCCGGTGATGCTTAGGGGTTACTCATGACTATTGCTCCTGGCTTGGGGTACTATATGGGACTCCCAAAATCAAACCCAGGTCCATCCTGGGTCAGCCACATGCAAGGCAAATGCCCTACTGCTGTGCTATCACTCCAGCCCCAAGGTCTTCTATTGTTTTATCGAAAATATTTACATCTACATTCACCAATAATTTAAGACTATAGTTTTTATTTATTTTTTGTTTGTTTGTTTGTATTTTGGTTTTGGTTTTTGGCTTTTGGGGCACACCTGATGACACAGGGAATATCCTGGCTTTATGGTCATAAATCGCTCCTGTTTGGGGGTCCATATGGGATGCTGGGGATCAAACAAAAGTCTGTCCTGAATCACTCCTGTGAAAGACAAATGCCCTATCACTGTTCTATCGCTCCAGCCCCTATAGTTTTGTCTAAGTTGTTTGGTTTTCTGTGATGTCTCTATCTGAATTCTTTATAATTATTTGAATTTTTAATTTTTTTAAATTTGAGACAACATGAGATAAAGTTACAAAGCTGTTCATGATTGAGTTCTATTTTTTTCAGTATGATAGTAATACTTGTCTCATAGAAATTGTTCAATAGGATTCCTGCTTTTTTCCGTTCTCTGAAAGAACCTGAAAGAGATTGTAAATAAGTCTTATTTAAAGGTTTGGAATTATTCACTAGTGAACCCATCTGGATCTGACGCTTTTACTTGTTCTTTAGGTTGGTTACTTTTCATTTTTATTGAGGGGTGTGCGAGGACTTTTGTTTACATTTCAATTTTTTTATAGTAAATGCCTGGTCATATGTACTACTCTTGTTTACCTTAGAAGATTATTGGATTCCAAAATGTTATCCATTTATTCTAGGTTACTGTTTTGTGGTATAAAGATTTCCAAAGTAATCTCTGCATTTTTTTTAACAATCCATAGGTCAAATAGAAAATTAAAAAAATTCTAGAAAATAAAGAAAGCATGGGGCTGGAGAGATAGCTCAGCGGTAGTGCATTTGCCTTGCAAGCAGCTGATCCAGGAGGGATGGTGGTTCGAATCCTGGCATCTCATATGGTCCTCAGAGCCTGCCAGGAAGGTTTTCTGAGCTCAGAGACAGGAGTAATCCCTGAACTCTGCCGGGCATGACCCCCCCCCCAAAAAAAAGAGAGCAAAGATATAAGTAACCAGAATAATGGAACATAGTAACACCTGTGTTATAAAGTTCATAACAATGCTATCATTTATTAGGAAGCAAGAAACAAATTTAAAACCATAGCTTTAGCAGATAGAAAAACTTTATCAAAGGCTAATTAAAACAGATAAGGAAATAATAAAACTTAGAAAATAATAAAATAGAAACTAAATAAAAAAATTAAAAAATCACCAAAAGTTAAAATTAGTTCTTTGAAAGAAAAAACAATTAACAAGACACAAAAAATAAGAACCACCATTAAACAAAACAGAAATGACAAGGCAGACATCACAACATATACTACAAAATCTAGGGTCATTGTTAATGTAGCAAGTTTATTTCTAATATTTGTAACATAAATTTTATGCCTTGACATTGAAAAGATACACTATAGTTTTCTTTGTTTGATTATCTTTTAATCATCTAACAAGATATTGCACAGAGAAGAAATTTGAAATTGTTGCCCTCCATAGGTTAATTCAATGGTGATTACCAAATTATCTTTGTTCCTAATATTCTTAATTCATTATATTTTCATTATGTACAAAGATTCATTGTCCAGTTCCCTTCCTTGATCCATTATTTCTCATTTAAATTGTTTAATTAAAATTTTAAATGTTAGAGATTTTATACAACCAATATTTTGTATTCTATAAACATTCTGGGCTAACATATTTTATTCAACAAATAAGTAAATTTTTTTCTTTTCAGCAGGGATATGAATTGCCAGATGGTCTTAGACCCTCCTTGTCATTTTGTATGGCTAGTCCTCTCATAATACCTGTTATTAATATCTATTTATTTGTCAATTGGGCATCTACCAATGCACATATAAATACATTTCTTTCTCTAAAGTTTTTGATAATGTCTAAAGTTTCCATGAATGTCAACAGTCTATGCCTAAATATAAACATACTCAAAATGCTATTTTCAATGTTTGGCTATTAATATTTATAAAGTACTACATTTTTATTTAATATGACATTATTTGTATTTGAGTAGCAAAATTCACAATTATGAAGTTGGAATATAAGTAATGTCAAAAAGTTAATTAAAACATTTAAACTACTTTGTGTCTCATATTTACTAATATATTAAGAGCATGCTACTTCCTATTAATATTATGTGCAATAACACTGAAATTATTAGTAAAAATTGAAAAAATTTTACCTAGATGTTATGTGTAAACAAAGATCCTGTATATGCAAGGAATCTAATCATATTAACAGCTGCAAACTTTAAGAGGATCCAGTGACCAGAGAGAATGATGCCAAAGATCTTTTTATCAGAGAATATAAATATATATACCAAATCATTTGCCTAACAGTTTACAAAGAAAATAATTCAGAACAAATTTTCAGCCTTGTAAACCTATCTTGAAAAGTAATATTTTAATGTTATCTCTAAGAATTCTGTTTCATGGCATAAAAACCATGAGAACGATACTATGAAGCACTATATTTACTGACATAAGGGTAAATCTAATTATGTGGATAAAAACAAAAAAACATCTACTTTAGCTCTAAAATATTGTCATAACTTTGATATTATATTTTAGATAGAATAATATACATCACAATAATGAATTAAGTTGATATTTTCTCACATATGTTGTGCATGTATTTCTGTATATATAATGCATACCACACTTTATCTAGAATAGGCATAAGCAAACTCTAGGTATTACATTTATAGTCATTTCAATTCATGAATAAGAGCACTAGAAAGAGAGAAATAAACACAAGTGAGTTATTTACTCAAAATATATCCACAAAGATTATCCTGGTCTTATTGAAAAATTGTGTTATATAGTTTTTATTCACCAGGTGAGAATAGCAGAATCAACTAT